>NC_058524.1:538627095-538930125 GCF_904849725.1 Hordeum vulgare subsp. vulgare | reverse complement strand
AAACAACAATGAAAAGAACAAGATAGTAGTGGGCTTATGGGAACCTTTTCAAACTAATGAACTGACAACCAGCCACTAACAGAAACAAGGATTGTCTCAGGAAACAAGATAAGCAAAACTTCTTACACCAAGAGGATACATTAAAAACTAGGATTAATGGCAACACCATAATAGTGACAATCCTTAGATAAAGCTTTAGGTGAAGTCTCAACCAAGATAGGTCAATGAAGAAACCATGGGTTTGGAAAAAATCTCATGATCATAGAATCGATGGGTTTACATATTTACTTGAAACAACTTCTCTTCAAGACTCCTACACTAACAGAACGCTATAATACCACCTCAAATGATAAAGGAGGAAGAATTGCACTTTGAAATGCAAGATAAAGGATACTTGAGGTTCTCCAACAAGAATCTTGAAGAAGACTTGAGAATGAATTGATATCATGAGCCGCTCCGGAAGAAGAATTGAAATCTCTTGGTAGAAGGAAGAACAAGAATAAGAATTATGTTATGCTCATCCTTCATCAAATTAAATTGATGACAAGCAACGGATTTAGCATACAACTTATTATTCTAGAAATGATTGAGGAGATGTATGAGCACAAACTAGACGAAGTCTTGAAGGAGACACCGGTAAGAATTGCTTGAATGGGGATAACAAGAATGAATGGAGATACATGAGAATGAACAGCTCATGATCCACCTCAGAGAAAAACTTTGAACAAGGCGCCGGAATAATTGAGTGACGAACGAAGAGACAACAATTGAGAAGAATTGAGGATGACAGCTGAAAGCTGAGAACGAAGAACCTTCTAAAAATGATGGCCTTCGGAGGATCGAGAATGAAAACAACTCAGAGAAGCACCAGATAGCAAGAAAGGGATTACTCATGATTGGAACAATTACGATGATGACACCAAGCTGAAATGATGAATCTTCTAGATAATGAACCAATATTTGAGAGAAACACCCCTTCTGTCTTCAAAGCTGGAATGATGAGGAGAACACCACCAAGAATAACTGAGACACTCCGGAATAATGAAGAATGAAAGGTTGAGCCAAATATGAGATTTAATTCCAATATATCTTGGAGAAGCGATATGACTGATGAAATTCATACTTATGTCATAGTTGAAAAGAATTAAAGATCTCCGGGAAAAGATTAAAAGAGCCAGGAAAGATCGTGGGAAAGAACTTGTGGGTTATGGGCCCACTCAAAGAAATCACCGTTGAAACAATTGCTAACAAAGAGAGATATTGCACCGCTACAAATGAAAACTTGACGAGGTTGAGCACCTCGAAATAACTGAAGGATTGACAACTTGAAGTTCTGAAATATCTTTAACACTCTGGATAGAAAGAGAGAGGAAATAATAACAAGATAGGTTGATAAGAATCTCCGACATAGAAAGAATTACAAGGATGACTAGGATATAATGAACACGAACAACTAAATTGAATTCACCGGAAAAGACCACAAGAATGAATAAAGATGAACATGAAGCTCCTGAGAATCTTCACAATGAATCACTGGATACGACACGGAAGAAAAAAGAGCGGAAGCATAGATGAGAAAAAAGGCACTTGGATAAAAACTAACCACTGAAGAAAAAGGGCGGGAGGGCGGGGAAAAACAAAGACAACTTTGGACAGATGAGATGAACTCCGATAAGAATTGAAAGAATGATCTACAAATATTGGAGAGGATTGAATTCAGTGAATAGAAGCACACTGGTTGGAAAAGAATTAACATGACGACTCTAGTTGGCAAGAATTGATAAGACAATTGATTAATCAAAAGGATTAGCACCCTCATATGAATATGAGAACACTACTTAGAAAAGATCTGAAATCACCACTTGACATCGAGGCAACTTGAATTACCATATTCCAACAAAACAAAGGGTGAGGCTTATGAAACAAGCCAGAACAAACTCATGAGAGAGATTTCCGTTTGATATTTTCGTGGACAGGATCGCACGGGCTCGAACCTTACAGTAGCCATCCTGTGCAAGGTAGTGCACACGGCATACGAAGCGTCCCCGAGTCGTAGCAAGCTACAAGGACTCTTTAAGACACAACGAGAACCGCTGTAAGACGACCGTCAACAAATGAATCCACTAGATGTCGAACCCCAACCTAACATCATGCTTTTGTTGGAAGATTGTCCTATAAGTAACTACTTGAATTGCCACCTAAGAATTCCCGAAATATCTGGTCATGCAATATGGTATACGGATACAAGGAGTAATATTTCACACAACTCCTATACTAACCCGTCCAGTGTATCACATCCGTCAACACATAACCAGAATCTCAAAACTTCATCTACTACAGACCCTTGTGATCACAACGATACAAAGTATGGCAGTACTCCCGAACAATCTGCACCAGTACTGGGGACATGGGGTTATCTCTCCACGACTAGCATTGAAGCAATTACGAACATCCTTCATTCTGAGATACTAAGAAATCTGAATGATAGCGATGTGCTCAAGAATCCCTTGGAGCTCAATCCCCGAAAGAAATCAAGTCAGACAGGAGGCACCAAGAAAGAACTCCGTCACATCGGCATCATATAGATTCCAAAAATATCCGCGTGATCCTAAATTTTTTTTGAGTGAGAAGAGGAGTAGAATAAATTATTACGTCAAGATTCCTCACCAGAGCATAGAAGAGGAGAAAAAAGAATCCTACTCTCCGATATATAACTAGACTCAAAGTAGTTTTTCACTAGACTCGACTCGGCCAAGTTCGATCAATCAAGGGGGCTCCTAGGTCGGTACTGCTCTGATACCAACTTGTCACGCCCAAGATGCAATCCTATCCTCAATTTGGCACGGGGGCCTCGTCATGGATAGAAGCACATCTCGTCATTTCGCAAGAATGGATATCGTTACAAGTACAAGTACTGAAAAGATGAGATATATATCGAATTGGCTTGCACTCGCCACAAGCTACATCAGAGTCACAACAGTACAATACATAAACATCATGAAGAAGATCAGGGTCCGACTATGGACGAAAACAAACGAGAAAGAAGAACGACGTCCATTGATACGTCCATTTTGCATCATGTTTTCATGTTGATAATTATCGCTTCTTTGGATGTTATTTCACTTCACGGTACTATTCTTATGACTTTTCTCTCTTATTTTGCAAGGTTTACATGAAGAGGGAGAATGTCGGCAACTCGAATTCTGGCCTGAAAGTGGAGCAAAGTTGAGATACCTATTCCGCGCAACTCCAAACGCCGTAAAAATCAATGATGATTTTTTCCCAATTTATGAAAAATACTGGGCCGAAGAAGCGCCAGAGGGGCGCCACGGGGTGGCCACAAGCCTGCACGGCACGGCCACCCCCCAGGCTGCGCCATGGGGGCTTGTGGGCACCCTCCTGGCCCACTTGCCCCCCTCTTTTGCTATATGAAGGGTTTCGTCCAGGAAAAAATCAAGGAGGAGCTTTTTCGTGGTTTCGCCGCCGCCATGAGGCGGAACTTGAGCAGAACCAATCTAGAGCTCCGACAGGACGATCCTGCCAGGGAAACTTCCCTCCCGGAGGGGGAAATCGTCGCCATCGTCATCACCAACACTCCTCTCATCGGAGGGGACTCGTCACCATCAACATCTTCATTAGCACCATCTCATCTCCAAACCCTAGTTCATCACTTGTAACCAATCTCCATCTCGCGACTCCGATTGGTACTTGTAAGGTTGCTAGTAGTGTTGATTACTCTTTGTAGTTGATGCTAGTTGGATTGTTTGGTGGAAGAGTTTATGTTCAGATCCTTGATGCTACTCATTGGCGTTAGCTAGACGAATGCTGATGACAACAATCCTTCCCTTGCAACGGCACCAGAAGAATGCTACTAGCACTCCCCGACAACGAAACTAGAAGAATGTTGTTGATGGCCCACCAGCGCATGGGTTCGCAACAGTTTTCGAGGGTAGAGTATTCGACCCAATTTGTTGATAAGCCACAGGAGGTGATAGTATACTCTCAAGTATTAGCAGTTGAATTTGTCGGATTCAACCACACCTGAAAGATTAGTATCTGCAAGCACAGTAGTAACAACAAAGTAATATGATAACAACGGTGTCAGAAACGATTTATTGACGGCAGACTATTCCTAACAATTGTATCAATGGCGCTTCCGTTGCCGCGTCGACGGAAGTTGTCAATTCCCGTCAACGGTAGGTGAATCAACAGTATAATAGGTAGTAGCAGTGTAACGAGCAATAGCAGTGGCAAGGAACAACAGTAGTGACATCAGTAGCAAGTAGCAACAGTAGTAGAAGCAGAGCAAGACAAGTAACAACAGTAGCAACAGTAGAGCAAGACAAGTAACAACAGTAGCAACAGTAGAGCAAGACAAGTAACAACAGTAGCAACAGTAGTAGCAGCAGAGCAAGACAAGTAACAGCAGTAGCAATAGTAGTAGCAATAGAGCAAGACAAGTAACAACAGTAGTAGGACAAACTCGTAGGCAATGGGTCGGTGATTTGTTTGGATGATATTCATCATGCAACAGCTATAACACGGAGAGATATGTGGCTAGCTCCCGTTCGTCAATGTGATGTAGGCATGCATTCCGTGTGTCGTCATACGTGCTTAGGGAAAAGAACTTGCATGGCATCTATTGTCCATCCCTCCCGTGGTAGCGGGGTCCAAAAGGAAACTACGGGATATTAAGGTTCTCCTTTCAATAGAGAACCGAACCAACGCATTAGCACTTGGTGAACACATGAACTCCTCAAACTATGGTCATCACCAGGAATGGTTCTGGTTATTGTCACTCTGGGGTTGCCGGATCATAACACATAGTAGGTAACTACAACTTGCAAGATCGGATCTAAAACACACATATATTGGCGACAACGTAATAATTTCAGATCTGAAATCATGGCACTCGGGCCCTACTGACAAGCATTAAGCATGGCAAAGTAGTAGAAACATCAAATCTCAGAACATAGTGGATACTAGGGATCAATCCCCATCAAAACTAACTCGATTACATGATAGATCTCATCCTACTCATCACCGCCCAGCGAGCCTACGAATAGATTACTCACGAACGACGAAGAGCTTCATGGAATTGGAGAGGGAAGAAGGTTGATGATGACGATGGCGACGATTTCCCCTCTTCGGAGCCCAAGACGGACTCCAGATCTGCCCTCCAGATGAAGAACAGGTGGTGGCGGCGCCTCCGTATCGAAAACGCGACCAACACTTCTCTTTTTTATTTTTTCTGGGACGAAAGACAACTTATAGAGCTGGAGTTGGGGGCGGCAGGTGCCTGTGGGCCCCACAAGCCTGCCCACCGCCACCAGGGGGTGGTGGCGGAGCAGGGGCTTGTGGCCCACTGGCCCACCCCCCGAGGTGGAACTTGGCGCAGATATTTTTGATATTTTCCAAAACTGCTCCCCGTAAATTTTCAGGACGTTTGGAGAACTTCGATTTCTGCACAAAAATAACACCAAGGTAATTCTACTGAAAACAGCGTCAGTCCAGGTTAGTTCCATTCAAATCATGCAAATTATAGTCCAAAACAAGGGCAAAAGAGTTTGGAAAAGTAGATACGTTGGAGACGTATCAACTCCCCCAAGCTTAAAACCTTGCTTGTCCTCAAGCAACACAGTTGACAAACTGAGAGAGAAAGAAATTTTTTGACAAACTCTGTTTATCTTGTTGTTGCAACTATGTCTAACTCATAACCAGAATTTCAGCAAGATCACAAGTTAACCACATAAGCAAATGACACAAAGGTCTCACGGTAAACTAATATCAATGGCATAATCAGCTAACGAGCAAATAATAATGAGTTTCAAATACCAACGCTTCAATCAAAACAAGCATGAAGCAATATGAACAGGTGGTATCTCGCTAGCTCTTTCTGAGACCGCAAAACATAAATGCAGAGCACTTTCAAAGATCAAGGGTTGACTAAACATTGTAATTCATAGCAACGAAGATCCAGTCATAGTCGTACTCAATATCAATCAAAAGCAAAGCATAAAAATGACAGAGGTGCTCTCTAATTGGTGCTTATATAAGAAGAGGATGACTCGATAGGAAAATAAATAGACAGGCCCTTCGCAGAGGGAAGCATTGATTTGCAGAGGTGCCAGAGCTCAAGCTTTGAAAACAGAGATAATAATTTTGGGTGGCATGCTTTGATTGTCAACGCAATGACCAAGAGTTCTCAATATCTTCCATGCTACTCATGCTATAGGTGGTTCCCAAACAGAAAAGTAAAGTTTTAACTCCCCCACCACCAATCAATCACACTCCACGGCTAGCCGAATCCTCGGGTACCGTCCATACTAACATCAATCCGGGGGGGGGGGTCTTGTTTTACAGTTATGTTTTTGATTTAAGCATGGAATTGGGCATGCCAAATACCGGCCCCTTTCTCGTGAATGACTGTGAATAAACACATGTCGAGGATAACACTCCTAGCTGGAAGATACCAATAGCCCTCTGTCACCACATGAGCGGTTCGGGCATGCAAAACAGATTTATTTCTTGAAGGTTTAGAGAATGGCACATGCAAATTTACTTGGAACGGCAGGTAGATACTGCAAATAGGTAGGTATGGTGGACTCTCATGGAAAAACTTTTGGGTTTATGGAAGTGGATGCACAAGCAGTATTCCCGCTTAGTACAAGTGAAGGCTAGCAAAAGACTGGGAAGCGACCAACTAGAGAGCAACAACAGTCATCAAGATGCAATGAGTTTGACTAACATTGAATGCAAGCACGAACAGGATATAAATCACCATGAACACGAACATCATAGAGGCTATGTTGATTTTGTTTCAACTACATGCATGAACATGCGCCAAGTCAAGCCACTTGAAACATTCAAAGGAGAATACCATCTTATCATACTACATCATAGTCATCTCAAAATCTATGTTGGCAATCAAGACAAACCATTATAAGCTCTCAGCTAAATAAGCATGGCATCAGAAACTATGATCTCTAAGTTGTCATTGCAAACATGGTTCTCTCACAACAAAGCTAAATCTGGGTCGACAAGCTAGTCATATTTACAAAAACAAAATAGATAGAGTTCATACCAGCTTTTCAGTCTCAGTCACTTCATCATATATCATCATTGTTGCCTTTCATTTGCACGATCGAACGATGAAAATGATAATAAGCGTGCTCGTGCATTGGACTAAGCTGAATCTGCAGGCAAACACAAAGGAGAAGACAAAATAATATGGCTCTTTGAAAGCTAAACAGGTAAGCATGCAAGAACCAATAAACATTGTAACCAATATCTTCTACCTTGACCCAAAGAAAAAGAAAACCATTTACACGGGAAAACTCCCAACAAGCAAAAGAAGAAAGAAGCATCTTTTTGGGTTTTCTCAAAAGGACACAAAACAAGAAAATAAGAAAACAAAAAGAAACTAGCATGGATAATATAGTGGCTAAGTGTAAACACCGGCTAACAGAGTGAAAGCATAAGCATGAATGTAAAGTCGGTGAGAACACGTACTCCCCCAAGCTTAGGCTTTTGGCCTAGCTTGGTCTACTCCCATGGTGGGAAATAACCAGCTCCAGGATACTCTGGAGCAGACTGTGAATGCCACTGCTGTGTGAGCTCCTCTGGCTCCCACTGATAAACTGGCGTCTGGTACTCGACTGGTGGCTCGGGCGCGGGCGCCTGTGGTTGGGCCAAGCCCCAATATGCGTAGATGTCCGCGGGCATAATAGTGTACCTTCCTGCATGAAGATCAAACATAGAAGGAGCAGGCAAAGTAATAGTCTCCCGAGTACCCTGACTAAACACCAGGTTATAAGTCATCCGTCTACTAGCATCTCTATCCAGAAAATCATGGCGAACCATGCTGTCATAATCCAGATATCTCTCAGGGAGGAGCATCTCTCCTTCCTCTCCTAGTCTAATGGGTATCTCAAAGTGTGTGGCAATACGGGTAGCATAGATACCTCCATAGACAACACCTTTAGAACGGTTCAGGTTCAACCGTTGAGCTACTATAGCGCCCAAGCTATAAGTCTTATCGTTATAAAGGCCTTCGCGCAAAACCGCAAGGTCTGGAGAACTAAGTGATCCAGCCTCCCCACGACCAATCAAACATTTTCCCATAAATAGTGAGAAGTACCGAAGCACAGGAAAATGTATGCTAGCAATTCTAGCGCGAGACACTCCTCTCTCCTCTCCAACAGCAATAGAACCAATGAAATCCTCCAAGTCCCGTGGACGAGGGTCACGGATATCCCCAACATAAGGTAATTTGCATACATTGCAAAAGTCCTGCAGCGTCATGCACTGGGGGATATCGTAAATCATGAACTCAACCATGGGAGGATTCTTCCTCGGATAAAAGTTGAAGCTTTGAACGAAAATATTGGTGAGGAGGAGATATTGTGGGCACTTATCTTCAACAAACGCAGTAAGACCTGCGTTCTCCACCAAGTAATAAAAGTCTTCATAAAGTCCGGCGGCGCGCAGAAATTCATCACTTGGCCACTCGCACGCTCGAACTTCTATGACTCGAGGGACTACGTACTTGGGGTGGTTCTTCTCATCCTCCTTGTGGTTACGGCTTGAAGAGCCTCTCAAGAACCTCCCCATCTTTTCCTTTTTCTAGCTTTGAAAAGTTCTGAAATTTTTAGAGACTTTGAAAGAGAAGTGAACAAGGATCAACCCAACTTGTAGCAACTACTCCTACTAGTGCCTAAAGACCGTATCATGCGCTAAAACTACTCGGGACCAGCTAAAGTCAACATTTCTAGCTCAAGAACAGGGTCACCAAGGTAGCAAGAATTCGCGAAGGATAAAGCACTAGAGCAAAAACTAATTGGACCAATGGAGGAGTCACTTACCAAGGAGAAATTTCCCAAAACAGTTCGGAGAATGGTGCTTTGAGCAAGGAGATCGAAAATCACAGCCAAATGAGCAAGAACACGGGTTTGAGCTGCGAAACAATTTTTTCTGGAGGTGGAAGAAGAGGCTGGGAGCTGGAATGAGTGGAGGGGGTGCCTGTGGGCCCCACAAGCTTGCACCCCGCCACCAGGGGGTAGGTGGCGATGGGGGGGGGGGGGCTTGTGGCCCACTGGTCAGGTTCCCTGACCAGCTCTCAGGCCCAGAAATTTTAAAAAATTCCAGAAAAAATCATACTAAATTTCCAGGACCATGGAAGAACTTTTATTTTCGAGGTATTTTCTCTGGGACGCTAAAACAGAAAATAGGAAAAACTAAACTAATTCTATCATTTTCTTCTAAGCAACAAAAAAGGAAAGCTCGAAACAGAGGTATGTGACTCTTTGATTCATCTGTTTCATGGTCATCGGAAGAAATCCGTCAATGGGATTGATCAAGTCCTTATGACAAAACCTTCTCGAATCGCAAGAGAGAATGGAGAATTTTCGAATAGCCACTAAGTCACCTCAATGGGGATATGTATCTCCCCAACAAGCAAATCATACTTCATCTTGACACGAGGAATAGGGCATTCAAAGCTCCCAATGAGAATCGATGAAGTCTTTTCGATAGAATCGATGCAATGTACTGGATATCGTTTCTTCAGAAAGTGCACTGTGTGCTCATTACCGTTGACTTGGAAAGTGACATTGCCTTTGTTGCAATCTATAACAGCCCCTGCAGTGTTTAAAAAGGGTCTTCCGAGGATGATAGCCATGGCATCGTCCTCGGGGATATCCAAGATAAGAAAGTGTGTTAAGATAGTGGTATTAGCAACCACAACAGGCACATCCTCGCAAACGCCGATAGCGAAAGCAGTTTATTTGTCGGCCATTTGCAGAGAAATTTAAGTGGGTGTCAACTTATCCAACTCAAGTCTACGATAAAGAGAAAGCGGCATAACAGTAACACCAGCTCCAAGGTCACATAAGGCAGTTCTTACGTACTTTCCTTTAATGGAGCAAGGTATAGTGGGCACTCCGGGATCACCAAGTTTCTTAGGAGTTCCACCTTTGAAAGTGTAATTGGCAAGCATGGTGGAGACCTCAAGATCTGGTATCTTCCGTTTATTAGTCACGATATCTTTCATGTACTTGGCATATGGAGACATTTTGAGCATATCAGTTAACCGCATCTACAGAAAGACGGGTCTTATCATCTCAATGAAGCGCTTAAAATCCTCATCATCCTTTTTCTTGGATGGCTTAGGAGGAAAGGGCATAGGTCTCTGAACCCATGGCTCTCTTTCTTTACCATGCTTCCTAGCAGTAAAGTCATTCTTGTCGTATCTCTTAGGTTGTGGATTATCAAGATTAACCGTAGGTTCAATCTCCACATCCTTATCATTGTTAGGTTGAACATTATTATGAACATCACTGTCCATATTGTCACCAGGTTCATGTTCGTCACCTGATTGTGTTTCTGCATCAGACACAGAAATATCATTAGGTTCTTCAGGTGTGATAGTATTTGGTGAACTGGCATGCAGGTTTCTATCATCCTTCTTCTTCTCCTTAGGATGACTGGGTGTATCAGCATTGATTCCTTGAGAATCTTGATCAATTCTCTTAGGATGACCTTCAGGATACAAAGGTTCCTGAGTAATTTTGCCTACTCTAGTAATGACTCTGACAGAGTTGTCATTTAATTCATTGAGCAGGTCATTCTGAGCTTTAAGTACTTGTTCTACCTGAGTAGTAATCATAGAGGCATGTTTACTCAGAAGCTTCAGAGCATTGACATTTCGGTCTACACAAGCACTTAGATGGCTAAGCATACGAGTACTTTGTTCCAAATGTCTGCTAACATAATCATTGAAACTCTGTTGTTTGGTAACAAAGTTTTCAAATTCATCAAAGCATAGGCTAGCAGGTTTATCAAAAGGAATATCACTCTCATCAAACCTACGCAGAGAATTTACTTCTACTACCTGTACCGGGTTATCGAGACCATGGATCTCTTCGATAGGTGGTAGATTTTTGACATCTTCAGCTCTAATGCCTTTCTCTTGCATAGATTTCTTGGCTTCTTGCATATCTTCGGGACTGAGGAATAGAATACCTCTTTTCTTAGGAGTTGGCTTAGGAGGTGGTTCAGGAATAGCCAAGCATTGTCGTTGATCAAGAGGTTATTCAGTAGGGTCTCAGCTTGTTCTACAATTCGTTCCCTAAAAACACAACCGGCACAACTATCTAGGTAGTCTCTAGAGGCATCGGTAAGTATGCTATAGAAGATATCAAGTATCTGGTTCTTCTTAAGAGGGTGATCAGGCAAAGCATTTTGTAGCTGGACGAGCCTCCCCCAAGCTTGTGGAAGACTCTCTTCTTGGAGTTGAGCAAAGTTGTATATTTCCTGCAAGGCAGCTTCCTTCTTATGGGCAGGGAAATATTTCTCACAGAAGTAATAGACCATCTCCTGGGGACTACGCACACATCCAGGAGCAAGAGAGGTGAACCAGACTTTAGCGTCATCCTTTAGAGAGAAAGGAAACAACTTAAGGATATAGTAGAGGCGGATCTTCTCCTCGTTAGTGAAGAGGTTGGCTATTTTGGATAGTTTGGCAAGATGGGCTATGACCGTCTCAGACTCATAACCATGAAAAGGATCAGATTCAACTAGAGATATTATCTCAGGGTCGACAGAGAATTCATAATCCTTATCGGTGACAAAGATAGGCGAAGTGGCAAACTTCGGGTCATTTTTCATCCTAGCTTCACGAGATTCTTCCTTCCACTTGAGAATTAATTTCTCAGCGTCATAGGCATCCTTACACGCAAGAAATTCCTCAGCTATCTCTCCCTCCATAACGTAACCCTCAGGTATATCAGGCAGTTCATATCTAGGAGAGCTAGATCTAGCAGGAGCAAAAGCAGGTTCTATCTCAATAGTATCGGTAGTTTCAGAAGCATCACGAGCATTGTCAGTAACTCTAGCAATATGAGCATCAAGGAACACTCCTAGTAGAACATCAAGCAAAGGAGTATCTTTAGAAGTATCAAGCATAGCATCATCAGGCAAAATAGCATCTCTAGCATCATCAGGCAAAATAGCATCCCTAGCATAATCAGGCAAAGCAGTATCAAGCATAGCATCTCTAGCAGTATCAGGCATAGTATCAAGCATAGTATCATCAGGCATAGTATCAAGCATAGTATCATCAAGCATAGTATCAAGCATAGCATCTCTAGCAGTAGTATCACAAGCATCATCAAGCATAGGCGACATATCAAGATTTCTAGCAGGAGGTGATGTCGCAAACTTACTCATAACTGAAGGTGAATCAAGTGCAGAGCTAGATGGAAATTCCTTACCTCCCCTCGTAGTTGAGGGCAAGACTTTGGTCTTCGGATCCTTCAGATTCTTCATAGTGATCAGCAGATATAAATCCCAAGTGACCCAGAGAATATAGCAATACCTCCCCGGCAACGGTGCCAGAAAAATGCTGATTGCGCAATCTCTAGCGTTAGCTAGACGAATGCTGATGACAACAATCCTTCCCTTGCAACGGCACCACAAGAATGCTGCTAGCACTCCCCGGCAACGGAACTAGAAGAATGTTGTTGATGGCCCACCAGCGCGTGAGTTCACAGCAGTTTTCGAGGGTAGAGTATTCGACCCAATTTGTTGATAAGCCACAGGAAGTGAGAGTATACTCTCAAGTATTAGCAGCTGAATTTGTCGGATTCAACCACACCTGAAAGATTAGTATCTGCAAGCATAGTAGTAACAACAAAGTAATATGATAACAACGGTGTCAGAAACGATCTGTTGACGGCAGACTATTCCTAACAATTGTATCAATGGCGCTTCCGTTGCCGCGTCGACGGAAGTTGTCAATTCCCGTCAACGGTAGGTGAATCAACAGTGTAACAGGCAGTAGCAGTGTAACGAGCAATAGCAGTGGCAAGGAACAGCAGTAGTGACAGCAGTAGCAAGTAGCAACAGTAGTAGCAGCAGAGCAAGACAAGTAACGGCAGTAGCAACAGTAGCAGCAGCAGAGCAAGACAAGTAACATCAGTAGCAACAGTAGTAGCAACAGTAGTAGCAGCAGAGCAAGACAAGTAACAGCAGTAGCAACAGTAGTAGCAGCAGAGCAAGACAAGTAACAACCGTAGTAGGACAAACTCGTAGGCAATGGGTCGGTGATTTGTTTGGATGATATCCATCATGCAAGAGCTATAACACGGAGAGATATGTGGCTAGCTCCCGTTCGTCAATGTGATGTAGGCATGCATTCCGTGTGTCATCATACGTGCTTAGGGAAAAGAACTTGTATGACATCTATTGTCCATCCCTCCCGTGGCAGCGGGGTCCAAAAGGAAACTACGGGATATTAAGGTTCTCCTTTTAATAGAGAACCGGACCAACGCATTAGCACTTGGTGAACACATGAATTCCTCAAAGTATGATCATCACCGGGAGTGGTTCCGATTATTGTCACTCTGGGGTTGCCGGATCATAACACATAGTAGGTAACTACAACTTGCAAGATCGGATCTAAAACACACATATATTGGTGACAACATAATAATTTCAGATCTGAAATCATGACACTCGGGCCCTACTGACAAGCATTAAGCATGGCAAACTAGTAGCAACATCAAATCTCAGAACATAGTGGATACTAGGGATCAATCCCCATCAAAACTAACTTGATTACAAGATAGATCTCATCCTACTCATCACCGCCCAGCGAGCCTACGAATAGATTACTCACGAACGACGAAGAGCTTCATGGAATTGGAGAGGGAAGAAGGTTGATGATGACGATGGCGACGATTTCCCCTCTCCGGAGCCCAAGACGGACTCCAGATCTGCCCTCCAGATGAAGAACAGTTGGTGGCGGCGCCTCCGTATCGAAAACGCGACGAAAGTTTCTCTTTTTTATTTTTTCTCGGACGAAAGACAACTTATAGAGTTGGAGTTGGGGGCGGCAGGTGCCTGTGGGCCCCACAAGCCTGCCCACCGCCACCAGGTGTGGTGGTGGCGGAGCAGGGGCTTGTGGCCCACTTGCCCACCCCCTGAGGTGGAACTTGGCGCAGATATTTTTGATATTTTCCAAAACTGCTCCCCGTAAATTTTTAGGACGTTTGGAGAACTTTGATTTCTGCACAAAAATAACACCAAGGCAATTCTGCTGAAAACAACGCGAGTCCAGGTTAGTTCCATTCAAATCATGCAAATTATAGTACAAAACAAGGGCAAAAGAGTTTGGAAAAGTAGATACGTTGGAGACGTATCACTCATTACCTCTCTGGTCATGAATATGATTATGCTTTGTGAGTAGTTACTTTTGTTCCTGAGGACATGGGATAAGTCATGCTAATAGTAGTCATGTGAATTTGGTATTCGTTCGGTAATTTGATGTGTTGTACGTTGTTTTTCCTCTAGTGGTGTTATGTGAACGTCGACTACATAACACTTCACCATTATTTGGGCCTAGAGGAAGGCATTGGGAAGTAGTAAGTAGATGATGGGTTGCTAGAGTGACAGAAGCTTAAACCCTAGTTTATGCGTTACTTCGTAAGGTGCTGATTTGGATCCACTAGTTTAATGCTATGGTTAGACTTTGTCTTAATTCTTCTTTCGTAGTTGCAGATGCTTGCGAGACGGGTTAATCATAAGTGGGATGCTTGTCCAAGTAAGGGCAGTACCCAAGCGTCGGTCCACCCACATATCAAACTATCAAAGTAACGAACGTGAATCATATGAACATGATGAAACTAGCATGACAGAAATTCCTGTGTGTCCTCGGGAGCGTTTTTCCTCCTATAAGACTTTGTCCACGCTTGTCCCTTGCTACAAAAGGGATTTGGACACTTTGCTGCACCGTTGCTACTTTTGTTACTTGTTGCTTGCTACGAATCATCTCACTACACAATCACTTGTTACCGATAATTTCAGTGCCTGCAGATTTTACCTTGCTGAAAACCACTTGTCAGATCCTTCTGCTCCTCGTTGGGTTCGACACTCTTACTTATCAAAAGGACTATGATTGATCCCCTATACTTGTGGGTCATCAAGACTCTTTTCTGGCGCCGTTGCCGGGGAGTGAAGCGCCTTTGGTAAGTGGAACTTGGTAAGGAAACATTCATTTAGTGTGCTGAAATTTATTGTCACTTGGCACTATGGATACTAATCCTTTGAAGGGCTTGTTCGGGGTATCTTCACCTCGAACGGAAGCACAAAGAGTTGCTCCTCAACCTGCTGCACCTACTGAAAATATTTGCTTTGAATTTCCTTCGGGTATGCTTGAGAAACTGCTGGCTAATCCTTTTACTAGAGATGGAACATCACATCGAGACTTGCATCTGATCTATGTGGATGAAGTTTGTGGTTTATTTAAGCTTGCAGGTGTGCCCGAGGATGAGGTCAAGAAGAAGGTCTTTCCTTTATCTTTGAAGGATAAGGCGTTGATATGGTATGGGCTATGTGATGATACTGTATCATGGGACTACAATCGGTTGAAATTGGAATTTCATCAAAAGTTTTATCCTATGCATTTAGTACATCGTGATCGAAATTATATTTACAATTTTTGGCCTCATGACAGAGAAAGCATCGCTCAAGCTTGGGGAGGCTTAAATCAATGCTATATTCATGCCCCAATCATGAGCTCTCGAGAGAAATTATCATTCAGAACTTCTATGCTCGGCTTTCTCATGATGATCGCACCATGCTTGACACTTCTTGTACCGGTTCTTTTATGAAGAGATATATTGACTTCAAATGGGATTTATTGGAGAGAATTAAACGCAACTCTGAAGATTGGGAGCTTGAAGAAGGTAAGGAGTCAGGTATGAATTTCACTTTTGATTGTGTTAAATCCTTTGTTGAGACAAATACCTTTAGTGACTTTAGCGCTAAGTATGGACTTGACTCTGAGATAGTAGCTTCATTGTATGAATCCTTTGCTGCTCATATTGATCTCCCCAAAGAGAAGTGGTTTAAATATCATCCTCCTTTAGAAGTCAATGTAGTTAGACCCACTCCAGTTGAAGAGAAAGTCATTGCCTATAATGACCGTGTTGTTCCTAGTGCTTACATTGAGAAACCACCTTTCCTTGTTAGGATAAAGGATCATTATAAAGCTTCAATAGTGATATGTAGAGGCTATATTAGAACACCTACACCCCCTGAGAAAATTAGAGTTGAACCTAGCATTGCTATTATCAAAGATCTTCTGTCCGACGATGTTGAGGGACATAATATTCACTTCTGTGAAGATGCTGCTAGAATTTCTAAACCTCACATTAGAGACAAACATAGGCCTGTTGTTGGCATGCCTGTGGTTTCTGTTAAGATAGGAGATCATTGTTATCATGGTTTATGTGACGTGGGTTCTAGTGTTAGTGCAAGACCTCAATCTTATACGATGAAATTAAAGACGAGATTGCACCTGTTGAGATAGAACCTATAGATGTCACTATTCAGCTTGCCAATAGAGATACTATCTGCCGTGTGGGAATTGTTAGGGACGTTGAAGTCTTGTGTGGTAAAAGGAAGTATCCTGTTGATTTCCTCGTCCTTGCTACCACACAAGATAGCTTTTGTCCCATCATATTTGGTAGACCCTTTCTCAATACTGTCAATGCTCATATTGATTGTGAGAAGCAAACTGTCACTGTTGGCTTTGACGGTGTGTCACATGAGTTCAATTTCTCTAAGTTTGGTAGACAACCTCATGAAAAGGAGTTGCCTAGTAAGGATGAAACTATTGCCTTAGCTTCTATTGCCGTGCCTCCCACTGATCCCTTAGAGCAATACTTGCTTGAGCATGAAAATGATATGCATATGGATCAAAGGGATGAGATAGATAGAGTTGTCTTAGAATAGTATCCTATCCTTAAGAATAATCTGCCAGTTGAAATGCTTGGGGATCCACCCCCACCAAAGGGTGATCCTGATACTCTTAAGTATGCCTATCTTGATGAAAAGGAGATGTATCCTGTTATTATTAGTGCTAGCCTCTCAGAGCATGAAGAAAAGAAGTTACTAAAAACTCTAAGGAAGCACCGTGCTACTATTGGATATACTCTTGATGATCTTAAGGGCATTAGTCCTACCCTATGCCAGCACAAGATTAAAATCGATCCTGATTTCAAACCAGTTGCTGATCATCAAAGGATATTGAATCCTAAGATGAAAGAAGTAGTGAGAAAAGAAATACTAAAGCTCCTGGAAGCGGGTATTATCTATCCTATTGCTCATAGCGATTGGGTGAGTCCGGTGCATTGCGCCCCTAACAAGGGAGGCATTACCGTTGTCCCTAATGATAAGGATGAATTGATCCCACAAAGGATTATAACTGGCTATAGGATGGTGATCGGTTTTAGGAATTTGTATAAAGCCACTAGGAAAGATCATTACCCTTTGCCTTTTATCGACCAAATGCTAGAAAGGCTGTCCAAACACACACACTTCTGCTTTCTAGACGGTTATTCTGGTTTCTTCCAAATACCAGTTGCACAATCTGATCAGGAGAAAACCACTTTCACTTGCCCTTTCGGTACCTTTGCTTATAGAGGTATGCCTTTTGGCTTATGTAATGCACCTGCCACTTTTCAAAGATGTATGATGGCTATATTCTCTGACTTTTGTGAAAAGATTATTGAGGTTTTCATGGATGACTTTTCCGTTTACGGGTCTTCGTTTGATGATTGCCTCAGCAACCTTGATCGAGTCTTGCAGAGATGTAAAGATACCAATCTTGTCCTGAATTGGGAGAAGTGCCACTTTATGGTTAATGAAGGCATCCTCTTAGGACATAAAATTTCTGAAAGAGGTATTGAAGTCGATAAGGCTAAGGTTGACGCAATCGAGAAAATGCCATACCCCACAGATATCAAAGGTATAAGAAGTTTCCTTGGTCATGCTGGTTTCTATAGAAGGTTCATTAAAGACTTCTTTAATATTTCTAGGCCTCTTACCAATCTCTTGCAAAAGGATATTCCTTTTGTCTTTGACGATGATTGTGAGGAAGCCTTCGAAATACTTAAGAGGGCTTTGATAACTGCACCTATTGTTCAACCACCTGATTGGAACTTACCTTTTGAGTTCATGTGTGATGCTAGTGATTATGCTATTGGTGCTGTTCTAGGGCAAAGAGTTGACAAGAAGCTAAATGTTATTCACTATGCTAGTAAAACTCTAGACAGTGCCCAGAGAAACTATGCTACTACGGAGAAGGAATATTTAGGAGTCGTGTTTGCATGTGAAAAGTTCAGGTCTTACATAGTTGATTCCAAAGTCACTATTCACACTGATCATGCTGCTATTAAGTACCTCATGGAGAAGAAGGACGCTAAACCTAGGCTTATCAGATGGGCTCTCTTGCTACAAGAATCTGATTTGCACGTTGTCGACAGAAAGGGTGTTGATAACCCCGTAGCAGATAACTTGTCTAGGTTGGAGAACGTTCTTGAAGACCCACAACCTATTGATGACAGCTTTCCTGGTGAGCAACTGAATGTGATCAATGAGTCACGTAGTGCACCGTGGTATGCTGATTATGCAAACTATATCGTTGCCAAATATATACCACCTAGTTTCACGTACCAGCAAAAGAAGAAATTCTTCTTTGACTTGAGATATTACTTTTGGGATGATCCTCACCTTTATAAGGAAGTATTAGATGGTGTTATTAGACGTTGTGTACCTGAACATGAACAGGGACAGATCCTACAGAAGTGTCACTCCGAGGCCTACGGAGGACACCATGCGGGAGATAGAACTGCACACAAGGTAATGCAATCAGGTTTATATTGGCCCACTCTCTTCAAGGATGCCCGTAAGTTTGTCTTGTCTTGTGACAAATGTCAAAGAATAGGTAATATTAGCAAACATCAGGAAATTCCTATGAACTATTCACTTGTCATTGAACCATTTGATGTTTGGGGCTTTGATTATATGGGAACTTTTCCAAAATCCAACGGGTATACTCATATCCTAGTTGCTGTTTATTACGTCACTAAGTGGGTAGAAGCTATCCCCACTAGTAGTGCTGATCACAACACCTCTATTAGGATGCTGAAAGAAGTTATCTTCCCTAGATTTGGAGTCCCTAGATATCTAATGACCGACGGTGGTTCACACTTCATTCATGGTGCTTTCCGTAAAACGCTTGCTAAGTACATGTCAACCATAGAATTGCGTCTCCCTATCACCCTCGGTCCAGTGGTTAAGTAGAGCTAAGTAATAGAGAGATTAAACAGATTCTGCAAAAGACTGTCAACAGGTCTAGAAAGAATTGGTCTAAGAAGCGCGATGATGCACTGTGGGCTTATAGGACTGCCTATAAGAATCCCATGGGCATGTCTCCGTACAAAATGGTGTACGGTAAAGCATGTCATTTACCTCTTGAGCTAGAGCATAAAGCTTATTGGGCAATCAAAGAGCTCAACTTTGATTTCAAACTTGCCGGTGAGAAGAGGTTATTTGATATTAGCTCGCTTGATGGGTGGAGAACTCAGGCATATGAGAATGCCAAGCTGTTCAAAGAGAAGGTTAAGAGGTGGCATGATAAGAGGATACCAAAGCGTGAGTTCAATGTAGGTGATTATGTCTTGCTATATAACTCTCGTTTAAGATTCTTTGCAGGCAAGCTTCTCTCTAAATGGGAAGGTCCCTATGTTGTTGAGGAAGTATATCGTTCCGGTGCTATCAAGATCAACAACACGGAAGGTAATTGTCCGAGAGTTGTAAATGGGCAGAGAATCAAGCATTATATCTCAGGTACTCCCATAAATGTTGAAAGCAATATCATCAATACCATAACTCCGGAGGAATACCTAAGGGATGTTTATCAGCCTGTTTCAGACTCCGAAAACGAAGAGGTATGTGATTCGGTAAGAAAACAGAGTCCAAAACTTTTCCAGTAGGAAATTTTCTCCGTTTTGCAATATTTGAAAAAATACAAAAAATGGAAGTAGTCCGAAAAGTGCGCGAGGAGGCAACAAGCCTGCACGGCACGGGCCCACCCCCTGGCCGCGCCATGAGGTCTTGTGGCCACCTTGTGGGGCTCTCGGACTCCGTTTTCGTGCAGGGTACTCCTTTTGGTCTGGAAAAAATCATTATATATACTTCCGTTTGGTCTGACCCGTGCGTCAAGCAAATTTCCTCTGTTTTTCGTTTCGAGCCTGTTTTCTACCGCAGATCTAGGTCAAGATGTCGTCCCAGGAATCTGTGGGGGAGAACAACCTCTGTCAAATCTATGGAGAAGTTCATGCTGATCTGAAAAGGATGGAGGTCATGGAGGCTAAGGAAAGGCTACCTAAAGAAACCAAGGGGAAAGCTAAGGAGAAGGATCAGGCATGGGACGAAGTGCAATCTGTGCTCAACAAGGAAGAAGTTGAAGAAGTGGATTTCCTCCAACCCTACCTCCACCTACTATCTCCATCTTTGATTGAACTCTTGAGGTTTTGTGAAACAACTCGTGCTCGCAATACTTGTCTCACTTGTGAAGTTGTTTTGCTGGAAAAACATATCGCAGATCTCCAGGGTATAAATGAAAGATTAATGGCCCTCTTGGAGTCAAAGATTGCAACAACTCCCCCACCATCATCACCAAAGGAAGACAACTAAGCATTGGTATGGGCAATTCCCTTGGCTTTTGCCAAGCTTGGGGGAGTTGCCCCGGTATCGTATCACCATCACATCTTTTGCCTTTACCTTTGTTTTAGTTTTCCTTTTCAGTTTTCTTTTTCTCTAGTAGTTTAAAAGTCTTAGTGTTTTAGTCTTGAGTTTTGCTTTGTGTCACCCCCGATGTATTCTTGCTCGTGAGCCTTATAATAAAGAGTGTCTTAGTTGAAGGGCTTTGCCTCTTGTCATGATCAAAATAGTGAGAATAGAACAAAAGCATGAAAGATCATGTAATGATCTTATGGGAAGTGATGGCTTCACATATAAAAAGAATCAGGATTGGAACTTGTTGAGGGTAGGCAAACGTAGACATTGGTCATTGTTGCAATTAATAGGAAGTGATAAAGAAGGAGAGGTTCACATACAAATATATCATCTCTGACACCATCTATGATTGTGAACATTCACTAAACTATTGCATGCCTAGAAGTAGATGTTGGACAAGGAAGACAGCATAATGAATTGTGTTTGCCTGGCTCCGAACAATGTTATATGATTAGAGATCCCTTAGCACGAGACGATTGCTTCCACCTCATATTAGCCAAATCTCCCGCACTAAGTAGAGATACTACTTGTGCATCCATAAACCATCAACCCAGTTTTTCCATGAGTGTCCACCATACCTACCTATGGATTGAATAAGATCCCTCAAGTAAGTTGTCATCGGTGCAAGCAATAAAAATTGCTCTCTAATATGTATGATCTATTAGTGTGTGGAAAATAAGGTTTGTATGAACCTGTGATGAGGAAGACATAAAAGCGACAGACTACATAATAAAGTTCTTTATCACAGGAGGCAATATAAAGTGATGTTCCTCCGCACTAAGAGGACACACATCCAAACCTCAAAAGCGCATGACAACCTATGCTTCCCTCTGCGAAGGGCCTATCTTGTACTTTTACTTTTTGCCCTTGAAAGAGTCATGCTGATCTTCACCAATTCCTTATTTCTCCTTTGTCTTGGCTATCGTCATATGCTTGGGAAAGATCTATATTCATATGTCAACTTGGAGGTAAGCATTCATGATTTATTATTGTTGACATTACCCTTGAGGTAAGCAGTTGGGAGATAAAACTATAAGCCCCTGTCTTTCTCTGTGTCCAACTAAAACTTTGATCTCATGAGTACCACGTGAGTTGTAGCAGGTAGAGAATGAAAGAATGATTGAGTATGTGGATTTGCTTTACAAGCTCTTATTTGACTCTTTCTGATGTTGTGACAAATTGCAACTGCTTCAATGACTAAAGGCTATTTGTTGTTACTTCTCGGTAAGGTTCTTGATCCATGCTTTACTTTGTGAAGGAATTATCACTTTAGGATGAGAGATTATATGTTGGTATTGTTGTTCTGATCTTGATCATGATGCATGCATGTTCGTATCTTGTTTTGTCGACACCTCTCTCCCTAAACATGTTGACATATTTATTGAGCTTGGCTTTCGCTTGAGGACAAGCGAGGTCTAAGATTGGGGGAGTTGATACGTCCATTTTGCATCATGTTTTCATGTTGATAATTATCGCTTCTTTGGCTGTTATTTCACTTCACGGTACTATTCTTATGCCTTTTCTCTCTTATTTTGCAAGGTTTACATGAAGAGGGAGAATGCCAGCAACTGGAATTCTGGCCTGAAAGTGGAGCAAAGTTGATATACCTATTCTGCGCAACTCCAAACGCCATGAAAATCAACGAGGATTTTTTTCCCGATTTATCAAAAATACTGGGCCGAAGAAGCGCCAGAGGGGCGCCAGGGGGTGGCCACAAGCCTGCACGGCGCGGCCACCCCCAGACTGCGGCATGGGGGCTTGTGGGCACCCTGGTGGCCCACTTGGCCCCTCTTTTGCTATATGAAGGGTTTCGTCCAGGAAAAAAAATCAAGGAGGAGCTTTTTCGTGGTTTCGCCGCCGCCACGAGGCGGAACTTGAGCAGAACCAATCTAGAGCTCCGACAGGACGATCGTGCCGGGGAAACTTCCCTCTCGGAGGGGGAAATCGTCGCCATCGTCATCACCAACACTCATCTCATCGGAGGAGACTCGTCACCATCAACATCTTCATCAGCACCATCTCATCTCCAAACCCTAGTTCATCACTTGTAACCAATCTCCGTCTCGCGACTCCGATTTGTACTTGTAAGGTTGCTAGTAGTGTTGATTACTCTTTGTAGTTGATGCTAGTTGGATTGTTTGGTGGAAGAGTTTATGTTCAGATCCTTGATGCTACTCATTACCTCTCTGGTCATGAATATGATTATGCTTTGTGAGTAGTTACTTTTGTTCCCGAGGACATGGGATAAGTCATGCTAATAGTAGTCATGTGAATTTGGTATTCGTTCGGTAATTTGTTGTGTTGTATGTTGTTTTTCCTCTAGTGGTGTCATGTGAACGTAGACTACATAACACTTCACCATTATTTGGGAAGTAGTAAGTAGATGATGGGTTGCTAGAGTGACAGAAGCTTAAACCCTAGTTTATGTGTTACTTCATAAGGGGCTGATTTGGATCCACTACTTTAATGCTATGGTTAGACTTTGTCTTAATTCTTCTTTCGTAGTTGCGGATGCTTGCGAGAGGGGTTAATCATAAGTGGGATGCTTGTCCAAGTAAGGGCAGTACCCAAGCGCCGGTCCACCCACATATCAAACTATCAAACTAACGAACGCGAATCATATGAACATGATGAAAACTATCATGACAGAAATTCCCGTGTGTCCTCGGGAGCGTTTTTCCTCCTATAAGACTTTGTCCAGGCTTGTCCCTTGCGACAAAAGGGATTGGGCCACCTTGCTGCATGATACGTCTCCGTCGTATCTACTTTCTCGAACTCTTTTACCCTTGTTTTGGTCTCTAATTTGCATGATTTGAATGGAACTAACCCGGACTGACGCTGTTTTCAGCAGAATTGCCATGGTGTTGTTTTTGTGCAGAAATAAAAGTTCTCGGAACGTCCTGAAAATTTACAGAGATTTTTTCTGGGATAAAAGAAAAATACCTGCGCAAAGATCCACTGGAGGAGGTGGACCAGTGGGCCACAAGCCCACAGGCCGCGGCCACCCCCCCTGGCCACGCCTGGCAGGCTTGTGGAGCCCACGACGCTCCACCGCCTCCAATCTCAGCTCTATTTAGTCTGTCTCGCTCGGAAAAAAAATCAAGGAGAAGGTTTCATCGCGTTTTAAGATACGGAGGCGCCGCCACCTCCTGTTCTTCATCTAGAGGGCAGATCTGGAGTCCGTTTCGGGCTCCGGAGAGGGGAAATCGTCGCCATCGTCATCATCAACCTTCCTCCATAGACAATTCCATGATGCTCTTCATCGTTCGTGAGTAATCCCATCGTAGGCTTGCTGCATGGTGATGAGTTGGATGAGATCTATCATGTAATCGAGTTAGTTCTTGACGGCGATTGATCCCTAGTATCCACTATGTTCCGAGATTGATGTTGCTACTACTTTGCGATGCTTAATGCTTGTCACTAGGGCCCGAGTGCCATGATTTCATATCTGAACCTATTATGTTGTCGCCAATACATGTGTGTTTTAGATCCTATCTGGCAAGTTGTAGTCACCTACTATGTGTTATGACCCGGCAACCCCGGAGTGACAATAGCCGGAACCACTCCCGGAGATGACCATAGTATGAGGAGTTCATGTATTCACCACGTGTTAATGCGTTGGTCCGGTTCTTTATTAAAAGGAGAACCTTAATATCCCGTAGTTTCCATTAGGACCCCGCTGCCACGGGAGGGATGGACAATAGATGTCATGCAAGTTCTTTTCCCTAAGCACGTATGACTACATACGGAATACATGCCTACATTAGATTGACGAACGGGAGCTAGTTACTTATCTCTCAGTGTTATAGCTGTTACATGATGAATCACATCCTTCATACTCATCCATCACCAATCCACTGCCTACGAGTATTTTACTACTGGTCCTTGCTACGTTACTTTGCCGCTACTGCTGTCACTCCTGCTAATGTTACTCTGTTGCTACTGTTGTTACTTTGCTGCTACTGGTTACTGTTGCTACTGCTGCTATCATACTACCTTGCTACTGATACTTTGCTGCAGATACTAAATCTTTCAGGTGTGGTTGAATTGACAACTCAACTGCTAATACTTGAGAATATTCTTTGGCTTCCCCTTGAGTCGAATCAATAAATTTGGGTTGAATACTCTACCCTCGAAAACTGTTGCGATCCCTTATACTTGTGGGTTATCAGAGAGCACTCTCAAAAAGATATAAGTGAAGATCGAGAGTTCTTATTTCTCCGAAATATGACACCGCCGTGATCTAAAAGATCTAAGTGAAGCACTTAGAGCAAAGTTATCTAGCTCAAAAGATATAAGTGAAGCACATGTGAGCTAAATTGCCTAACTCAAAAGATATAAGTGAAGCTCAATGAGTATTCTAGCAAATTCATGATGAGTGCATGTCTCTATAAAAAGGTGTGCAGCAAGGATGATTGTGACACAACAAAAATAGAAGACTCCTATAATACACGACGCTCCAAGCAAAAACACATATCATGTGGTGAATAAAAATATAGCTCCAAGTAATGTTACCGATGGATTGTAGACGAAAGAGGGGATGCCTTCCCGGGGCATCCCCAAGCTTAGGCTTTTTGGTGTCCTTGAATTTTGCTTGGGATGCCTTGGGCATCCCCAAGATTGAGCTCTTTCCACTCTTTATCCCTTTGTCCATGAGAACATCATCCAAAACTTGAAAACTTCACAACACAAAACTTAAACAGAAACTCGTGATAACATTAGCACAAGAAAACAAACTACCACCTCTTTAGGTACTGTAGCAAACTTGATTTCTATTTATATTGGTGTCGGATTACTGTATTCTCACTTTTCCATGGCTAGTACCCCCCGATAATATCCATAGTTTCATCAAAATAAGCAATCAACACAACAAAAACATAATCTGTCAAAAAAAGACCAGTTTGTAGCAATCTGTATACTTCATATACTTCTGATATCTCAAAAATTCTGAAAAATTACGACAATTTGGGCAATTGGCATATAAACTAGCAGCAAAAAGAATCAACTCAAAAATCTATTTCTCGATAAAAATGAAAAAAAAAATTGTGAGCGAAAAGTTTCTGTCTTTTTCCAGCATGATCAAACAACCATCACGAAAACTAATCATAAAGGTTTTACTTGTCTCAAACAGAATTATGATGGTGTGGACGCAACAAAACAGAAAGGAAAAAGCAAAGATAAATTCATTGGGTTGCCTCCCAACAAGCGCTATTGTTTAGCGCCCTTAGCTAGGCATAAGGCGAAAGAATCACGTATCGTCGTCTTTGGTACTCAAACCATAAGTAGCCGTCATCATGGATTCATAAGGCAATCTTATTTTCTTTCTAAGAAATGTTCCGTGCCCTTATTTAATGGAAATTGAAATCTAATATTCCCTTCCTTCATATCGATGACAGCACCAATAGTCCTTAGGAAAGGTCTACCAAGAACGATAGGACATGTAGGATTGCAATAAATATCAAGCACAATGAAATCTACGTGTACATAGTTCTTATTTGCAATAATAAGGACATTATTGATCCTTCCCATAGGTTTCTTAACAGTAGAATCCGCAAGATGCAAATTAAGAGAGCACTCATCAATCTCATTGAAGCCTAGAACATCACATAAAGACTTTGGAATCGTGGAAACACTAGCACCCAAATCACACAAAGCATTGCATTCATAGTTTTTGATCTTTATTTGATAGTAGGTTCCCACTCATCATGAAGTTTTCTAGGAATAGAAACTTCCAATTCAAGTTTCTCTTCAAGAGATTTCATCATAGCATCGACGATATGATCGGTAAAGGCCTTGTTTTGGCTATAAGCGTGTGGAGAGTTTAGCATGGATTGCATCAAGGAAATACATTCAATCAAAGAGCAACTATAATAATTGAATTCCTTGAAATCCAAAGTAGTAGTTTCATTACTACTCAAAGTTTTGATATCCTCTACTCCACTTTTAATGCTTTTAGCATCAAGATAGATGGACTCCGAATCATTGGGGCGTTTTTCAACCAAAGTGGATTCATATCCAGCCCCATCATCATTAGGTTTGACACTAGAAAAAAAGGATTCAATGGGAGTCACACCAAGCACTTTAAGATCTTCGTGATTCTCATCACGAGAACACACACCTTTTTAAGCCATTCATGTCTAGCACGAATTTGGGCGGTTCTTTCTTTACTCTCATTCATGGAAACACACATAGATTTCAAAGTTTCATCCATATTGATCTTGGGAGGAGCACATCTCACTTTCAAAGCATCAATATCAAGAGACATTCTATCAATGCTCCTAGCCAAATCATCAATTTCGAGTAGTTTTTCTTCTATGGACACATTGAAAATATTTTGCGAGTTGATAAACTCTTTAATATTACTCTCTAGATCAGAGGATAATTTATTGTAATTTCCATGAGCATTGTTGTAGGAGTTGCCAAAGTTATTAGAGGGATTACTAGGGAAAGGCCTAGGAATATAGTTTCCTCTAAAAGCATTGTTGTTGCCAAAATTATTCCTACCAACAAAATTAACATCCAAGCTTTCATTGCTACTCTCAATCAAGGAATACAAGGGCATATCATTTGGATCTAAAGGAGCACCTTTACTAGCAAACAATTTCATTAACTCATCCATCTTAGCACTCAACGAGTTAATTTCTTCTATAGCATGTACTTTTTTACTAGTAGGTGACCTTTCAGTGTGCCACTGAGAATAGTTTGTCATGATATTGTCTAGGAGTTTTGTGGCTTCTCCTAATGTGATTTCCATGAAGGTTCCACCGGAGGCGGTGTCCAAGATATTTCTAGAAGAAAAATTCAAACCAGTATAGAAGATTTGTATAATCATCCAAAGACTCAAGCCATGAGCGGGACAATTTCTAATCATCAATTTCATTCTCTCCCAAGATTGTGCAACATGTTCATGATCAAGTTGCTTAAAATTCATGATATCATTACGGAGAGAGATAATCTTAGCCGGCGGAAAATACTTGGATATATAAGCATCTTTGCACTTGTTCCAAGAATCAATACTATTTTTGGGCAAAGATGAAAACCAAGTTTTTGCTCGATCTCGCAACGAGAACGGAAATAGATTCAATTTAATCACATCATTATCCACATCTTTCTTCTTTTGTATATCACATAACTCAATGAAGGTATTAAGATGGGATGCGACATCTTCACTAGGAAGGCTGGAGAATTGCTCTTTCATAACAAGATTCAGCAAAGCAGCATTGATTTCATATGATTCCACACTAGTGGCGGGAGCAATCAGAGTACTAATAAAATCATTATTATTATTCGAGAAGTCACAAAGTTTGGTGTTTTCAGTCATGGTGACTTCAGCAAGCAGACAAGCACACAAGCGAACACGAAGCAAGCGAAAGAAAAGGGCGAACGAAAAAGGCAAATATTTTTGTAAATTTTTGTTTTTCAGAAGTGGGGGAGAGGAAAGCGAGAGGCAAAAAAGTAAATGCAAGAGATGAGTTTGCGATGGTTACTTGGATAAACTTCACTTGATGCTCCCCGGCAACAGCGCCAGAATTTGGCACATTGATGGGAGACTATTCTTGACTTGATCCTCCCCGACAACGGCGCCAGAAATTATTCTTGCTACCAATTGAGCTTGCGTTGGTTTTTCCCTTGAAGAGGAAAGGGTGATGCAACACAGTAGCAGTAATATTTCCCTCAGTTTGAGAACCAAGGTATCAATCCAGTAGGAGTATCAAGCCAAGTCTCCACTGTACCTACGCAAAAATAGTAAACTTGCACCAAAGGCTACAAAGGGGTTGTCAATCCCTTCATGATTGATTGCAAGGTGAGATCTGAAGGATGAAAGTGCAACAAACTAAAAGTGTAAGGCTGAAAATATGATGTGAAGTAGACCCGGGGGCCATATTGTTCACTAGAGGTTTCTCTCATGATAGCAAATATTACGGTGGGTGAACGAATTACTGTCGAGCAATTGATAGAACCGCGCAAAGTCTTGACGATATCTAAGGCAATGATCATACATATAGGCATCACGTCCGAGACAAGTAGACCGATACTTTCTGCATCTACTACTATTACTCCACACATCGACCGCTATCCAGCATGCATCTAGTGTATTGAGTTCATGACAAATAGAGTAACGCCTTAAGCAAGATGACATGATGTAGAGGGATAAATTCATGCAATAGATATAAACCACATATTTTTACCCTTGATGGCAACAACATGATGCGTGCCTCGCTACCCCTTATGTCACTGGGTGAGGTCATCGCACGGTATGAACCCAAAACCAAGCACTTCTCCCATTGCAAGAAT
Organism: Hordeum vulgare subsp. vulgare; assembly: GCF_904849725.1. Classification (NCBI taxonomy): domain Eukaryota; kingdom Viridiplantae; phylum Streptophyta; class Magnoliopsida; order Poales; family Poaceae; genus Hordeum; species Hordeum vulgare. The sequence continues at coordinate 538,901,184 of NC_058524.1, read as the reverse complement.
CATAGATCAAGTTGGCCAAACAAAAACCACAACTCGAACAGAGTTACAAGGATATGAAATCATGCATATAAGAGATCAGAAGAAACTCAAATAAGATTCATAGATAATCTGATCATAAATCCACAATTCATCAGATCTCGACAAACACACCGCAAAAGAAGATTACATCGGATAGATCTCCATGAAGATCATAGAGAACTTTGTATTGAAGATCCAAGAGAGAGAAGAAGCCATGTAGCTACTAGCCATGGACCCGAAGGTCTATGGTGAACTACTCACATATCATCGGAGAGGCAATGGTGTTGATGAAGAAGCCCTCCGTGTCCGAATCCCCCCTCCGGCAGGGCACCAGAACGTGCCCCAAATGGGATCTTACGGAGACAGAAGCTTCTGGCAGCAGAAAAGTATTTTCGTGGCTCTCTCCCGTGGTTTTGGATTTTTCGGGGATTTATAGGCGGAAGAAGTAGGGCAGAGGAGCCACACAGGGCCCACAAGCCTGCTAGGCGCGGCCCCCCAGGCCGCGGCTAGGGGGCTTGTGGCCTCCCCTGGTGCCCTCTGCCTTGGTTCTCAAGCTCCGTGCGTATCTTCTGTTCCGGAAAAAAAATCTTCTCTGAGGTTTTATTATGTTTGGACCCAGTTTAATATTCTCCTCTAAAAAGGGTCAAAAACACGGAAAAAACAGGAACTCGCACTTGGCACTGAGTTAATAAGTTAGTCCCAAAAAATATATAAAATTCATAGAAAACATCCAAAGTTTGAGAAGATAATAGCATGGAACCATCAAAAATTATAGATACGTTGGAGACGTATCAATCCCTCACTAAAATTTCAAGATAAAATTGTGTTCTCCCCGACTGTGCATTGTTGCCACAGTTCGTCGTTTCGAGACACCACGTGATGATCGGGTGTGATAGACTCAACGTTCACATACAACGGATGCAAAACAATTGCACACGCGGAACACTCGGGTTAACCTTGACGAGCCTAGCATGTACAGAGATGGCCTCAGAACACAAGAGACCGGATGGTCGAGAATGAATCATATAGTTGATATGATCAACATGGAGATGTTCACCATTGAAACTAATCTCAACTCACGTGATGATCGTACTTGAGTTAGTGGATTTGGATCATGCACCACTCAAATGACTAGAGGGATGTCTATTTGACTGGGAGTTTGTTAGTAATATGATTAGCTAAACTTAATTGTCTTGAACATAATCTAAGTAATGAAAGCTAAGTTGAAAGATGATGGAAGCAAATTTGTTGACTGGGCCCGTAATCTGAGGCTCATCCTTCAGGCTACCCAAAAGTCATATGTCCTTGATGAACCGCTAGGTGCTAAACCACCCCAACCCGCGTTGCCAAAAGTTATGAACGTCTAGCAGACGTGCAAGCATGACCCCTCGTTAGTTCAATGTGCAGTTTTGTATGGCTTAGAATCGGGACTTCAAAGACGTTTTGAACGTCATGGAGCATATAAAATGTTCCAAGAGTTGAAGTTTATCTTTGAGAAGAATGTTGGATTGAGAGGTATGAAACCTCCGATAAGTTCTATGCTTGCAAAATGGAGGACAACGGGTCTGTCAGTGAACATGTGCTTAGAATGTGTGGGCACTCTAACCGTCTGGCTAAGCTGGGAATTGCTCTCCCGCGAGAGGCTATCACTGATAGAGTTCTTCAGTCACTCCCACCAAGCTACAAAGGCTTTGTGTTGAACTATAACATGCAAGGGATGAATAAATCACTCGTCGAGCTGTCTGCGATACTGAAAGTCGTAGAGTCGGAAATCTAGAAGGAGCATCAAGTATTGATGGTCAATAAGACCACTAGTTTCAAGAAAAACGACAAGGGGAAGAAGGGTAACTCCAAGAAGAGTGGCAAAGCTGTTGACCCTTCGACGAAGAAACCAAGTCTAGACCCAAGCCGGAAACTGACTGCTACCATTGCAAGGCGACTAGTCACTGGAAGCGGAACTGCCCCAAGTATTTGGCCGATAAGAAGGCGGCCAAGGCCAAACAAGGTATATTTGATATACATGGTATTGATGTGTACCTCACCAGCTCTCATAGTAGTGCCTGTGTATTTGATACCGGTTATGTTGCTCACATTTGTAATTCAAAACAGGAACTGCGGAATAAACGCAGGCTCGCGAAGGATGAAGTGACGATGCGCGTGGGAAATGGTTCCAAGGTTGATGCGATCACCGTCGGCACAATCTCACTTCAGTTACCATCGAGATTAGTGATGAACTTAATTAATTGTTATTTAGTGGATGTGTTGAGCATGAAAAATTATATCTGGATCTTGTTTATTGCGAGACGGTTACTCATTTAAGTCAGAGAATCATGGTTGTTCTATTTATATGAGTAATATCTTTTATGGTCATGCACCCAATGTGAGGGGTTAGTTCATATTGAATCTAGATAGTGATGACACTCATGTCCATCACATTGAGACCAAAAGATGTAGAGTTAGTAATGATAGCACCACTTTCTTGTGGAACAACCATTTAGGTCATATTGGTGTAAAACGCATGAAGAAACTCCATGCCGATGGACTTTTGGAGTCACTTGATTTTGAATCACTTGACACATGCGAACCATGTCTCATGGGCAAGATGACTAAGACTCTGTTCTCCGGAACAATGGAGCGTGCAAGTGACTTGTTGGAGATCATACATACTGATGTATGCGGACCGATGAGCATAGAGGCGCGTGGTGGATATCGTTATTTTCTCACCTTCACTGGCGATTTGAGTAGGTAAGGTTATATCTACTTGATGAAGCATAAGTCTGAAACGTTTGAAAAGTTCAAGCAATTAAAGAGTGAAGTTGAAAATCATCATAACAAGAAGATCAAGTTCCTGCGATCTGATCGAGGAGGTGAGTATCTGAGTTACGAGTTTGGTTCTCACTTAAGACAATGTGGAATTGTTTCACAGTTGACACCGCCTGGAACACCACAGCGCAATGGTCTGCCCGAACGTCGTAATCGTACTTTATTATATATGGTGCGTTCTATGACGTCTCTTACTGATTTGCCGTTATCATTTTGGGGCTATGCATTGGAGAGAACTGCATTCACTTTAAATAGGGCACCATCAAAATCCATTGAGACGACACCATATGAGTTGTGGTATGGCAAGAAGCCAAAGTTGTCGTTTCTTAAAGTTTGGGGATGTGATGCTTGTGTCAAAAAGCTTCAGCCTGAAAAGCTGGAACCCAAAGCGGAAAAGTGCATCTTCATAGACTACACAAAGGTGACAGTTGGGTATACCTTCTATCTCAAATCCAAGGGCAAAGTGTTTGTCGCTAAGAACAGAGCTTTTCTTGAGAAAGAGTTTCTCTCGAAAGAATTGAGTGGGAGGAAGATAGAACTTGATGAGGTTGTAGAACCTCTACTTCAACAAGAAGGTGGCGCAGGGCAGAAATAAATTTCTGTTTAGGCAACACCAGTTGAAGAGGAAGCTAATGATGGTGATCATGAAGCTTCAGATCAAGTTGCTATCGAACCTCGCTGGTCGACAAGGGCACGTACTACTCCTGAGTGGTACGGGAATCTTGTCGTGTCTATCATGTTGTTAGACAACAATGAGCCTGCGAATTATGGAGAAGCAATGGTGGCCCAGATTCCAATAGATGGTTAGAAGCCATGAAATCCGAGATAGGATCTATGTATGAAAACAAAGTATGGACTTTGGAAGTATTACCTGAAGGTCGCAAGGCTATTCAGAACAAATGGATCTTTAAGAAGAAGACGGACACGGACGGTAATGTGACCGTTTATAAAGCTCGACTTGTGGCAAAGGGTTTTTCACAAGTTCAAGGAGTTGACTACGATGTGACATTCTCACCTGTAGCGATGCTTAAGTCCGTCCGAATCATGTTAGCAATAGCTGCATTTTTCGATTATGAAATCTCGCAGATGGATGTCAAAATGACGTTCCTTAATGGGTTTCTTAAGGAAGAGTTGTATATGATGCAACCGGAAGGTTTTGTTGATTCATAGAATGCTGACAAAGTATGCAAGCTCCATCGATCCATTTATGGACTGGTGCAAGCATCTCAGAGTTGGAATCAGTGTTTTGATGAGGTGATCAAAGCGTTCGGGTTTATACAAGTTTTTGGAGAAGCTTGTATTTACAAGAAAATGAGTGGGAGCTCTATAGCGTTTCTAATATTATATGTGGATGACATATTGCTGATTGGAAACAATATATAGTTTTTGGGGAGCACGAAGGATTACTTGAATAAAAGTTTTTCAATGAAGGACCTGGGAGAAGCTGCTTACATATTAGGCATAAAGATCTATAGAGATAGATCAAGGCGCTTAATAGGACTTTCACAAAGCACATACCTTGACAAAGTTTTGAAGAAGTTCAAAATGGAACAATCCAAGAAGGGGTTCTTGCGTGTGTTACAAGGTATAAACTTGAGTAAGACGCAATGCCCAGTAACTGTAGAAGATAGAGAAAAGATGAGTGTTCTCCTATATGCTTCAGCCATAGCGTCTATCATGTATGCAGTGTTGTGCACAAGACCGGATGTTAGTATGTCAGGTAGGTTTCAAAGTGATCCAGGAGTGAAGCAGTGGGCAGCGGTGATGAATATTCTGAAGTACCTGAAAAGGACTAAGACAATGTTTCTCGTTTATGGAGGTGACGAAGAACCCGTCGTAAAGGGTTATGTCGATGCAATCTTCGACACTGATCCTGATGACTCTAAGTCACAAACCGGATATGTATTTATTCTTAATGGGGTGCGGTAAGCTGGTGCAGTTCCAAGCAAAGCATCGTAGCTGATTCTACATGTGAAGCGGAGTACATAGCCGCCTTAGAGGCGACTAAGGAGGGTGTCTGTATGAAGCAGTTCATGACAGATCTTGGAGTTGTGCCGAGCGCACTGGATCCAATAAATCTGTTCTGTGACAACACTGGAGCCATTGTTCTAGCCAAGGAACCAAGGTTCACAAGAGGACCAGACATATAAAACGACGCTTCAATGCCATCTGCGATTACATCAAGGAGGAAGACATAAATATTTGCAAAGTGCACACGGATCTGAATGTGGCACACCCGCTGACTAAGCCTCTTCCACGAGCTAAACATGACCAACACTAGAACTGTATGGGTGTTAAATTTGTTACATAGTGAATCACATAGAAATGTGATACTAAATTATTAACTCTAGTGCAAGTGGGAGACTGTTGGAAATATGCCCTAGAGGCAATAATAAAATAGTTATTATTATATTTCCTGTTTCAAGATAATCGTTTGTTATCCGTGCTATAATTGTATTGAATGGAAACATAAATACATGTGTGAATACATAGACAAAATACTGTCCCTAGTAAGCCTCTAGTTGATTAGCTCGATGATCAAAGACAGTTAAGGTTTCCTCATCATAGACAAGTGTTGTCGCTTGATAACGGGATCACATCATTAGGAGAATGATGTGATGGACAAGACCCAAACTATAAGCGTAGCATGTGATCGTGTTATTTTGTTGTATTGTTTTCTGCATGTCAAGTATACATTCCTATGACCATGAGATCATGTAACTCACTGACACCGGAGGAATTCCTTGTGTGTATCAAACGTCACAACGTTACTGGGTGACTATAAAGGTGCTCTACAGGTATCTCCAAAGGTGTCCGTTGAGTTGGCATGGATCAAGAGTGGGATTTGTCACTCCGTGTGACGGAGAGGTATCTCGGGGACCACTCGGTAATACAACATCACAAACAAGCCTTGCAAGCAATGTGACTAAAGAGTTAGCCACGGGATCTTGTATTACGGAACGAGTAAAGAGACTTGCCGGTAACGAGATTGAAATAGGTATGGGGATACCGACGATCAAATCTCGGGCAAGTAACATACCGAAGGACAAAGGGAATTATATGCGGGATTGTGTGAATCCTTGACATAAAGGTTCAACCGATAAGATATTCGTAGAATATGTAGAATCCAATATGGGCATCCAGGTCCCGCTATTGGATATTGACCGGAGGGTGTCTCGGTCATGTCTACATAGTTCTCGAACCCGCACGGTCTGCACCCTGAAGGTTCGATGACGTTTTTGGTATAGTTGAATTATTGATGTTGGTAACCGGGCATTGTTCGGAGTCCCGGATGAGATCTTGGGCGTCATGAGGGCTTCCGGAATGGTCTGGAGACGAAGATTGATATATAGGAAGTATCCATTTGACTTGCGAAAGGTTTTTGGGCATTACCGATAAAGTACTAGGAATGACGAATGGGTTCCAGAGTTCTATCGGGAGGGGCCACTCACCCGTGAGAAGACCTAGAGGGGCCCAAGGGTGGCACACTAGCCCCTAGTGGGCTGGTGGCCAGCCCAAGAAGGCCTAGGTCGGCCGAAGTGGAAGAAAAGGCAAGGAGAGGGGCCAATCCGAATTAGGGAAGGAAGGTCTCCTCCTTCCAAGTGGAATTGGAGGAGGACTCCTCCCTCTTCTGTCGGCCTAAACCCTAGGGTTTCCCTAGGGCGCCGCCCCCTCCCTCCCTCCTATATATAGTGGAGGGGAGAGAGGCTTTTGGGACTCAAGCGAAGTGCAACCCTCCCCCCTCCACAACTTTGACACCCCGTAGCTAGATTCGTCCAGCACGGCGAAGCCCTGTCGGAGTAAGCTCCACCACCATCACCGTCAAGCCGTCGCGCTGCTGGAGAATTTAGCTACCTCTCCGTCCCTCTTTCTGGATCAAGAAGACAGAGATCTTCACCAAGATGTACGTGTGCTGAACGCGGAGGTGCCGTTCGTTCCATACTAAATCAGGACGGAGTGCGTGGGACGGATCGTGATCGGGTCGCGAAGACGTTCGACTACATCAACCGCGTTTCTTAACGCTTCCCGCTTAGCGATCTACAAGGATATGTGGATCCAATCTCCCCTCTCATAGATGATAATCACCATGATATATCTTTCGTGTGCGTAGGATTTTTTTTGTTTCCCATGCAACATTCCCCAACAATACCTTGGTTCTCAACAAACCGAGGGAAATACTTATCTACTTCATTGCATCACCCTTTCCTCTTCAAGGGAAAACCAATGCAAGCTCAAGAAGTAGCAGAATCCAAGTCTCAAACTAGATACGTATTCATTCTTAATGGGGGTGTAGTAATCTCGTGCAGTTCCAAGCAAAGTGTGGTAGCTGATTCTACATGCGAAGCGGAGTACATAGCTGCCTTGGAGGCGGCTAAAGAAGGTGTCCGGACAAAAGAGTTCATGACAGATCTTGAAGTTGTGCCCAGTTTACTCGATCCAATGACTTTGTTCTGTGACAACACTGGTGCCATTGCTTTAGCCAAGGAACTAAGGTTTCACGAGAGGACCAGACACATAAAGTGATGCTTCAATTACATCCGCAATTATATCAAGGAGGAGGACATAAGTATTTGCAAAGTTCACATGATCTGAATGTTGCAGACCCGTTGGCTAAGCCTCTTCCACGAGCGAAACATGATCAACACCACAACTGTATGGGTATTAGATTCATTACAATGTAAATCACATAGTGATGTGAGCTGGATTATTGACTCTAGTGCAAGTTGGAGACTGTTGGAAATATGCCCTAGAGGTAATAATAAAGTGGTTATTATTATATTTCCTTGTTCATTATAATCATTTGTTATCCATGCTAGAATTGTATTGATTGGAAACTAAATACATGTGTGGATAAATAGACAACACACTGTCCCTCGAGACTCAAAGGACTAGCTCATTGATCAAAGATGGTGGAGGTTTCATGGACATAGACATGATTTGTCATTTGATAACGGGATCACATCATTACGATAATGATGTGATGGACAAGGCCCAAACTATAAATGTAGCATATGATCGTGTGAGTTTATTGCTATTGTTTTTTGCATGACACGTATTTGTTCCTATGACAATGAGATCATGCAACTCCTGAACATCGGAGGAATGACTTGTGTGTATGAAATTTCACAACGTAACTCGGTGACTATAAAGATGTTCTACAGGTATCTCCGAGGGTGTCTGTTGGGTTGGCATGGATCGAGACTGGGATTTGTCACTCCATATGACAGAGAGGTATCTCTAGGGCCCACTCAATAATAAAACATCACAAGAAGCTTGCAAGTAATGTGACCAAGGAGTTAGTCACGGGATCTTGTATTACGTAAAGAGTAACGAGCTTGAACTAGGTATGCAGAGACCGACGATCGAATCTTGGGCAAGTAACATACCGATGGACAAAGGGAACAGTATACAAGATTGATTGAATCCTTGACAAAGTGGTTCGACCGATAAAGATCTTCGTAGAATATGTAGGAGCCAATATGGACATCCAGGTCGAGCTAATGGTTATTGATTAGATATTCTACCGGTCATCGCTGCATGGTTCTCGAACCCGCATGATTTGCACACTTAAGGTTAGGTGAAGATTTGGTATTAATGAGTTATGTGCGGTGACAAACGAAAGTTGTTCGGAGTCCTGGATGAGATCCCAAATGTCAAGAGGAGCTCCGGAATGGTCTGGAGGTAAAGATTGATATATAGGAAGTTGTTATTCGAACTCTAGAAAAGTTCTGGGGTATACCGGTGTTGTGACGGGAGTGCCGGAAGTGTTCCGAGGGTCCACCTGCCCCAGAGGGACCCATGAGCTGTGAGAGGAGGTGCACCAGCCCCTGGTGGGCTGGCCGCCTGATACGTCTCCAACGTATCCATAAGTTTTGATGGTTCCATGCTATTATCTTGTCAAACTTTGGATGTTTTGTATGCCTTTTATATCTTTTTTGAGACTAACTTATTAACTCAGTGCCAAGTGTCAGTTCCTATTTTTTCCATGTTTTTGACCCTTTTCAGAGGAGAATTTTTAAACGGTGTCCAAACGGAATAAAACTTCCGAAAAGATTTTTTCCGGAACAGAAGATACGCAGGGGACGTGAGAACCAAGGAAGAGGCCACCAGGGGAGGCCACAAGCCCCCTAGGCGTGGCCAGGGGGGCCGCGCCTAGCAGGCTTGTGGGCCCCCTGTGGCTCGTCTGCCCTACCTCTTCCGCCTATAAATTCCCGAAAAATCCAAAACTGCGCGAGAGATCCACGAAAATACTTTTCCGCCGCCGCAAGCTTCTGTCTCCGCAAGATCCCATCTGGGGCACGTTCTGGTGCCCTGCCGGAGGGGGGATTCGGATACGGAGGGCTTCTTCATCAATACCATGGCCTCTCCGATGATGCGTGAGTAGTTCACCATAGACCTTTGGGTCCATAGCTAGTAGCTAGATGGCTTCTTCTCTCTCTTGGATCTTGAATACAAAGTTCTCCATGATCTTCATGGAGATCTACCCGATGTAATCTTCTTTTGTGGTGTGTTTGTCGAGATCCTATGAATTGTGGATTTATGATCAGATTATCTATGAATCTTATTTGAGTTTCTTCTAATCTTTTATATGCATGATTTCATATCCTTGTAATTCTCTTCGAGTTGTGGGTTTTGTTTGGCCAACTTGATCTATGATTCTTGCAATGGGAGAAGTGCTTAGTTTTGGGTTCATACCGTGCGGTGACCTCATCCAGTGATAGAAGGGGTAGCGAGGCACACATCATGTTGTTGCCATCAAGGGTAAAAATATGGGGTTTACATCATTGGTTTGAGTTTATCCCTCTACATCATGTCATCTTGCTTAAGGCGTTACTCTGTTCATCATGAACTCAATACACTAGATGCATGCTGGATAGCGGTTGATGTGTGGAGTAATAGTAGTAGATGCAGAAAGTATTGGTCTACTTGTCTCGGACGTGATGCTATATGTATGATCATTGCCTTAGATATCGTCATGAGTTTGCGCAGTTCTATCAATTGCTCGACAGTAATTTGTTCACCCACCGTAATATTTGCTCTTTTGAGAGAAGCCTCTAGTGAACACTATGACCCCCGGGTCTACTGCACATCATATTTTCAGCCTTACACTTTTACTTCGTTGCACTTTCCGCCTTCAGATCTCACTTTGCAATAAATCTTGAAGGGATTGACAACCCATTTATAGCCTTGGGTACAAGCTTGTTTGTGTTTGCGCAGGTACTCTGGACACTTGGCTTGATTCTCCTACTGGATTGATACCTTGGTTCTCAAAAATGAGTGAAATACTTACTGCTACTATGCTGCATCACCCTTTCCTCTTCAAGGGAAAAACCAACGCAAGCTCAAGAGGGAGCAGAAGGATTTCTGGCGCCGTTGCCGGGGGGATCAAGTCAAGAATAGTCTCCCATCAACGTGTCAATCTCTAACACCGGGGATTATTCTAGGTGAAGCTCATCCAAGTAAGTGTTGCAAACTCATCTCTTGCATTTACTTTTTTGCCTCTCGTTTTCCTCTCCCCTACTTCTGAAAAACAAAAATTTACAAAAATATTTGCCTTTTTCATTCGCCCTTTTCTCTCGCTTGCTTTGTGCCTGCTTGAGTGGGATAGTCTACCTGTCCTCATGGCTAGACCCACCGCTTCGAACAATACTCCCGAGAACAAAGTTCTCAATTTCAAACAAAATGAGGAAGAAAACTTAAAGGATGCTTGGTATAGGATTTGCAATGCTCAGAGTAGATCCACTCATAAGAAATCTACTACCGTCCTGCTTCGCAGCTTTTATGTGGGTATTTCCCCTTGGAATAGGTATGTTCTTGACACCATCGTAGGCGGAAATTTCTTGGGTAGCCATACCATTGATTCTTACGGAGCTTTAATAAATTTGGTAGGCTCACCCCCACTCATGGTTAATGGAACTACCTTAACTATGGAACATGTGATGCATAGGCTGGATATCATTGAAAATAAAGTTGCTACGATCGAACTCATTGAGAATTTGGATAAAAAGATCCACAATCAAATCACTCAATACGGATACAAGGTGGGAATGGCTTTGAAAATTTGAAGGAGAAGGAACCCACAGTTAACGAAAAACTAGGTCATGATTCCGCTAGGATTGGCAAACTAGAGGATGTTATAACCAACTTGGGTTCCACTTTTTCCGCTGTGCAGAACACTCCAAATTTTGCCCATAATAAGGCCACCAAGTTTGTTTTTGTTCCTAAAAGTAGTGGTGAACCATCTAGTAAGAGAGATGAAGACCTTAAGATGATGAGTGATCACTCTACTTATGATACGTGATTCTATCGCCTTATGTCTAGCTAAGGGCGTTAAACAATAGCGCTTGTTGGGAGGCAACCCAATGAATTTATATTTTTCTTCCTGTTTTGTTGCATCCATGATAACCCACAAGTATAGGGGATCGCAACAGTTTCCGAGGGTAGAGTATTCAACCCAAATTTATTGATTCGACACAAGGGGAAGCCAAAGAATATTCTCAAGTATTAGCAGTTGAGTTGTCAATTCAACCACACCTGAAAGATTTAGTATCTGCAGCAAAGTATCAATAGCAAAGTAGTATGATAGCAACAGTAGCAACAGTAACCAGTAGCGATAGTGACAGTAGTAGCGGTAACAATAGCAGCAATGACAGCAGTAGCAGCAAAGTAACATAGCAAGGACCAATAGGAAAAACTCGTAGGCATTGGATCAGTGATGGATGATTATGTCGGATGCTATTCATCATGCAACAGTTATAACACGGAGAGATAAGTAACTAGCTCCAGTTCGTCAATGTAATGTAGGCATGTATTCCGTATGTAGTCATACGTGCTTAGGGAAAAGAACTTGCATGACGTCTATTGTCCATCCCTCCCGTGGCAGCGAGGTCCTAATGGAAACTACGGGATACTAAGGTTCTCCTTTTATTAAACAACCGGACCAACGCATTAACACTTGGTGAATACATGAACTCCTCATACTATGATCATCTCCGGGAGTGGTTCCGGCTATTGTCACTCCGGGGTTGCCGGGTCATAACACATATTAGGTGACTACAACTTGCCAGATAGGATCAAGAACACACATATATTGACGACAACATAATAGGTTCAGATCTGAAATCATGGCAGTCGGGCCTTAATGACAAGCATTAAGCAAGACAAAGTAGTAGCAACATCAATCTCAGAACATAGTGGATACGAGGGATCAATCCCCGTCAAAACTAACTCGATTACATGATAGATCTCATCCAACCCATCACCATCCAACAATCCTACGATCAGATTACTCACGAACGGTGAAGAGCATCATGGAATTGGCGATGAAGGAAGGTTGGTGATGACGATGGCAACGATCTCCCCTCTCCGGAGCCCAGAACGGACTCCAGATCTGCCCTCCAGAGGAAGTAGAGGAGGTGGCGGCGCCTCCGTATCGTAAAACGCGATGAACTCTTCTCCTTGATTTTTGCCGGTCGAAAGGGACTAAATAGACCTCAGATTGGAGGCGGTGGAGCTTCGTGGGCCCCACAAGCCTGCCAGGCGCGACCAGGGGGCGGGGGCGTGCCTGGAGGGTTTGTGGGCTCTCAGCTCCACCCCTCCTTTTGATTCTTGCGCCAGTATTTTTTATATATTCCATAAAAAATCCCCGTAAATTTCCAGGTCATTCCGAGAACTTTTATTTCTGCGCAAAAACAACACCATGGCAATTCTGCTGAAAACAACGTTAGTCCGGGTTAGTTCCATTCAAATCATGCAAATTAGAGTCCAAAACAAGGGCAAAAGAGTTTGGAAAAGTAGATACGATGGAGACGTATCAACTCCCCCAAGCTTAAAACCTTGCTTGTCCTCAAGCAATTCAGTTGACAAACTGAAAGATAAAAAAGAAAATTTTTATGAACTCTGTTTGATCTTGTTGTTGCAACTATGTCTAACTCATATCCAGAATTTTAGCAAGATCACAAGCAAACCACATAAGCAAATGACATTTAGGTCTCACGGTAAACTCATATCAATGGCATAATCAACTAGCGAGCAATAATGATAAGCCTCAAACGTCAACACTTCAATCAAAACAAGCATGAAGCAGTCTGAACAGATGGTATCTCGCTAGCTCTTTCAGAGACCGCAAAACATAAATGCAGAGCACCTTCAAAGACCAAGGGTTGACTAAACATTGTAATTCAAGGCAAAGAAGATCCAGTCACGGTCATACTCAATCACGGTTAAAAGCAAAGCATAAAAATGACAGAGGTGCTCTCTAATTGGTGCTTTTATAAGAAGAGGATGACTCAACAGGAACATAAATAGACAGGCCCTTCGTAGAGGGAAGCATTGATTTGCAGAGGTGCTAGAGCTCAAGCTTTGAAAACAGAGATAATAATTTTGGGTGGCACGCTTTCATTGTCAACGCAATGACCAAGAGTTTTCACCATCTTCCACGCTACACATGCTATAGGCGGTTCCCAAACAGAAAAGTAAAGTTTTGACTCCCCCACCACTGATCAATCACACTCCACGACTAGCCGAATACTCGGGTGCCGTCCATACCAACATCAATCCAGGGGGAGTTTTGTTTGCAATTATCTTTTTGATTTGAGCATGGAACTGGGCATTCCAATTACCGGCCCCTTTCTCGTGAGTGATAGTGAATAAACACATATCGAGGATAACATGCCTAGCATGGAAGATACTGATAGCCCCCTGTCACCACATGAGCAGTTCGGGCATGCAAAACAGATTATTTCTTGAAGGTTTAGAGAGTGGCACATGCAAATTTACTTGGAATGGCAGGTAGATACCGCATATAGGTAGGTATGGTGGACTCATATGGAACAACTTTGGGTTTATGGAAGTGGATGCACAAGCACTATTCACGCTTAGTACAAGTGAAGGCTAGCAAAAGACTGGGAAGCGACCAACTAGAGAGCGACAAGAGTCATCAAAATGCATTGAGATTAACCAACATCGAGTGCAAGCATGAGTAGGACATAAATCACCATGAACATGAATATCATAGAGGCTATGTTGATTTTGTTTCAACTACATGCGTGAACATGCGCCAAGTCAAGCCACTTGAATCATTCAAAGGAGGATACCATCCTATCATACTACATCATAGTCATCTCAAAATTCATGTTGGCATCCAAGACAGACCATTATAAGCTCCTAGCTAATTAAGCATGGCATCAGAAACTATGATCTCTAAGTTGTCATTGCAAACATGTCTCTCTCACAACGAAGCTGAATCAGGAACGATGATCTAATCATAATTACAAAAACAAAATAGATCGAGTTCATACCAGCTTTTCCAGGCTCAATCACTTCATCATATATCGTCATTATTGCCTTTCACTTGCACGACCGAATGATGTGAACAATAATAAGAGTGCTCGTGCATTGGACTAAGCTGGAATCTGCAGGCAAACACAAAGGAGAAGACAAAGTAATATGGCTTTTTGACAGATAAACGGATATGCATGCGAGAGCCACTAAACATTGTAACCATGGTCTTCTACCTTGACCCAAAGAAAAAGAAAACTATTTACACGGGAAAGGTCCCAACAAGCAAAAGAAGAACAAGAAAATCTTTTTGGGTTTTCTCAAACTAGACAAACACACGAGGAGAAAACGAGAAAAGGAAATAAACTAGCATGGATGATACAGTGACAAAGTGTGAACACCGACTAACAAAGTGAAAGTGTAAGCAAGAATATAAAGTCGATGAGAAACACGTACTCCCCCAAGCTTAGGCTTTTGGCCTAAGTTGGTCTACTCCCATGGATGGTCCGGGCGATACCCAAAATCATAATGAGGGTTGTACGGGAGCGCTGCAGCCACTGCCTGAATAGCTACCTCACAGAGACGAGCAGCCTTTGCCTCCTGTCATACTCCTCTGCCTCTCCTCTGGTTATGTAATATCTCCGTTTTACCTGAAAGTCAAAGAAGGCAGGAGCAGGAAGGGTAATATGGAAAACACGCTGCCGGTTAAATATTAACCGGTATAGGAGGGATTCATCATCCCTCTCAAGGAACTGATAGCGTGTCAAAGCGGCGCGATCAAGGAAAGCTGGATGGAGCGGGGGATCTCCTTCGCGGATGGGTACTCCAAGAAAATTTGCTATGCGAGTGGCATAGATCCCACCAAAGAAATCCCCTTCATTAGCATTATTATTCAGCCTCCTTGCTATTATAGCTCCCATGTTGAAACTTCTATCACCCGTTACTGCGCTCTTAAGAATACTAAGGTCAGGTGCGCAGAGGTGACAATGCTCAATCTTGCCATTAATGCATCTACCTATGAAGAGGGAAAAGTAATGCAAGGCAGGAAAATGAATGCTCCACATGGTAGCCTGCGTAATATCTCTAGTTTCTCCAATAGTTATACTAGAGAAAAATCTCTAACCGAAGATTTAGGAGGATCATTGAGACTACCCCAAACAGGTATCTTGCAAATTCTATTGAAATCCTCTAAATCCATGGTATACGATTTGTCATAGAGATCAAACAGTATAGATGTATCACGGCCAACTGAAAATTTGAATCTACGAACAAAAGAGGTAGTGAGAGTAACATATTGTTCACATTTATCAAAGATGAATTCTTCGATTCCGACGTTGTGAACAAGTGTATCAAACTCGTCTTTGAAACCTGCCTCAATCATGAATTCATCAGAAGGCCATTCACATGGTTGTACCTGTGAGTTCCTCGGTTGATAAGGATCGGGCTCCCGAATCGCAAGACGGGGACCCCTCTTGCTTGAGGAACCACCATGATATTTCTCCTGAACATCTTCCTTTTCTGAAATTTTCAGTGACTCAAAGGAAAAGTGAACAAGGCTCAGCTAAACTCATAGCAACTACTCCCACAAGTGCCTAGAGGCCATATCACGCATCAAAACTACTTGGGACCAGCTAAAATTAGCATGCAAAGCTCAAGAACAGGGTCACCAAGGCAGCAAAAATACGCGACGTATAAGGCACTGGAGCAAAAACTAATTGGACCAATGGAGGAGTCACATACCAAGGAGCAATTTCCCCAAAACAGTTTGGTGAATGTGGCTTTGCACAAGGAGACCGAAAATCGCAGCAAGAAGAGCAAGAACACAGGTTTGAGCTGCGAAACGATTTTTTCTGGAGGTAGGAGAAGCAGATGGGAGCTAGAATGAGTGGAGGGGTACACGTGGGCCCCACAAGCCTGGTAGGCGCGGCCAGGGGGGTGCTCACGCCTCCAGGGCTTGTGGCCCACTGGTGTAGCCCCGTGACTAGCTCTCCGTCTCAGAATTTTTCAAAAATTCCAGAAAAAATCATACTTGATTTTCACAGCATTCAGAGAACTTTTATTTTCGGGGTACTTTTCTACGGGACGCTAAAAGCAGAAAGCAGGGAAAACGAAAGCTAATCTATCATTTTTCTTCTAAGCAACCTAAGGTGAAAGCTTGGAATAGAGGTTTGTGACTCCTTGATTCATCCATCTCATGGTCATCGAAAGAAATCCGCAATGAGGTTGATCAAGTCTCCTCGACAAACTTTTTTGAATCGCAAAAGAAGACGGAGAATTTTCGAATAGTCACTAGGTTACCTCAATGGGGATGTGCATATCCCCAACAAGCAAATCATACTTCATCTTGACAGTAGGTATAGGGCATTCAAAGCTCCTAATAAGAATCGATGAAGTTTTTTCGATAGCATTGATGCAATGTACTCGATATTGTTTCTTCGGGAAGTGCACCGTATGCTCATTACCATTGACATGGAAAGTGACATTGCCTTTGTTGCAATCAATAACAGCCCATGCAGTGTTTAGAAAGGGTCTTCCAAGGATGACCGCCATGGCATCATCCTCGGGAATATCTAGAATAACAAAGTCTGTTAAGATAGTGACGTTGGCAACCACAACAGGCACATCCTCGCAAATGCTGATAGGGAAAGCAGTTGATTTGTCAGCCATTTGCAGAGAGATTTCAGTGGGTGTCAACTTATCCAGTTCAAGTCTACGATAAAGAGAAAGAGGCATAACACTAACACCGGCTCCAAGGTCGCATAAAGCAGTTCTAATGTAGTTGCCTTTAATCGAGCAAGGTATAGTGGGCACTCCGGGATCACCTAGTTTTTTAGGAGTTCCACCCTTGAAGGTGTAATTATCAAGCATGGTAGAAATCTCAACCTCAGGTATCCTCCTCTTATTAGTCACAATATCCTTCATGTACTTAGCATACAGAGACATTTTGAGCATATCTGTTAAACGCATTTGCATAAAGACAGGTCTAATCATTTCAACGAATCGCTCAAAATCCTCATCATCCTTTTTCTTGGATGGTTTGGGAGGAAAGGGCATTGGTTTTTGAACCCATGGTTCCCTTTCTTTACCATGCTTCCTAGAAGCGAAGTCATTCTTATCGTATCTCTTATTCTTAGGCTGTGGGTTATCAAGATCAACAGGTTCAATCTCCACATCCCTATCATTTCTAGGTTGAGCATCATCATGAACATCACTATCGATATTATCATTAGGCTCATGTTCATCACCGGATTGTGTTTCGGCATCAGAAACAGAGACATCATTTGGATTCTCGGGTGTAGCAGCAACAGGGTTGCTAGCGTGTAAGTTCCTATCATCTTCCTTCTTCTTTCTAGGATGACTAGGTGCATCAGTGCTAACTCCTTGAGAATCTTGTTCAATTCTCTTAGGATGACCCTCAGGATACAAAGGTTCCTGGGTCATTCTACCGCCTCTAGTGACGACTCTGCATAATTGTCATTCAACTCATTGAGCAAGTCATTCTGAGCCTTAAGTACTTGTTCTACTTGAGTAGTAACCATAGAGGCATGTTTACTCAGAAGCTTAAGATCATTGACGTTTTTGTCCACACAAGCACTTAAATGACTAACCATACGAGCATTCTGTTCCAATTGTCTACTAACATAATCATTGAAACTTTGTTGTTTGGCAACAAAGTTATCGAATTCATCGAGGCATAAGCTAGCAGGTTTATCAAAAGGAATATCACTCTCATTGAATCTACGAAGAGAATTTACCTCTACTACCTGTATCGGGTTATCAAGACCATGGATCTCTTCGATAGGCGATAGATTTTTGACATCTTCAGATTTAATGCCTTTCTCTTTCTTAGATTTCTTAGCTTCTTGCATATCTTCAGGACTGAGGAATAGAATACCTCTTTTCTTAGGAGTTGGCTTAGGAGGTGGTTCGGGAATAGTCCAAGCATTCTCATTGCACAAGATATTATTCAATAGGATCTTAGCTTGTTCTACGGTTCATTCCATAAAAACACAACCGGCACAACTATCTAGGTGGTCTCTAGAAGCATCGGTAAGTCCATTATAGAAGATATCAAGTATTTCATTCTTCTCAAGAGGGTGATCAGGCAAAGCATTCAGTAGCTGGACGATGTTGGAATTATGCCCTAGAGGCAATAATAAATATAGTTATTATTATAATTCCTGTATCAAGATAATCGTTTATTATCCATGCTATAATTGTATTGAATGAAGACTCATTTACATGTGTGGATACATAGACAAAACACCGTCCCTAGCAAGCCTCTAGTTGGCTAGCTAGTTGATCAAAGATAGTCAGTGTCTTCTGATTATGAACAAGGTGTTGTTGCTTGATAAATGGATCACGTCATTAGGAGAATCACGTGATGGACTAGACCCAAACTAATAGACGTAGCATGTTGATCGTGTCATTTTGCTGCTACTGTTTTCTGCGTGTCAAGTATTTATTCCTATGACCATGAGATCATATAACTCACTGACACCGGAGGAATGCTTTGTGTGTATCAAACGTCGCAACGTAACTGGGTGACTATAAAGATGCTCTACAGGTATCTCCGAAGGTGTTACTTGAGTTAGTATGGATCAAGACTGGGATTTGTCACTCCGTGTG
This sequence comes from Hordeum vulgare subsp. vulgare, assembly GCF_904849725.1. NCBI lineage: Eukaryota > Viridiplantae > Streptophyta > Magnoliopsida > Poales > Poaceae > Hordeum > Hordeum vulgare. The sequence goes on along the minus strand of NC_058524.1, from coordinate 538,882,434 downwards.
AACGGAGAGGTATCTCGGGGCCCACTCGGTAATACAACATCACACACAAGCCTTGCAAGCAATGTAACTTAGTGTAAGTTGCGGGATCTTGTATTACGGAACGAGTAAAGAGACTTGCCGGTAAACGAGATTGAAATAGGTATACGGATACTAACGATCGAATCTCGGGCAAGTAACATACCGAAGGACAAAGGGAATGACATACGGGATTATATGAATCCTTGGCACTGAGGTTCAAACGATAAGATCTTCGTAGAATATGTAGGATCCAATATGGGCATCCAGGTCCCGCTATTGGATATTGACTGAGGAGTCTCTCGGGTCATGTCTACATAGTTCTCGAACCCGCGGGGTCTGCACACTTAAGGTTCGACGTTGTTTTATGCGTATTAGAGTTATATGGTTGGTTACCGAATTTTGTTCGGAGTCCCGGATGAGATCACGGATATCACGAGGGTTTCCGGAATGGTCCGGAAACGAAGATTGATATATAGGATGACCTCATTTGATTACCGGAAGGTTTTCGGAGTTACCGGGAATGTACCAGGAATGACGAATGGGTTCCGGGAGTTCACCGGGGGGGCAACCCACCCCGGGGAAGCCCATAGGCCTTGAGGGTGGCACACCAGCCCTTAGTGGGCTGGTGGGACAGCCCAAAAGGGCTCTATGCGCCAAGGAGAGAAAATCAAGAGAGAAAAGAAAAAAAAGGAGGAGGTGGGAAGGAAGGGGGACTCCCTCCCACCAAACCAAGTCCAACTCGGTTTGGGGGGGAGTCCTCCCCCCTTGGACTCGGCCGACCCCCTTGGGGATCCTTGAGCCCCAAGGCAAGGTCCCCTCCCTCCCACCTATATATACGGAGGTTTTAGGGCTGATTTGAGACGACTTTCCCACGGCAGCCCGACCACATACCTCCACGGTTTTTCCTCTAGATCGCGTTTCTGCGGAGCTCGGGCGGAGCCCTACTGAGACAAGGTCATCACCAACCTCCGGAGCGCCATCACGCTGCCGGAGAACTCTTCTACCTCTCCGTCTCTCTTGCTGGATCAAGAAGGCCGAGATCATCGTCGAGCTGTACGTGTGCCGAATGCGGAGGTGCCGTCCGTTCGGTACTAGATCGTGGGACTGATCGCGGGATTGTTCGCGGGGCGGATCGAGGGACGTGAGGACGTTCCACTACATCAACCGCGTTCACTAACGCTTCTGCTGTACGATCTACAAGGGTACGTAGATCACTCATCCCCTCTCGTAGATGGACATCACCATGATAGGTCTTCGTGCGCGTAGGAAAATTATTGTTTCCCATGCAACGTTCCCCAACAGACGAGCCTCCCCCAAGCTTGTGGGAGACTCTCTTGTCCAACTTGCGCAAAGTTGTATATTTCCTGCAAGGCAGCTTGCTTCTTATGGGCAGGGAAATATTTTTCAGAGAAGTAGTAGATCATATCCTGGGGACTACGCACACAACTAGGGGCAAGAGAAGTTAACCAGGTCTTAGCATCATCCTTTAGCGAGAAAGGAAACAACTTAAGGATATAGTAGTGGCGGATCTTTTCCTCACTAGTGAATAGGGTGGCTATATCGTGCAGTTTGGTAAGATGGGCTACAACCGTTTCAGACTCATAACCGTGAAAAGGATCAGATTCGACCAAATTGATTAACTCAGGGTCGACAGAGAATTCATAATCCTTATCGGTCACAAAGATAGGCGAAGTAGCAAACTTCGGGTCGTATTTCATCCTAGTGTTCAAAGATTTTTCTTTCCACTTGCGTAGTAACTTCTCAACATCATAGCTATCCTTACAAGCAAGAAAGTCCTCATCTATCTCTCCCTCCATTACATAACCCTCAGGCATATCACGCAATTCATATCTAGGAGAGCTAGTTCTAACAGGCAAAATAGCAGGTTCTACTTCAATAGTATCAACAGTTTCAGAAGTATCATCACATCTAGCAGCAATTCTAGCAATTTGTGCATCAAGGAATGCACCTAGTGGCAAAGCAGTATCAAGCATAGCATCATCACAAGTATCATGGACAACAGAAGTAGCATCATCAAGCACATGCGACATATCAAGATTTCTAGCACGAGGTGGTGTCGCAAACTTACTCATAACTGAAGGTGAATCAAGTGCAGAGCTAGATGGCAGTTCCTTACTTGTCCTCGTAGTTGAGGGCAAGACTTTAGTTCTTGGATCTTTCGGATTCCTCATAGTGATCACCAGACGTAAATCCCAAGTGACTAAGAAAATATAGCTATGCCTCCCCCGCAATTGCGCCAGAAAATAGTCTTGATAACCCACAAGTATAGGGGATCGCAACAGTTTTCGAGGGTAGAGTATTCAACCCAAATTTATTGATTCGACCCAAGGGTAAGCCAAAGAATATTCTCAAGTATTAGCAGTTGAGTTGTCAATTCAACCACACCTGAAGATTTAGTATCTACAACAAAGTATCAGTAGCAAAGTAGTATGATAGCAACAGTAGCAACGGTAACCAGTAGCAATAGTGACAGCAGTAGAGGTAACAGTAGCAGTTGTGACAGCAGTAGCAGCAAAGTAACGTAGCAAGGACCGGTAGGAAAAACTCGTAGGCATTGGATCGGTGATGGATGATTATGCCGGATGCTATTCAACATGCAACAGTTATAACACAGAGAGATAAGTAACTAGCTCGAGTTCATCAATGTAATGTAGGCATGTATTCTGTATGTAGTCATACGTGCTTAGGGAAAAGAACTTGCATGACATCTATTGCCCATCCCTCCCGTGGCAGCGGGGTCCTAATGGAAACTATGGGATATTAAGGTTCTCCTTTTAATAAAGAACTGTACCAACGCATTAACACTTGGTGAATACATGAACTCCTCATACTATGGTCATCTTCGGGAGTGGTTCCGGCTATTGTCACTCCGGGGTTGCCGGGTCATAACACATAGTAGGTGACTACAACTTGCAAGATAGGATCAAGAACACACATATATTGGCGACAACATAATAGGTTCAGATCTGAAATCATGGCACTCGGGCCCTAGTGAAAAGCATTAAGCAAGGCAAAGTAGTAGCAACATCAATCTCAGAACATAGTGGATACTAGGGATCAATCCCTGTCAAAACTAACTCGATTACATGATAGATCTCATCCAACCCATCACCATCCAGCAAGCCTACGATGAGATTACTCACGAACGGTGAAGAGCATCATGGAATTGGCGATGAAGAAAGGTTGGTGATGACGATGGCGACGATCTCCCCTCTCCGGAGCCTAAAACGGACTCCGGATTTGCCCTCCAGAGGAAAAACATGAGGTGGCGGCGCCTCCGTATCGTAAAACATGATGAACTCTTCTCCTTGATTTTTTTCCAGATGAAAGGGACTAAATAGAGCTGAGATTGGAGGTGGTGGAGCTTCATGGGCCCCACAAGCCTGCCACGCGCGGCCAGGGGGCGCCTGGTGGGCTTGTGGGCTCTCAGCTCCACCCCTCCGGTTGATTCTTGCGCCAGTATTTTTTATATATTCCACAAAAAATCCCCGTAAAATTCCAAGTCATTCCGAGAACTTTTATTTCTGCGCAAAAACAACACCTTGTCAATTCTGCTGAAAACAACGTTAGTCCGGGTTAGTTCCATTCAAATCATGCAAATTAGAGTCCAAAACAAGGGCAAAAGAGTTTGGAAAAGAAGATACGATGGAGACGTATTAGTCCAAGCCATCATAATTCTGTTATGATTGTGTTTTTTTGTGTTTCTTTTTGCGTTTGAGTCAAGCAAAACATTTATGACTAGTTTTGGTGATGGTTGTTTGATCCTGCTGGAAAAAGACAGAAACTTTTTGCTCACGAAATTATTTTTCATTTTTATTCAGAAATTGATTTTGAGTTGATTCTTTTTGCTGTTGGTTAATATGCCTTTTTCCCAGGCTGTCGTAATTTTTCAGAATTTTGAGGTACCAGCAATATACGAAGTAACAGATTGCTACAGACTGGTCTGTTTTTGACAGATTCTGTTTTGTTGTGTTGGTTGCTTGTTTTGATGAAACTATGGATAGTATCGGGGGGGTACTAGCCATGGAGAAGTGAGAATACAGTAATCTAACACCAATATAAATAGAAATCATGTTTTCTACAGTACCTCAAGAGGTGGTAGTTTGTTTTCTTGTGCTAATGTTATCACGAGTTTCTGTTTAAGTTTTGCGTTGTGAAGTTTTCAAGTTTTGGGTGATGTTCTCATGGACGAAGGGATAAAGAGTGGAAAGAGCTCAAGCTTGGGGATGCCCAAGGCATCCCAAGCCAAATTCAAGGACACCAAAAAGCCTAAGCTCGGGGATGCCCCGGGAAGGCATCCCCTCTTTCGTCTTCAATCCATCAATAACATTACTTGGAGCTATATTTTTATTCACCACATGATATGTGTTTTTCTTGGAGCGTCTTGTATCGTAGGAGTCTTTTTTTGTTGTGTCACAATCATCCTTGCTGCACACCTTTTGAGAGAGACACACACTCATCATGAATTTGCTAGAATACTCATTGTGGTTCACTTATATCTTTTGAGCTAGACCATTTTGCTCTATGTGCTTCACTTAGATCTTTTAGAGCACGACGATTGATACATCTCCAACGTATCTATAATTTGTGATGGTTTCATGCTATTATCCTGTCAAACTTTGGATGTTTTGTATGCCTTTTATATCTTTTTGGGACTAACTTATTAACTCAGTGCCAATTGCCAGTTCCTGTTTTTTCCGTGTTTTTGACCCCTTTCAAAGGAGGATTTTAAACGGAGTCCAAACGGAACGAAACTTCCAAAAATATTTTTTCTGATACAGAAGAAGACTGGGAAACTTGAGAACCAAGTCAGGGGGCCACCAGGGACCCCACAAGCCCCCTAGCCGCGGCCAGGGGGCATGCGCCTCCCAGGCTTGTGGGCTCCCTGGGCCACCTCAGCCCTACGTCTTTCGCCTATATATTTCCATAAATTCCAGAAAAATCTGGAGATCATCAAAAGTACTTTTCCGCCGCCGCAAGCTTCTGTTTCCGCAAGATCCCATCTGGGGCACATTCTAGTGCCCTGCCGGAGGGGGATTCGGATACAGAGGGCTTCTTCATCAACACCATGACCTCTCCGATGATGCGTGAGTAGTTCACCATAGACCTACGGGTCCATAGCTAGTAACTAGATGACTTCTTCTCTCTCTTGGATCTTCAATACAAAGTTCTCCATGATCTTCATGGAGATCTATCCGATGTAATCTTATTTTGCGGTGTGTTTGTCGAGATCCAATGAATTGTGGATTTATGATCAGATTATCTATGAATCTTATTTGAGTTTCTTCTGATCTCTTTTATGCATGATTTCATATCCTTGTAATTCTCTTCAAGTTGTGGGTTTTGTTTGGCCAGCTTGATCTATGATTCTTGCAATGGGAGAAGTGCTTGGTTTTGGGTTCATACCGTGCGGTGACCTCACCCAGTGACAGAAGGGGTAGCAAGGCACGCATCATGTTGTTGCCATCAAGGGTAAAAAATGGGGTTTTCATCATTGCTTTGAGTTTATCCCTCTACATCATGTCATCTTGCTTAAGGCGTTACTCTGTTCGTCATGAACTCAATACACTAGATGCATGCTGGATAGCGGTCGATGTGTGGAGTAATAGTAGTAGATGCAGAAAGTATCGGTCTACTTGTCTCAGACGTGATGCTTATATGTATTATCATTGCCTTAGATATCGTCATGACTTTGTGCGGTTCTATCAATTGCTCGACGGTAATTTGTTCACCCACCGTAATATTTGCTATTTTGAGAGAATCCTCTAGTGAACACTATGGCCCCTGAGTCTACTTCACATCATATTTTCAGCCTTACACTTTTACTTCGTTGCACTTTCCGCCTTCAGATCTCACTTTGCAATCAATCTTGAAGGGATTGACAACCCCTTTATAGCGTTGGGTGCAAGCTCTTTTTTGTTTGTGCAGGTACTCTGGACTTGACGAGATTCTCCTACTGGATTGATACCTTGGTTCTCAAACTGAGGGAAATACTTACTTCTCCTGTGCTGCATCGCCCTTTCCTCTTCAAGGGAAAAACCAACGCAAGCTCAAGAGACGACACAAGATTTTTGTTGCCGTAGCAGAAGAATTTCTGGCGTCGTTGTCGGGGAGGATCAAGTCAAGAACTCATCCAAGTAATTGTCGCAAACTCATCTCTTGCATTTACCTTTTTTGCCTCTCGTTTTCCTCTCCCCCACATCTGAAAAACAAAAATTTACAAAAAATATATTTGCCCTTTTCGTTTTCCCTTTTCTCTCGCTTGCCCTTTGATCGCTTGTGTGCTTACTTGCTTGCTAAAGTCACCATGACTGAAAACACCAAACTTTTTGACTTCTCGAATACTAATAATAATGATTTTATTAGTACTCTGATTGCTCCCGCCACTAGTGCGGAGTCATACGAAATCAATGCCGTTTTGCTGAATCTTGTTATGAAAGAGCAATTCTCCGGCCTTCCTAGTGAAGATGCCGCATCCCATCTTAATACCTTCATTGAGCTTTGCGATATGCAAAAGAAGAAAGATGTGGATAATGATGTGATTAAATTGAAGCTTTTTCCTTTCTCGTTGCGATATCGAGCAGAAACTTGGTTTTCGTCTTTGCCCAAAAATAGTATTGATTCTTGGAATAAGTGTAAAGATGATTACATATCCAAGTATTTTCCGCCGGCTAAGATTATCTCTCTCCGTAATGATATCATGAATTTTAAGAAACTTGATCATGAACATGTTGCACATCTTGGGAGAGGATGAAATTGATGATTAGAAATTGTCCGCTCATGGCTTGAGTCTTTGGATGATTATACAAATCTTTTACGCTGGCTTGAATTTCGCTTCTAGAAATATCTTGGACTCCGCCTCCGGTGGAACGTTCATGGAAATCACGTTAGGAGAAGCCACAAAACTCTTAGATAATATCATGACGAACTACTCTCAGTGGCACACTGAAAGGTCACCTACTAGTAAGAAGGTACACGCTATAGAAGAAATTAACTCGTTGAGTGCTAAGATGGATGAGTTAATGAATTTGGTTCCTAGTAGAAGTGCTCCTTTAGATCCTAATGATATGCCCTTGTCTTTCTTGATTGAGAGTAGCAACGCTAGCTTGGACGTTAATTTTGTTGGTAGGAATAATTTTGGCAACAACAATGCTTTTAGAGGAAACTATGTTCCTAGGCCTTTTCCTAGTAACTCCTCTAATAACTTTGGCAACTCCTACAACAATACTCATGGAAATTATAATAGATTACCCTCTAATCTTGAGAGTAATATCAAAGAGTTTATTAACTCACAACAGATTTTCAATGCGTCCATAGAGGAAAAACTACTCAAAATTGACGATTTGACTAGGAGCGTTGATAGAATGTCTAGTGATATTGATGCTTTTAAAGTTAGATGTGCTCCTCCCAAGATCAATATGGATGAAACTTTGAAAGCTATGCGTGTTTCCATGAGTGAGAGCAAAGAAAGAACCGCCCAAATTCGTCCTAGACATGAATGGCTTAAAAAGGCGTGTTCTCGTGATAAGAATCACGAAGATCTTAAAGTGCTTGGTGTGACTCCCATTGAATCTTTGTTTTCATGTGTCAAACCTAATGATGATGGGGCTGTATATGAATCCACCTTGGTTGAAAAATGCCCCAATGATTCGGAGTCCATCTATCTTGATGCTAAAAGCATTGAAAGTGGAGTAGAAGATATTAAAACTTTGAGCAGTAATGAAATTACTACTTTGGATTTCAAGGAATTCAATTATTATAGTTGCTCCTTGATTGAATGCATTTCCTTTATGCAATCCATGCTAAACTCTCCACACGCTTATAGCCAAAACAAGGCCTTTACCGATCATATCGTCGAAGCTATGATAAAATCTCTTGAAGAGAAACTTGAATTGGAAGTCCCTATCCCTAGAAAGCTTCATGATGAGTGGGAACCCACTATCAAAATCAAAATCAAAAACTATGAATGCAATTCTTTGTGTGATTTGGGTGCTAGTGTTTCCGCGATTCCAAAGTCTTTATGTGATGTTCTGGGTTTTAATGAGATTGAGGAGTGTTCTCTTAATTTGCATCTTGCAGATTCTACTGTCAAGAAACCCATGGGAAGGATCAATGATGTTCTTATTATTGCAAATAGGAAAGATCTACCCGTGGATTTCATTGTGCTTGACATTGATTGCAATCCTACATGCCCTATTATTCTTGGTAGACCTTTCTTAAGGATATCGGTGCTATCATCGATATGAAGGAAGGGAATATCAGATTTAAATTTCCTTTAAAGAAGTCCATGGAGCACTTTCCTAGAAAGAAAATAAGATTGCCTTATGAATCCATGATGAGGGCTATTTATGGTTTGAGCACCAAAGACGACGATACGTGATTCCATCACCTTATGCCTAGCTAAGGGCGTTAAACAATAGCGCTTGTTGGGAGGCAACCCAATGAATTTATCTTTTCCTTTCTGTTTTGTTGCGTCCACACTATCATAATTCTGTTGTGATTGTTTATTTTGTGTTTCTTTTTGTGTTTGATCCAAGCAAAACCTTTATGACTAGTCTTGGTGATGGTTGTTTGATCCTGCTGGAAAAAGACAGAAACTTTTCGCTCACAAGATTATTTTTCATTTTTATTCAGAAAGAGCTTTTGAGTTGATTCTTTTTTATGCTGGTTGATATGCCTTTTGCCCAGGCAGTCGTAATTTTTCAGAATTTTTGAGGTACCAGAAGTATACAAAGTATACAGATTTTTACAAACTGGTCTGTTTTTGACAGATTCTGTTTTTGTTGATTTGGTTGCTTGTTTTGATGAAACTATGGATAGTATCAGGGGATACTAGCCATGGAAAAGTGAGAATACATTAATCCAACACCAATATAAATAGAAATCAAGATTTCTATAGTACCTAAAGAGGTGGTAGTTTGTTTTCTTGTGCTAATGTTATCACGAGTTTCTGTTTATGTTTTGTGTTGTGAAGTTTTCAAGTTTTGGGTGATGTTCTCATGGACAAAGATATAAGGAGTGGAAAGAGCTCAAGCTTGGGGATGCCCAAGGCATCCCAAGCCAAATTCAAGGACACCAAAAAGCCTAAGCTTGGGGATGCCCCGGGAAGGCATCCCCTCTTTTGTCTTCAATCCATCGGTAACATTACTTGGAGATATATTTTTATTCACCACATGATATGTGTTTTGCTTGGAGCGTCTTCTATCGTAGGAGTCTTTTCTTTTTGTTGTGTCACAATCATCCTTGTTGCACACCCTTTGAGAGATACATGCACTCATCATGATTTTGCTAGAATGCTCATAGTGCTTCACTTATATCTTTTTAGCTAGATAATTTTGCTCTCTGTGCTTCACTTAGATCTTTTAGAGCACGGTAGTGCGTGACTTTGTAGTTGGCTTGTACTATGAAAGTAGTCCCCAAAGGTGATAGGTACCCAAAGAGGATACAAAAACTTCCATATTCATGTGCATTGAGTAGAAAGATAAGTTTTGATTCCTCTCAATTAGTTTTGAGACGTGGATTTGGTAATATTAAGAGTTATGTTAGTAGGGTGTTGTGAATTAGAAATACTTGTGTTGAATTTAGTGATTCCCGTAGCATGCACGTATGGTGAACCACTATGTTAGGAAGTTGAAGCATAATTGATCTATTGATTGTCATCCTTTGTGTTGCGGTCGGGATCGCGCGATGGTTAACACCTACCAACCCTTCCCCTAGGAGTATGCATTTAGCGCTTTATTTTGATTACTAATAAAAACTTTCGCAACAAGTATGTGAGTTCTTCATGACTAATGTGAGTCCATGGTATAGATGCACTTTCACCTTCCACCATTGCTAGCCTCTCTAGTGCCGCGCAATTCTCGCTGGTGCACGAACCCACCATATGCCTTCCTCAAAACAGCCACCATACCTACCTACTATGGCATTTTCATAGACATTCCGAGATATATTGCCATGCAACTCCCACCTTTCCGTCTCATGACTTGTGCCGTCACTCTCATATTGCCATTGCATGATCGTAAGATAGCTAGCGAGATGTTTCAACGTCATACGCCAAGCTAGATCGTTGCACATCCCGGTACACTGCCAGAGGCATTTCCTATAGAGTCATCATCGTTCTGAGCTTTAAGCTGTGAGTAAATAAAAGTGTGATGATCATCATTATTAGAGCATTGTCCCATGTGAGGAAATAAAAAAAAGAGTCAAAAGTGGCCCACATAAAAAAAGGAGGCCATAGAGCCCAAATAAAAAAAGAGAAAAAGAGAGAAGGGACAATGCTACTATCTTTTTCCACACTTGTGCTTCATTATAGCACCATGTTCTTCATGATTGAGAGCCTCTCGTTTCGTCACCATCATATGCTAGTGGGAATCTTCATTATATAACTTGGCTTGTATATTCCAATGATGGGCTTCCTCAAAATTTCCCTAGGTCTTCGTGAGCAAGTAAGTTGGATGCACACCCACTAGTTCTCCTTTTGAGCTTTCTCATACTTATAGCTCTAGTGCATCCTGTGTATGGCAATCCCTACTCATTCACATTGATATCTATTAATGGGCATCTCCATAGCCCTTTGATATGCTCAGTCAATGTGACCATCTCCTCCCTTTTTGTCTCACAACCACCACCACACGCTATTCCACTTATAGTGTTATATCCATGGCTCACACTCATGTATTACGTGATGGTTATAAAAGGTTTGAGAAAGTAAGAGTGCGAAAACAATTACTTGTCCAATACCGGGGTTGTGCATGATTTAAATTAGTTGTGTGAGGATGATGGAGCATAGCGAGACTATATGATTTTGTAGGGATAACTTTCTTTGGCCTTGTTATTTCAAAAGATCATGATTACCTTGCTAGTTTGCTTGAAGTATTATTGTTTTCATGTCAATAGCAAACTATTGTTTTGAATCTTACGGATCTGAACATTCATGTCACACGAAAGAAGTTTCAAAGGACAACTATGCTAGGTAGCATTCCACATCAAAAATTCAGTCTTTATCACTTCCCTACTCGAGGACGAGCAGGAGTTAAGCTTGGGGATGCTTGATACGTCTCCAACGTATCTATAATTTTTGATGGTTTGATGCTATTATCCTGTCAAACTTTGGATGTTTTGTATGCCTTTTATATATTTTTGGGACTAACTTATTAACTCAGTGTCAAGTGCCAGTTCCTGTTTTTTCCGTGTATTTGACCCCTTTCAGAGGAGGATTTTAAACGGAGTCCAAACGGAACGAAACTTCCAAAAAGATTTTTTTCAAAACAGAAGAAGATCGGGAAACTTGAGAACCAAGTCAGGGGGCCACCAAGGACCCCACAAGCCCCCTAGGCGCGGCCAGGGGGGCCGCGCCTCCCAGGCTTGTGGGCTCCCTGGGCCACCTCTGCCCTAGGTCTTTAGCCTATATATTCCCATAAATTCGAGAAAAAATCAGGAGATCATCGAAAGTACTTTTCCGCCGCCGCAAGCTTCTGTCTCTGAAAGATCCCATATGGGGCACGTTCTGGTGCCCTGCCGGAGGGGGGATTCGGATACAAAGGGCTTCTTCATCAATACCATGACCTCTCCGATGATGCGTGAGTAGTTCACCATAGACCTACGGGTCCATAGCTAGTAACTAGATGGCTTCTTCTCTCTCTTGGATCTTCAATACAAAGTTCTCCATGATCTTCATGGAGATCTATCCGATGTAATCTTCTTTTGCAGTGTGTTTGTCGAGATCCGATGAATTTTGGATTTATGATCAAATTATCTATGAATTAATAGACGTAGCATGTTGATCGTGTCATTTTGTTGCTACTGTTTTCTGAGTGTCAAGTATTTGTTCCTATGACCATGAGATCATATAACTCACGGACACCGGAGGAATGCTTTGTGTGTATCAAACGTCGCAACGTAACTGGGTGACTATAAAGATGCTCTATAGGTATCTCCGAAGGTGTTAGTTGAGTTAGTATGGATCAAGACTGGGATTTGTCACTCCGTGTGAACGGAGAGGTATCTCGGGGCCCACTCGGTAATACAACATCACACACAAGCCTTGCAAGCAATGTGACTTAGTGTAAGTTACGGGATCTTGTATTACGGAACGAGTAAAGAGACTTGCCGGTAAACGAGATTGAAATAGGTATGCGGATACTGACGATCGAATCTCGGGCAAGTAACATACCGAAGGACAAAGGGAATGACATACGGGATTATATGAATCCTTGGCACTGAGGATCAAACGATAAGATCTTCGTAGAATATGTAGGATCCAATATGGGCATCCAGGTCCCGCTATTGGATATTGACCGAGGAGTCTCTCGGGTCATGTCTACATAGTTCTCGAACCCGCAGGGTCTGCACACTTAAGGTTCGACGTTTTTTTATGCGTATTTGGGTTATATGGTTGGTTACCGAATGTTGTTCGGAGTCCCGGATGAGATCACGGACATCACGAGGGTTTTCGGAATGGTCCGGAAACGAAGATTGATATATAGGATGCCCTCATTTGATTATCGGAAGGTTTTCATAGTTACCGGGAATGTACCGGAAATGACGAATGGGTTCTGGGAGTTCACCGGGGGGGCAACCCACCCCGGGGAAGGCCATAGGCCTTGGGTGGCGCACCAGCCCTTAGTGGGCTAGTGGGACAGCCCAAAAGAACCCTATGCGGATTGGAATTAAAATCAAAGAGAAAAGAAAAAAAAAAAGGAGGTGGGAAAGGGAAGAAGGACTCCACCTTCCAAACCAAGTAGAATTCGGTTTGGGAGGGGGAGACCTTCCCCCTTAGGATCGGCCGACCCCTTGGGAGTCCTTGGACCCCAAGGCAAGGCTCCCCCCTCCTCCTCCTATATATAGTGGGGTTTTAGGGCTGATTTGAGACAACTTTGCCACGGCAGCCCGACCACATATCTCAACGGTTTTACCTCTAGATCGCGTTTCTGCGGAGCTCGGGCGGAGCCCTGCTGAGATAAGATCACCACCAACCTCCGGAGCACCGTCATGCTGCCGGAGAACTCTTCTACCTCTCCGTCTCTCTTGCTGGATCAAGAAGGCCGAGATCATCGTCGAGTTGTACGTGTGCTGAATGCGGAGGTGCCGTCCGTTCGGCACTAGATCGTGGGACTGTTCGCGGGATAGTTCGCGGGGCGGATCGAGGGACGTGAGGACGTTCCACTACATCAACCGCGTTCACTAACGCTTCTGCTGTACGGTCTACAAGGGTACGTAGATCACACATCCCCTCTCGTAGATGGACATCACCATGATAGGTCTTCGTGCGCGTAGGAAAATTTTTGTTTCCCATGCGAAGTTCCCCAACAGTGGCATCATGAGCTAGGTTCATGCGTAGATGTCTTCTCGAGTAGAACACAAAAGTTTTTGTGGGCGGTGATGTGCGTTTTTCTGCCCTCCTTAGTCTCTTCTTGATTCCGCGATATTGTTGGATCGAAGCGGCTCGGAGCGACATTACTCGTACGCTTACGAGAGACTGGTTTCATCGCTACGAGTAACTCGGTTGCTCAAAGATGACTGGCGGGTGTCAGTTTCTCCAACTTTAGTTGAATCAGAATTGACCGAGGAGGTCCTTGGATGAGGTTAAATAGCAATTCATATATCTCCGTTGTGGTGTTTGCGTAAGTAAGATGCGATCCTACTAGATACCCATGGTCACCACGTAAAACATGCAACAACAATTAGAGGACGTCTAACTTGTTTTTGCAGGGTATGCTTGTGATGTGATATGGCCAATGATGTGATGTGATATATTGGATGTATGAGATGATCATGTTGTAATAGGAAATATCGACTTGCACGTCGATGGTACGGCAACCGGCAGGAGCCATAGGGTTGTCTTTAAACTAACGTTTGTGCTTGCAGATGCGTTTACTATATTTCTAGGACGTAGCTTTGGTAGTAATAGCATGAGTAGCACGACAACCCCGATGGCGACACGTTGATGGAGATCATGATGATGGAGATCATGGTGTGACGCTGGTGACAAGAAGATCGTGCTGGTGCTTCGGTGATGGAGATCAAGAAGCACATGATGATGGCCATATCATGTCACTTATGAATTGCATGTGATGTTAATCCTTTATGCACCTTATCTTGCTTAGAACGACGGTAGCATTATGAGGTGATCTCTCACTAAAATTTCAAGACGAAATTGTGTTCTCCCCGACTGTGCACCGTTGCGACAGTTCTTCGTTTCGAGACACCACGTGATGATCGGGTGTGATAGACTCAACGTTCACATACAACGGGTGCAAAACAGTTGCACACGCGGAACACTCGGGTTAAGCTTGACGAGCCTAGCATGTGCAGACATGGCCTCGGAACACATGAGACCGAAAGGTCGAGCATGAATCGTATAGTTGATATGATTAGCATAGAGATGCTTACCACTGAAACTATTCTCGACTAACGTGATGATCGGACTTGAGATAGTGGATTCGGATCATGTATCACTCAAATGACTAGAGAGATGTACTTTTTGAGTGGGAGTTCTTAAGTAATATGATTAATTGAACTAATTGTCATGAACATAGTCTAATGGTCTTTGAAAATTACGATGTAGCTTGCGCTATAGCTCTACTGTTTTTATATGTTCCTAGAGAAAATGTAGTTGAAAGTTGATAGTAGCAAACTTTGTAGACTAAGTCTGTAAAACCGAGGATTGTCCTCGTTGCTACGCAGAAGGCTTATGTCCTTAATGCACCACTCGGTGTGCTGCACCTCAAGCATCGTCTGTGGATGCTGTGAACATCCGACATACACGTTTCTGATGACTACACGATAGTTCAGTGCAAAATACTTAATGGCTTAGAAGCAAGGCGCCGAAAACGTTTTAAAACGTCACGGAACATAAGTGATGTTCTAAAGAGATGAAATTATGATTTCTTGCTTGTGCCCTTGTTAAGAGGTACGAGACCTCCTACATGATTCTCTGTCCACAAAGTAAAGGAGAAAAGCTCAATCGTTGAGCGTGTGCTCAGATTGTCTGAGTACGACAATCGCTTGAATCAAGTGGGAGTCAATCTTCCAGATGAGATAGTGATAGTTCTCCAAAGTCACTGCCACCAAGCTGTGAGAGCTTCGTGATGAACTATAACATATCAAGGATAGATACAATGATCCTTGAGCGATTCGTGATGTTTGACGCTGCGAAAGTAGAAATCAAAAAGGAGCATCAATAGTTGATGGTTTGTAAAGCCACTAAGTTTCAAGAAAGGCAAGGGCTAGAAGGGATACTTCGTGAAACGGCAAAACAGTTGCTGCACTAATGAAGAGACCCAAGATTAAACCCAAACCCGAGACTAAGTGCTTCTGTAATGAGGGGAACAGTCACTGAGGCGGAGCAACTCTAGATACTTGGTAGATAAGAAGGCTGGCAAAAGTCGAAAGAAGTATATTTGATATACATGATGTTGATGTGTACTTTACTAGTACTCCTAGTAGCATGAGGGTATTGGATACCGGTTCGGTTGCTAAGTGATTAGTAACACGAAATGAAAGCTACGGCATAAATGGAGACTAGCTAAAGGCGAGGTGACGATACGTGTTGGAAGTGTTTCCAAGGTTGATATGATCAAACGTCGCACACTCCCTCTACCATCGGGATTGGTGTTAAACCTAAATAATTGTTATTTGGTGCTTGCGTTAAGCATGAACATGATTGGATCGTGTTTATTGCAATACGATTATTCATTTAAAGAGAATAATGGTTACTCTATTTTCTTGAATAATCACCTTCAATGGTTTATTGAATCTCGATCGTAGTGTTACACATGTTCATGATATTGGTGCCAAAAGACACGAGGTAATGATGATAGTACCACTTACTTGTGGCACTGCCGCTTGAGTCATGTTGGTATAAATTGCATGAAGAGGCTCCATGCTGATGGATCTTTATAGTCACTTGTTTTTGAATCACTAGTGGCATGCAAATCATACCACATGAGCAAGGCCTTGTTTTCATTGAGATGAAACAAGATAGTAACTTGTTGGAAGTGATACAATTTGATGTATGCAGTCCAATGGGTGCTGAGGCACGCAATGGATATCATTATGTTCTTACTTCACTGACGATTTGAGTAGATACAGGAATATTTACTTAATGAATCACAAGTCTGAAATATTGAAAAGTTCAATTCCGTTTCAGAGTGAAGTTCGTCGTAACAAGAGGATAAACTGTCTACGATATGATCATAGAAATGAATATCTGAGTTACGAGTTTTGGTACACAGTTAAGACAATGTGGAAATTGTTTCGCAGTTCATGCCACCTGGAACATCATAGTGTGATGATGTGTCTGAACGTCATAGCCACACACTATTTGGTATGGTGCATGCTATGATGTCTCTTATCGAATTACCACTATCGTTTATGGGTTAAGCATTAGAGACAACCGCATTCACTTTAAATAGGGCACCACGTATTTCCGTTGAGATGACACAGTATAGACTGAGGTTTAGAAAAATCTAAACTGTCGTTTCTTGAAAGTTTGGGGCTTCGACACTTATGTGAAAAAGTTTCAGTTTGATAAGCTCGAACCCAAAGCGGATAAATGCGTCTTCATAGGATATCCAAAACAGTTGGGTACATCTCCTATCTCAGATCCGAAAGCAAAATGTTTGTTTCTAGAAACGGATCCTTTCTCGAGGAAAAGTTTCTCTCGAAAGAATTGAGTGGGAGGGTGGTAGAACTTGATGAGGTTATTGAATCAACACTTCGACTAGTGTGTAGCAGGGCACAGGAAGTTGTTCCTGTGGCGCCTACACCAATTGAAGTGGAAGCTGGTGATGGTGATCATCGAGCATCGGATCAAGTCACTACAAGCCTAGTAGGTTGACAAGGTCGCCTACTACTACAGAGTGGTACGGTAACCCTGTCTTGGAGGTCATGTTGTTGAG
Source organism: Hordeum vulgare subsp. vulgare (assembly GCF_904849725.1). Classification (NCBI taxonomy): domain Eukaryota; kingdom Viridiplantae; phylum Streptophyta; class Magnoliopsida; order Poales; family Poaceae; genus Hordeum; species Hordeum vulgare. The sequence continues at coordinate 538,865,494 of NC_058524.1, read as the reverse complement.
CAACAGTGAACCTACGAGTTATGGAGAAAACAATGGTGGGCCCGGATTCCGACAAATGGCTGGAAGCCATGAAATCCGAGAGAGGATCCATGTATGAAAACAAAGTGTAGACTTTGGAAGAACTACTTGATGGTCATAAGACTATTGAGTAAAGATGGATCTTTGAAAGGAAGACAGACGATGATGGTGACAAGTCACTATTAAGAAAAGATCGACTTGTCGCAAAGATGTTTCCGAAAAGATCAAACAGTTGATTATGATGAGACTTTCTCACTCGTAGCGATGCTAAAAGTCTGTTAGAATTATGTTAGTAGTTGCTGCATTATTTATGAAATATTGCACGTAGGATGTCAAAACATTGTTTCCTCGGCGGTTTCCTTGAGCAAACATTGTATGTGATACAACCAGAAGGTTTTGTTGATCCTAAAGATACTAGCAAGTATGCAAGCTCCAGCGATCCTTCAATGGACTGGTGCAAGCATCTCGGAGTTGGAATATATATACTTTGATGAGATGATCAAAGATTTTGGGTTTGTACAAGGTTTATGAGAAACTTGTATTTCCAAAGAAGTGAGTGGGAGCACTATAGAATTTCTGATAGGTATATGTGGTTGACATATTGTGGACCAGAAGTAATGTAGAATTTCTGTAAAGCATACAAGGTTGTTTGAAAGAAGTTTTCAAAGGAGTACCTGGATTACGCTACTTGAACGTTGAGCATCAAAGATCTATGGAGATAGATCGAAAGCGCTTAATAGAAGTTTCAACAAGATGCATGCCTTGACAAGTTTTTGAAAGAGATCAAAATAGATCAGCAAAGAAGGAGTTCTTGGTTGCGTTGTGAGGTGTGAATTTGAGTGGGACTCGAAACCCGACCCCGGCAGAATAAAGAGAATAGACGAAGGTCGTCTTCTATGCCTTAGCCGTAGAATCTGAAGTATGCCATGCTGTGTACCGCACCTGATGTGTGCCTTGACTCAAAGTCTGTTGAGAGGTACACAGAGTGATCCATGATTGAATCAATAGCAGCGGTCAAAATTTATCCTTAGTAACTAATGGACTAAGGAATTTTTCTCGATTATGGAGGTGGTTAAAGAGTTCGTCGTAAAGGGTTACGTCGATGCAAGCTTTGACACTAATCCGAATAACTATGAGTAGTGAAACGGATTCGTATAGTAGAGTAGATATTTGGAGCATTTCCGAATAGCACGTAGTAGCAGCATCTATAAGATGACATAAAGATTTGTAAAGAACGCACGGATCTGAAAGTTTCAGAACCGTTGACTAAAACCTCTCTCACGAGCAAGATGTGATCAGACCCCATAACTATATGGGTGTTGGATTCGTTGGAATCACATGGTGATGTGAACTAGATTATTGACTCTAGTGCAAGTGGGAGACTATTGGAAATATGCCCTAGAGGCAATAATAAATTAGTTATTATTATATTTCTTAGTTCATGATAATAGTTTATTATTCATGCTATAATTGTATTGATTGGAAACACAATACTTGTGTGGATACATAGACAAAACACTGTCCCTAGTAAGCCTCTAGTTGACTAGCTCGTTGATCAAAGATGGTCAAGGTTTCCTGGCCATGGGCAATTGTTGTCACTTGATAACGGGATCACATCATTAGGAGAATCATGTGATGGACTAGACCCAAATTAATAGACGTAGCATGTTGATCGTGTCATTTTGTTGCTACTGTTTTCTGCGTGTCAAGTATTTGTTCCTATGACCATGAGATCATATAACTCACGGACACCGGAGGAATGCTTTGTGTGTATCAAACGTCGCAACGTAACTGGGTGACTATAAAGATGCTCTACAGGTATCTCCAAAGGTATTCGTTGAGTTAGTATGGATCGAGACTGGGATTTGTCACTCCGTGTGACGGAGAGGTATCTCGGGGCCCACTCGGTAATACAACATCACACACAAGCCTTGCAAGCAATGTGACTTAGTGTAAGTTAGAGGATCTTGTATTACGGAATGAGTAAAGAGACTTGCCGGTAAACGAGATTGAAATAGGTATGCGGATACTGACGATCGAATCTCGGGCAAGTAACATACCAAAGGACAAAGGGAATGACATACGGGATTATATGAATCCTTGACACTGAGGTTCAAACGATAAGATCTTCGTAGAATATGTAGGATCCAATATGGGCATCCAGGTCCCGCTATTGGATATTGACCGAGGAGTCTCTCGGGTCATGTCTACATAGTTCTCGAACCCGCAGGGTCTGCACACTTAAGGTTCGACGTTGTTTTATGCGTATTTGAGTTATATGGTTGGTTACCGAATGTTGTTCGGAGTCCCGGATGAGATCACGGACATCACGAGGGTTTCCGGAATGGTCCGGAAACGAAGATTGATATATAGGATGACCTCATTTTATTACCGGAAGGTTTTCGGAGTTACCGGGAATGTACCGGGAATGACGAATGGGTTCCGGGAGTTCACCGGGGGGGCAACCCACCCGGGGAAGCCCATAGGCCTTGGGGTGGCGCACCAGCCCTTAGTGGGCTGGTGGGACAGCCCAAAAGAGCCCTATGCGCATTGGAAGAAAAATTAAAGAGAAAAGAAAAAAAAGAAGGAGGTGGGAAAGGGAAGAAGGACTCCACCTTCCAAACCAAGTAGAATTCGGTTTGGGAGGGGGAGACCTTCCCCCTTAGGTTCGGCCGACCCCTTGGGAGTCCTTGGACCCCAAGGCAAGGCTCCCCCCTCCTCCTCCTATATATAGTGGGGTTTTAGGGCTGATTTGAGACAACTTTGCCACGGCAGCCCGACCACATATCTCCACGGTTTTACCTCTATATCGTGTTTCTGCGGAGCTCGGGTGGAGCCCTGCTTAGATAAGATCACCACCAACCTCCGGAGCGCCGTCACGCTGCCGGAGAACTGTTCTACCTCTCCGTCTCTCTTGCTGGATCAAGAAGGCCGAGATCATCGTTGAGTTGTACATGTGTTGAACGCGGAGGTGCCGTCCGTTCGGCACTAGATTGTGGGACTGTTCGCGGGATAGTTCGCGGGGCGGATCGAGGGACGTGAGGACGTTCCACTATATCAACCGCGTTCACTAACGCTTCTGCTGTACGGTCTACAAGGGTACGTAGATCACACATCCCCTCTCGTAGATGGACATCACCATGATAGGTCTTCGTGCGCGTAGGAAATTTTTTGTTTCCCATGCGAAGTTCCCCAACATTTTCATCATTGGTTTGAGTTTATCCCTCTACATCATGTCATCTTTCTTATGGCGTTACTCTGTTCGTCATGAACTCAATACACTAGATGCATGCTGGATAGCGGTCGATGTGTGGAGTAATAGTAGTAGATGCAGAAAGTATCGGTCTACTTGTCTCGGATGTGATGCCTATATGTATGATCATTGCCTTAGATATCGTCATGAGTTTGCGCGGTTCTATCAATTGCTCGACAGTAATTTGTTCACCCACCGTAATATTTGCTATTTTGAGAGAAGCCTCTAGTGAACACTATGGCCCTCGGGTCTACTTCACATCATATTTCCAGCCTTACACTTTTACTTCGTGGCACTTTCCGCCTTCAGATCTCACTTTGCAATAAATCTTGAAGGGATTGACAACCCCTTTATAGCCTTGGGTGCAAGCTTGTTTGTGTTTGCGCAGGTACTCTGGACACTTGGCTTGATTCTCCTACTGGATTGATACCTTGGTTCTCAAAACTGAGCGAAATACTTACTGCTACTGTGCTGCATCACCCTTTCCTCTTCAAGGGAAAAACCAACGCAAGCTCAAGAGGCAGCACCGCCCCTCCCACTAAGACCCATGCGGCCAAAGGCAGCAAGGAGGGCACACCCAAGGGTGGCTCCACCCTTTACTTGGGTGGCAAGCCACCTTGGTCACCGCCCCAAGACCTAGGCGAAACCCTAGGGGTCGCCGGCCTCCACCCCTCACATATGCCACGACGTAGCCTCTCCCTCTTCCTCTAAATCGTCTCCACCTCTAGTTTTCTCGGTATAGCTCGGCAAAGCCCTACCGGGACAGCTACTCCACCACCACCGTCATGTCGTCACCCTGTCGGAAACTCGTCTACTACTCCGTCTTCGCTTGCTCGATCGAGGAGGCGGAGACGTCATCAAGTTGCACGTGTGCTGAACACGGAGGTGCCGTCGGTTCGGTACTCGATTGGAAAGTTCATGAGACGGCTTGCGCTTTCGATCGCAAAGACGTTCGACTATATCCTCCATATTTCTTAACACTTCCCGCTTAGCGATTTACAAGGGTATGTGGATCCGATCTCTCCTCTCTTAGATGGTCATCATCATGGATAGATCTTGTATGTGAGTAGGAATTTTTTTTGTTTCCCATGCAACGTTCCACAAACATGTCTGTGAGGACTCTGTCTCAATAAAGATTTTCGGATATGAGAATTTTATTCTAAGATCAAACAAAACAAGAGTACACTCCATGAATAGCACGTATCATGTGAACAAATAAAAACTTAGGCTCAACATATACTCACCGATAGTTGTTGATGAAGAGAGGTGGGATGCGTAACATACCCAAGCTTAGATGCTTGAGACCTCTTGTAATATTGAATTGCGGTGCCTTGGGCATCCCTAAGCTTGAGCTTTTGTATCTCTTTCAATCTTCTCGTATCCCGGTTTCACCTAAGTCTCAAAAACTTCATCCACACAAAACTCAGAAAGAACTCGTGAGATAGGTTAGTACACATAAGAATAAATCAACATTTATGTACTTTCAAGACAAGTTGCATAATAATTTTTAAATATTAGGTATTGTATACTATCATTTCTGCAATTTATGTCTACCAATATAAGCCATGAAAACTCTAGGATATTTAGATAGCAAAACTATGACAACAATGTGTCCAAACAGCAGTCTGTATAAATCTATTAAAAGTGTACTTCTATATCTCCAAAAATTTCTGAAAATTTATTAAATTTCAAACAATTTGTATTAAATTACTGTGTAAAAATTTCAGAAATTCCATGTTCTAGTAAAATCTCATAATTCAAATACCAGAACAAAAGTTTCTATTTTTGTACAACACACATCACACATGCAAATCAAGCATTCTAAAGGCAATTCTTAGAACTTTTTATTGAAAAATGGTTGTAAATAAAAGCAAGAAAATACTAACAAAATAAAATGATGCTCCAAGAAAAACACATATCATGTGATGAATAAAAATATAGCTCCAAGTAATATATATTGATAGTGTTGAAGACAAAAGAGGGGATGCCTTCCGGGGCATCCCCAAGATTAGACGCTTGAGTCTTCCTTGGAAATTACCTTGGGGGTTACTCGGGAATCCCCAATCTTAGGTTCTTGCTTCTCCTTATTCTCCTCATATCAGTGTCTGACCTAAAACTTGAAAACTTCAATCACAAAAAACTTAACGGAACTTCGTGAAAGGGGTTAGTGAAATAAAGATAAATCATTCACTTAAGTACTGTGATTACAAGATTCATAATTTTTATCACATAATACCTACTGTATTCTATAATTTCCATAATTTATATCACTGAACATAAGCTATAGAAACACTATAACAAGCAAAATATGCATGCAAAACAGAATATGTCAAAAAACAGAACAGTTTGTGAAGATATGAATGAACGCCATACTTCCGTGACTCGGAAAATTCTGAAAATCAGTAAAACACAGATAATTTGCATATCAAAACTTCGTAAAAATTTCAGAAATTTTTCACGCTCCTATAAAACCATAGAAATTCTACACTGGACGTAAAATTTTCTGTTATTGCAGAGAATCAAACTAACAAGTATCCACACTATCCCAAAGGCTTTACTTGGCACCTTATTGAAATAAAAGATAGAAAACACAATTATTACAGAAACTTAATCATGTGAACACACAAAAACATAAAATTAAAAGTGTTGGGTTGTCTCCCAACAAGTGCTTTTCTTAAATGCCTTTTCAGCTAGGCATGATGATTTTAATGATGCCCACATAAAAAGTTATAATTGAAACATGCAAAAGGGCATCATGAATCACATGACAAGCACATTTAAGTCTAACCCACTTCATATGCATATGAATTTTGCAAACAAACAATTTATTGTAGCAAGAATCAACTTGCATAGGAAGGCAAAACAAGCATGACTTCAAAACTTTGAACACATATAGAGGAAACTTGTTATTATTGAAATATACATAAGCATATCTTCCCCTCTCATGATAATTTTCAGTAGCATCATGAAGGAATTCAACAATATAACTATCACATAAAGCATTCTTTTCATGATGCACAAGCATATAATTTTCATTACTCTCCACATAAGATAACTTCCTCTCATTCATAATAGTGGGGCAAACTCAAGAAAATAACTATCATGTGATACTTGATCGGTATAATCCAATTGAACATTGAAAACACGATGACAAGTTTCATGGTTATTAATATTCTTTATAGCATACATGTCATCACCATAATCATCAATTCATCATAGATAGCAACTTTGTTGTCATAATCAATTGAAATCTCTTCCCAAATAGTGAACTCATCACTAAATAAAGTCATGACCTCTCCAAATCCACTTTCATCATAATTACAATAAGATTCAACACCCACCAAAATAGTGGGATCATTAGTAACTAGAGTTGACGCTCTTCCAAACCCACTTTCATCCATATAATCATCATAAATAGGAGGCATGCTTTCATCATAATACATCTTCCCATCAAAACTTGGGGGACTAAAAATATCATCTTCATCAAACGTAACATCCCCAAGTTTGTGTCTTTGCATATTATTAGCATCATGGACATTCAGAGAATTAATAGTAACAATATTGCTATCATGCTAATCATTCAAGTATTTCACATTAATCATTTTTGTAAAGTCTGCCTCTAACAATTGAGTACAATTTTCTGAACCATCATTTTTACAAAAGACATTAAAAAGGTGAAGTAATTGAGGCAACTTAAATTCCTTTTTTTGCAACTCTCATGTATAAAATCAAACTAGTGAGAAACAAGAAACTAAAATATTTAACTGAAAGATCTAAAGATATAACTTCAATCATTCACCTCCTCGGCAACGGCGCCAGAAAAGAGTTTGATGTCTACTACGCAACTTTATTCTTATAGACGTTCTTAGGCCTCTAAGTGCAGAGTTTTGTAGGACAACAATAAAATTTCCTCAAGTGGATGACCTAAGGTTTATTAATCTGTAGGATGTGTAGGATGAATATGGTATCTCTCAAACAACCCTCAAACAACCCTGCAATCAAGTACAAGAAATATCTTGTATCCCCAATACACCCAATACAATGGCAAATTGTATAGGTGCACTGGTTCGGCGAAGAGATGGTGATACAAGTGTTGTATGGACAGTAGAAATAGATTTTTGTAACCTGAATAAATAAAAAAAGCAAGGTAGAAAGTGGCAAACAACGAGCAAAATGTTATATAAATGCTTGGAAATAGAACTAGGGTTCATACTTTCACTAGTGCAATCTCTCAACAATGCTAACATAGTAGAATCATATAATCATCCCTCAACATGCGACAAAGAATCACTCCAAAGTTTATATCTAGTAGAGAACATAAGATCAAATTGTTTTAGATAGTAAAACTACCTCAAAGTTATTATTTCTGATCAATCCATTGAGCTATTCCGGTGTTTCAAGCCACGAAGTCATGGGCTCCATTCTTGTGTGATTTGCATGAACCCAAACACTGCTAGGAGCTCAAGATACTGGGTTTGACTAGTAGAAAGGGGCGCACCTAAAATGTGGAAAAGGAGCTGATCAGGACAGCACAAAATGCATATCCTTTTACATTTACCTTTTTTTTTTGGAGCAGAAACCCAAAAACATCAAATAACTCCCCCCCTACTTTCTTCTTTAATCCTTGCACGTTGCAGCTAGCAAAAGAACAATAGGAACAAAACAACACAGCCAAAATTCTTTAGAGCAACTCTAGCCCGCAAACCAGGCCATCCGGTAAAATAACCGTCGATTTACGGGACAGAGGCAAATTTGTTGGCCGGAACAGATCCCGCATATTCATCCATTCGTTTTTTCTCCGAGGATCCTCCAAACCGTGACCCACTTCCTCCGTATTTATGGGAGGAGCATCTGTTTTTGCCGGTTCCCCATTCCTTGGCACGGACCTCCTTTCCGTTTGCTTTCGTTCCCGCCTCCATTCTCCATCGCCGTCACCGCTCCTCTTGAATCATCCGACGATGACAACAAGGACAAACTCCAATCCATTTAAAAAAATGCACGCTCGGTGGCGGCATTTCTCGAGACCTACCGGAACACACCACCAACTCAAGCATGATCTTATTAAGTATCGTTGGCAACTTCTATGGGGGATAGATTCCCATTTTTATTAATTTGTATTTGTGTCATTCGAACAATTTGGCGTTGTAATAATAATTCGAATTCGAACATTTTTTAGTAACGAGGAAGATTGTTGTACCGTGAATTGCTTTTTGAACAGTTTACATCCATATGTTTAATTTATATACGACTGCCGGAGGACTCGCGGTACCGCAAAAAAGTTTTAGAGGAGCACGTAAACGATTTCTGCGGGACACGGGTTTCCCAGATCTACTAGAGTTGCCCATATATACCATTAATGGAGCGATCATGTATGACGCAGAAATCAAAACAGAATTAACAGAAAAGACGCGGGACACGGGTTTCCCAGATCTACTAGAGTTGCTCTTATATACCATTAATGGAGCGATCATGTATGACGCAGAAATCAAAACAGAATTAACAGAAAAGAACATAGGGTGGATAGCGAAGAACCGAATAAAAAGGTGAGAACTTCCTGTCCCTGCCTTCTGAGAGCAACCAGGCTTTTATCCCAAACTACACTGAAATACTTATGTTATTAATTCCCCGAGTATGTGATGCAAACACATGGAACGTATCAGGAGATAAATTCCCCTGATTATATTCAGAATGCAGCAATTGCCTCCTGATATGGATGAACAATTTATGCTTATGCAAAACATGATGGAAGTTGTATAATACTCGGACAATCAGATCCTGGATCTGTACAAAGGACGATGGTATTGCACGAAAATCTTGCACAAAGTAGTGTTCATCCCACTGGCTCATCTTACAACAGTCATTAGTAACCTATGACGCCATTCAATATGATGCCACGAGCAGGGGCAGGTATAGATGGTATGCTTTGGTATTGATCAAAGATGTGCTTTATTACTATTCCACAGTTCATCAACTTCAGAAGCTACAAGAACAGTAGATGGAATAAGGACCAAAATTTATGTGTCAAACAAAACAAAGGACCCAGAACAGGGTGCAAGTTTGGGGCTACACGCCCTCATGTAAACTGGAATCATAACAAACTGACCAACAATTGAGAAATATAGCTGCTCCAGGGCATACTGCTACATGTCAACACTCTAGGCTGCAAAACTAGAAGACAAGAAGAATCATTTCGCCTTCTCTTCGTATGGAATTGTCGTACTCCTCACTTCAAACAGACGCCGCGGCTCCCTGCTGTTTGTGCGCAAACTCAATGCCCTTCTCGATGCTGGCCTTCAGCTCAGGCTTCAATGCCTCGAGTGCATTGGCCTCATACTCGGTCAGTCCCTCCAGGTCGGAAGAAATGATGGACTCAACGCCATTCTTCCCAAGCTTAACTCTGGAAGCAAAGAATGGCAACTCAGTTAACTCAGACTGAACATATGTGCACTCGTAAACATCTGGATCACCAGCCAGTGCGCGGAGTGAAGACTCGACAAATCTGGCAGCGGCATAAGCCATGGACAGGGTAGCAGATCCAGCGCCCGCTTTCGCCTCCACCACCTCTGTCCCGGCGTTCTGTATCCTCTTCGTCAGCTCTTCAGTTTCCTCGTCCGTGAAGGTGACAGATGGCCTGGTCTTCGACAACAAAGGCAGGATTGTAATTCCAGCATGACCACCAACAACTGGGACATCAACGTCAATGAGCTTGAGGCCCTTCTTCTGCGCTACAAATGTGTTAGCTCTGACAACATCTAGGGTGGAAACTCCGAAAAGCTTCTTGGGGTTGTATACACCCTTCTGTTTCAGAATTTCAGCAGCAATCGGCACTGTGGAGTTGACTGGGTTGCTGATAATATGGATGAAGGCCTCAGGGCAATTGTCAGCAACAGCCTCTATAAGTGACTTGACAATGCCGGCGTTGATGTTGAAAAGGTCATCACGGGTCATCCCTGGCTTTCTTGGGACACCGGCGGGGATGACAACAACATCCACACCTTTCAGGCAGCTGGCCAATTCCGCGGGGCCAGTGAAGTCCATAACCTGGGAAGGCGTGTTGCAGTGGCTGAGATCAGCGGCGACTCCCTTGACATTTGCAATATCGTACAGGCGCAGTTCTGAGACCAAAGGAGACATCTTGATCAACAGGCCCAATGGTTGGCCGATGCCCCCAGCAGCACCAAGTACCGCCACTTTGTAAGATGCCTCCGGTAGTATCCGAGCCACCGGCTTTGCCTTTGGCGCAAACCTTGTGGTTACAGATGCCCGAAGAGACGCCGTCTTGCCCAGGAATGAGGACCCCAATCCGAAGCTAATTGATGAGGATGCCTTTGTGCCACTGATGCCATGATTCTTTGGCTTTGAAACCAGAGCGGCCTGAGCGCCAAGTGAACTGATGGTAGCAGATGATGATGCCATGTCCAACTGTAGGAACAGAATTATATCAGTTTCGCAGAAACATAAAAAATCTCTTGCAAGCATCGATACAACGGGCTGGTGACACACTTCGGGGGCACACAACTGATCCAGATCTTGGACACTAATACACGATCCAGGGGCGGATCTAGTAGTTTCTTGTTTGCAGGGCGTGCCCGCAGAGATTGTGAAGGTCCCTCCCTAACCTAGTGGGATTGAAATTAACAACAAAGAGAAGTGATGCTGCGCTGGATGAAAACAACCTAGCTGCTGCTCGTACCTCCAAGGAAGGAAGGAGACCCAGGTGGCCGGAGACGGGCTGGGTGGAGGCGGCAGCAGGATGTGCCGGGGGGCGAGGAAGAAGGGAAACGGCGGTGCGCGTCCCCGAGAGGCGGGATCGAGGCGGCGGCGGTGACGCTGAGGTATGGCACGGCACGGAATGGGCCACCAACCGCTGGCCGATCCCTAGCCTTGGTTGCATCGAACTGGTTTTGACCGCACGATGTGAGTTGTTTCCAGCGTCAGAGTCCAAATAATGAACATTTGCATGAAAAAAATCGTATAAAATTCAAATGACAAAATTTAAAATTTTAAAAAAAATCTGAAAACACAAAGATTTGAAAAAACAGAGGATGCACTTCTTGCATAAAAAAAGAATGCTCACAGTATTACGTCTCGTAAGTCATACATAGCTCTGACGAGCCATTTTCTTACTCGTGGTGCATCTTACTTAATACGGTTTTGCTATTTTTCAGGTACCTAAGTTTTTATGTTTCGCCGGTCACTTTTTTCTTCATCCTTCATTCTTTCCCATCTTGTCAGAGAAAAACACCCCACTGTCCATCTTAGGGGATGGTCGCGATCGGCAAGGGCAAGCAACGACGGTGGGAGGAGATTGAGGGGAGGGTTAGGCGGTGCGCGGTAGCGCCCGCACCCGCTGGGCGCGCGGGGTGGAGGTCAACGGTTGCAAGAGAAGTATGGACCAGATCATGGTTGAGAGGAGGAAGACAGTTGGGACGAGGAAGATGATGTGTGAGTTGTTGGATGTGATCGATGCCAAAAATTTCTTTTAGGTATCTAACATTTAAATGTTCCTTCAGGTAGGGTCAATTTTTTAGGTGGCTTAATAAAACAAGTTGGTCCCTAAATTTGTTAGGACTTCTAAATACTTAATAATTAGTACATAAGCCTCATAGAATGAGATAGGTCCGTTTATGAAAAAAACTGAGAAGGAGACGACTAATTTTTTGGGCCGCCAAATGAACTAATCTTTAATACTCCCTCCGTCACAGTTTAGAAGGCATGCACGTGTACCTAGATCGTTAATTTGGCTTATATAAAACTAGCAAAAGAGCCCGTGCATTACAACGGAAGAGAAAATAACACACACTCTAAACGTAATATATTTTCACATGGCATTACATTTGTGTTACCGACGATGGCTTTAGTGCTCTCATAATGAAAACACGTTTGAATGTACAGTCACTCAGAGTAAGATGAAAAATATATTGTTTCTCCCCACAAGGTTTTTCAAAGGTGAGCATGTGTGGTTAACGATATTTTCTTTCCTTTCAATTTGGTTTTAATTTAATGGATGTTTATTGCAATTCGTATCGTCGCCGAAAAGAGAGAAAAAAAGGACCGTACACTACAGATTAAGTTTGCACCAAAAATAATATTTAAGAAGTATTCAACAGCTAAAAATAACATCCTATTTAGATTCTACATATTTTTTAATCAAATTTCATATATAACATGTTAAAATCGGAGTTACGGCTTAAAAGATATGGATAATTTTGTTTTAGATAAAATTTGGATTGATTAACTCAAAAGTTAGGTTTTTTTGTTAAAATACGGAGTGCGGGTTGATTACCTGAAACATCAGGGGGTTTTCTGAACAATGCAAAAAATGATTCGTTTTCTGACTTAAATCCGGACTACGGGTTGATTTCAGGAAACATCGGGGGCTTTTCTGTAAAAGTGGCACGACGAAACGTTTTCCTCACTTAAGAAAGGGCTGCGGGTTGATTAACTAAAAACGGAGGGACTTTTTTGCAAAAACGCCATGACGGACGACCAAAAACCGTATTTGCTTTATTATTACTAACAAAAGGGCTCGTGCGTTGCAACGGGAGAAAAAAATACCACACGCTTTTAATCTTTTTGTAATCATTTTGATTTATTAAAATAATAAGCTAACTAACTAATGTAGTCAGTCATATCCTATTTTGTTGAGAAATCAACCCATCCATTGTTAATTCCACCATGATGAGAAATTGAGCGGGACAAGCAAAGCAAAAACAAAGAGGCTACGTGAATTGATCAATGGACTGTTATCTTATTTCACTCATGGGGTAGAGAATGTGGGATCAGATGACAAACTGAAGGTGGTGTTCCATTCTCTGTCTCTACAACAATACAATCTTACATTCAATACATTCATTCATCAGCAAACAAACCCTCACAAAACAAAATTTCTTGCCGGTGCTTGGCACACGGTTGGAGGCATGGGGAGGGGGTCTCATTAGATGATGAGTTCCTGCCAGAGGAGGGGATACGATGAGGGGAGCAAGGGTTAGGCGCCTCTATCTGGCCATAAGGAGTCGCCGTTGCCGCGCCATAACCTCGGAGTTCCCCGTGTGAGCCATGGAGGCCCGCCTCCACTTGCAAGTACTTCGCTCCGCCGCGCCTTATCCGCGCGCCGCCGCCGTTCTGCATCGAGCAGACGCATCATCCCCAGTCACTGTAGCTGTCGCGTTGATTTGATCCAGAAGCTGTGCTCGAGCGCCGAAACGGGGGCAGCAAGCGGGCAGAGGTACGGCCGCGGAGGCGGGTGGGTTGAGATCGACAACAGTGGTGGTTGAGGTCGGCCGCGGCGGCGAGTGGTGTGGCAGCGGCCTAGGCACAGGCCAGGGTGGACCAGGGTCGACGCGATGCGCTCGAGCGCCGCAACGGGAGCAGTGAGCGGGGAGAGGTACGGCCGCGGAGACGGGTGGGTTGAGATCGGCAGCGGTGGCGGTTGAGGTCGGCCGCGGCGGCGAGTGGTGTGGCGGCGGCCTGGGCACAGGCCAGGGTGGCCCAGGGTCGACGGGAGGAGGCGATGCGTATGGGTATAATTTTTGCAGCAAATATTTTTTTCCTTTTACGTTCCAGATAAATGATGCAGCGCGGGTTGAATAACAAAAATTACAGGGGCTTTTTTATAAAAATGCCGCGGTGGGTTTTCCGACGGAAGCAATAACCGTTTTATTATTAGGTATAGATTAGGGAGAGATATATTGTTTAACATGAAAATTATATCATTAGAAAATAGAACATCTAAAGTTTTTAATGATATATTTTTTGTTATATATGTCACTCATTAAGTTGATGAAATTGACGACCTAGATACATGTGCCGGACTTGTAAACTGAGACGAAGGAAGTACTTATCATATATGGATTTACTCATACTGCTCTGAAGAGGTAGTCAAGCCAGTAAATCTCCAAGAGTAAGAAGCTAGACAAAGATAACATGCTATTTAGCTTTGGATAATGCCAAGTTGCTAACGATGTCTGTCACACTTCACCGAAGCTCCTACCCTGCCCAGGTTTCTCTCCCAGGAATTCAAATAGGCTCATACATGCATTTAAATTTTGAATTTTGAATTGAATCATGCACTCAAATTTAGAATTCTGAATCACAAACGACACAAGTAAGGTCCAAACCTGCACAGCCCGTTCAATCTTTAGTTCTGGCATACATGAATTTAAGTCTCCAAAAGCTCCCTTGTTCACGCCATATATATTTAGGTCACCAACTACCAACCATCAGGCAAAAAGTTTAAAAGTATTTTCAGCATCGACACATATCTCTTATCTTTCCTACATGCCCACGAAATCATTGGAAAACGAATGAGTCATTGAAATAACAAATACCATCATGTAACATGTTTACAATTTGAGAGCGTGTGATCAGTAGCTTGAATGTACGTACACCACCGAGCCACACAGAAACGAAAATTTCTCTGACAACTCACATTATAAATACCAAAATAACAAATATTATCATGTTCTGCACAGCAATCTGATCATGGCTGGGCACTCGCATCGGCGTGAGCGTGTGTTCTAGGGCTTCCCCTGAAAAAACCCAACGTAACAGAATGCACCATCAGAGAACGACCCCTAGATCAGTTTTGTTGCATATACTTGTTGACATACTCACCGCACAGCCACACTCTATTTCCTGCATGCATTTTGTCATCTGTGACATTCAGCCCGCTTTTCCTGTAAAAGATTGTAAAAGTCGCAAGCCTTGCTCAAGAAATCGGAGCTGGTGCCAAGAGCAGGTCTGATAAAGTTTTCTGTTAGGTTCTCTGTGAACCCCCTTGTAGATTTCTCCAGGGTACCTATGCTCGGACAAGGAGTCCTGTCTGGCAGAGCCGACCCAACTCTAATTCTGCAGCTCACATGACAAAAACAGATGTTCAGAAGTGAAATAGGGTGCAATATGACGCGTCTACAGTTACAAATTCAATGTAACTAGATGCAGATAGTAAACACTAAACAACAGTGCAGGGAGTTAGTTCACGCGCTAACAAGCACTAACCTCGTTGTCCAACCAGGAAATTTTGAGAGTGGATTCTGCCATTTATGCGGCGAACCATCAGAGCTCCCTTCCAATCTCGCTGGCTGTTCGCGGATCGCTCCCATCATCTGCAATAGTCCTACCGATGAAGGCTCTGCTACGGCTCCACCGACAACGCTGGCGATGACTGTATCGCATAGATCGATAGGGGCTCACTATGTCCTGTCGCTTCAAGGAGAGGGAACCTGGTTGCATCTCCCCGAGAATGAGATATGCCTGAATAGGGAGGCAAATAAACTACGGCATAGCTTGATGCATCACTTTACCTGTCAACAGGATCCAGCAAGAACTCCGTCTTCCTCCAGGGTCCTCTATAAGCTTTTGTGCTTGGGCTCCAAAACACCCTCTCCCTACTTTCTAGTTCCTACACTGATTCCATCAAACTAGATCCAGGAAGTTTCTTCGAATCACTTCCATTAGTGCTAGCCCTTAAATTAGCAGATTCATTCCACTGCCCTTCCTGTGCATACACTTCTGAAATCAAAGCATAAGTACCTGGATCCTGTGGTCCGTGCTCAAGGAGCTCTTTGCTTATGATATGTCCAAGCAGTATATTTCCATATGTTCTGCAAGCAGAGAGGAGAGCACAATACATGCTGGATTTATCAGTCATGGACAATAGCTTTATAAACTCGTATCCTTCTTCTAAATGTCCTGCCCGACCCAATAAATCAACTATGCAACCATAGTGCTCATCTTGTGGATGAACTGAATACAGTGAAATCATTGACTGAAAAATACACCAACCCTCCTTAACAAGACCAGCATGACTGCAGGCAGAAAGCACAGAAGTGAATGTTAACTCATCAGGTTTGATTTTTTCCTCTTCCATTTGCTGAAACATTTCAAGAACCTTAATATAAAATCCATGTATCCCATAAGCACTTATGACCGCATTCCACGAATCCAAATTTTTGTGTTCCAAACCATAGAAA
The DNA here is from genome assembly GCF_904849725.1 of Hordeum vulgare subsp. vulgare. Lineage (NCBI taxonomy): Eukaryota > Viridiplantae > Streptophyta > Magnoliopsida > Poales > Poaceae > Hordeum > Hordeum vulgare. Next base: position 538,849,249 of record NC_058524.1, on the reverse strand, counting down.
AGAGCTTCTGACAAATCCAGCCTTCCACATTTAGCGTATGCAGTTATCAAAGAATTCGCAGTAATCGTATCTTTCTCCATGAAGGCATGGTAAACAAAGCAATGGATTTCTTTTACACCCTTCAGATGTCCAAGCTCAGAAACAGCCTGAACAGCATACATAAGAGTGATGGAATCGGGCTTCTCCCCATGTTGCTGCATTAATTGACATAGTCGAACAACCTCATCTGCGCGCCCAAAAGATAAGCACCCCTTCATCATGGCTGTCCATGAAACCAAGTTTTTCTTTTCCAATGAGTCAAATACAATCTTTGCTGCAACTATTTCTCTACAAATTGAATACATATGCAGAATTTGATTTGCAATGTCCACATCTGAAGAAAAGCCATGTCTAATTGCAAATCCGTGAATCCACCTTCCCCTTACTAAATCCCTTTGATCAGCAAAAGCTGCAAGCAGGCAAACAACAGTTGCAGAACTTGGTGCGATACATTCTTTCATCATGTGATAGAGCAATGTGGTGGCTTCATCTGGCAGGCCGTTTTGCAGATAACCATGCATCATCACGTTATAGGAGACTGCATCTTTAACCATCAGTTGATCAAAGAGATGGCTGGATCTCACAACTCTTTTGCACTTACAGTACACCTCGATAAGAGCAGTGGCCAAAACAAGATCCAGGGCTATAGTTCTTCTGATTAAGTAGGCATGAATACTAGCAGCATAGCCACAGTAGCATAATTCAGCACAAGCAGAAAGCACATTTGCAAAGGTTACTGAATCTGGAGTTACTTTATGATGATGCAGCATTACAGAAAAATACTGGATTGCATCCCTACTCCCTTGAGTTCTAGTAAGACCAGAAAGCACAGCATTCCACGAAGCCACATTTCCTTTCGAATTGTTCAAAAGAGCATATGCTATTTGATAAGCTCCACATCGAGTATACATGTCAACAAGGCTTGTCTCTAGGACTTCATCTGAGACGCCAATTCCTCTCCTTATTGCATAGCAGTGCATTGATTTACCCAGTCGGAAGGCTTCCAAATTCCCAGCAACTTGCAATAAGCTTACCAGTGTCACACGGTTTACTTCCAAGTTATTCCTTATCATTTGACTGGCAATTTCGAATGCATTCCTAGCAGACGAATCCACAACAGCAGAATAACCAGAGATCATTGAAGTGTAAGTAACAATATCCTTGTCAAAGATCTCTTCAAACACTCTCTGTGAAGCATCAATTTTGCCAAGCTTGGAGTACAACCCAATCAGCGAGGAACCGACAAATTTATCCCCACTCAGGCCAAGCTTCAGTGAGTCTACATGCAATCCTTTGCCCAAAAACAAATTCCTGAGCTCAGTGCAGCTCTTCAAACCGAAGGTAATAGTTTTTTCATTCAAACCAAACTGATGCAACTTCAATCTCCTGTACAATAGAATAACTTCCTCAAGGTAACCAGCTCTGAAATAATCAACCATGACAGAATTCCATAGGGCAAGATCGCCATTTACAATACTCCGAAAAACAAGCCTTGAATCGGGCAAGGCTCCTAAATGTGCATACAAGCCAAGAATCTTAGATCCAAGGATCACATCCCTGCCAAGTCCGTGTGCCAAAACACGTGCATGCAGCTTCTTTAGAGACTGAACATCTGCACAGCTTTGGGCCAGCAGAGCAAACATTCCAGCATCGCATACCTTCTTACTAGAACCCACAGTTGTACCACTGATAGATCCTGATAGCCTCCTAGCCGGCACTATAATCTTAACGAACTTTGAACCAGACTGCATACTAACTGGGGAAACTTCCAGTGCGTAAAAAGGAAACAATCGAGAGAGAAATTATTATGCCTTTGATTCACATTTTCCACCAATGCTAGAATAAAAACTTGCTTTTAAAAGAAGACTGCGCCGTCTGCTGTTTCGCCATTGCTACCTAGATAAAAAAAAAATCACAATGCATCAAAATCTCTATAAATTAATGGACGGGGTGCATATCTAAATTTCCAGAACATCTCAATTCGTCACATGACATTCAAAGCAGGACACCGCTGGACATGGTCGCTTGCACTAATCAGAAATAGGGCATCAGTGCATGAACATACCTAGCCAAAACTAGGGGTCGAGGCAGTGCTCTAGGGCGTCCAGCGCGGCGTGCCAGCGTGGGCGTGCCGCGTGCGGGCGGTGCGGCTTCAACCGCCGAGAAGCCGAGGAGGAAGAGCCTCGGGCCGTCGGGGGCGGGCTCCGCTGCGCGGCGTGCCGGTGCGGGTGCTGGGCGTGCGGCCACTCCAACTGCCGGCCGAGAAGAAGAGGCGGCCGGGCGGCGCGCGGTCGTCTGCTCGATCTCTGACCTGGTTGGATCAAGCCAGCAGCGGAAGGAGAGAGGGAGGGTGACGTCAACGGCCAGATGGGCAGAAAGATTCAGATCGCACGGTGCATATGGCTTCTTTGTATCCCATGAATTTAGAAACTTACTAAGGAAAAAAAATGTAAGAATGAGATGTCACCTACGATGAACTTTTGTACTCCCTGAACCAATCTTGATTGGATGGTTAGCAGGTATCCCCTATTCATCAGTTTCACACTTAACATTGATGCTTGTATTTTTTAAATTTTATTTCAGTTTCTGTGATAAGGATTACCATATGCTCGTGTACGTGAGCGACTTCTATGCTCATGTTTATATTTACATGGAATGAGTTTGTAGACATGAACTTCACATGAATACGGTGAACCTATTCCTATGAGCCAAAGGGCTTTTATATATAGAAAAAGAATCATATGGATTGAAATCCACCAAAATGCTACAAAATTACTTCACGACTCCTTTAGTTCGGGTGAAACTAGTTTTTTGAGGGGAGTTCGGGGGAAACTTGTTTTTTCAGGGAGTTCGGGGGAAACAAGACATATGATCCATTGTTTGACGACACGGAAAATAGATTGTCAAGTCGCTCTCGCGGGAGACCGAGCGAAACCCTAGCCATCGTCGCCCGCACCTCCTCACCGTCGTCGGGCAAAGCCCAACTGGCGTTGGCGATGGCGGGGCCCCTTCTCCCTCCTCCCCTGGTGGCTACAACGCGTGACATGGCGAGTGAGCGGGGATCATGACGCTCCCGCATGGCGTTGCGGTCATGACTTGGACAAGGGCGATGGATGTGTGGCGAAGGTGGCCGGGCGGGACGACTGGTTCCGTCTTTGTCAGATCTAGCGCCTGGAGCCGCGGGCTGTGGGCAGCGCGGGCCAGTCTCCTCCGCCATGGCGGCGTTGTCGTTCATGTGGTGGAAGCAGCGGTGTGGTGGCAGTCTTTGTGCTTTTATCGCATCACGGCAACGATCTCGGTCCTCCTCGATCTGCCTGTTGATGTGTTCTAGAACTACTGCAACAAATCTTGCCCAAGAATTTCTGGATCGGTATGTTCGTCTGTGCGCATCCATATCAACTTACTGAGCTCTATGAGAGCGTGCCACGAAGCTCTGTTGTTTGTTGACACTATGGGACATGTCGGTATCTCGATTTCCATGGCACGAACAACTATAGAGAAAGTATGATGATTGAGATTGGAGGATCAGTAAGGCGGAGGGGGCCTTGGAGGTGATGGAGTCAGCCGGGTGTTTGATAACTTTGAGAACCAACAGTGACAAGTGGGGGCGGCAGCATTGGAAGATTTTATTTTTGGTGGTGCACCTCGGGTGCGGAGTGTGACGCCCTCGATTTAATCGTACGCTAATCATACACGCAAATGCGTACGATCAAACCCAAGGACTCACGGGAAGATATCACAACACAACTCTAGACACAAATAAAATAACATCAGCTTCATATTACAAGCCAGGGGCCTCGAGGGCTAGAATACGAAAGCTCGATAAACACACGAGTCAGCGGAAGCAACAAATATCTGAGTACAGACATAAAACATGGGGTGCCTTAGAGAAGGCTAGCACAAAAGATACAACGATCGAACGAGGCGAGGCCTCCTGCCTGGGAACCTCCTAACTACTCCTGATCATCAGCGGCCTCCACGTAGTAGTAGGCACCGTCGGGGTAGCAGTCGTCGGTGGCGGGGACCTCCATCTCCTGGGCTCCATCATCTGGTCGCAGCAACGAATCAAGAGGACAAGGGGGGGAGCAAAGCAGCGGTGAGTACTCATCCAAAGTACTCGCAAGTCTTACAACAGAACTATTCTAAATATGCATCAGTATCAGAGAAGGGGGGTGTATATGTGGACTGACTGCAGCAATGCGAGAAAAGAGAGAGAAGGCCTAGTCCTATCGAAGACTAGCATCTTCAGGGTCTTGCAGCAATAGACGAGAGTAGAACAGGGGGGGTAACACATAAATAGTCATATTGTTGCAGCAATAATAAAGTGAGGTCACGCCTAAAGATCCTCCCTCGACTCCCTGCGAGGAAGCAATCCCGAGGCAAACTAATTCCAGTTAAGTAACAATTGTAGTTGTAAAAGATCGGGGCACAACTCCAAGTCGTCCTGTAACCGTGGACACGGCTATCCGAATAGTTAATTTTCATCCCTGCAGGGGTGCACCACATGTCCCGTCACGCTCGACAACACTCTGGCCGGACATACTTTTCTGGGTCCTGTCCAGCCTCGGAATATCGACACGTCGCAGCCTCACCTAAGACTAATTAGAGAGGCCAGCCCGCCGGTCTAAATCCTAAGCACAAAGGGTTCGTGGGCCCAGTTCCCCTTCACGCTCCTGCACGTGGCGTGGGCGGCCGACGTCAGTCCTAGCATCCCTTAATCACAAGCGCGATGCATCTCGGGACCACTCGGGCGCGCGCCGCTACACTGCTGGCATCTGAAAAGCTTCGGCTGATACCGCGACGCCGAGTACCCATAATTCTCCCCGCGTAGCCGGTTAGTGCGAAAAGGTCTCCGACCAACCCAGATCAAATACCCAAATCCATTAGCATTTTAATTAGGCCAGCAACACAGTCTCACGGGAAATCCACCCGTCTTACAACTAATCACCAATGATCCCAGTAACATGGTCGAGTAACTGTGTGGTTGTAACATCGGGGGGGAATCCGAGGTATCACCCTCATTGGATTCCGAACGATGTACCCGTCAAGGTGGGCTTAGAGGAATCACCCTCGAGGGTCCCACACTCGCGGGGTTGCACGACAGAGGCGTCATCGGGAATGGTGAAAGAGGAATCACCCTCGATAACCACGACCGACTAGCTATACTGCAGAGATATCATCAGGAGTACTTAGCGAGGTGTCACCCTCGGTACCCGATAGTATCACTGTAGCGTCGTACAACGAAGGGGGGTGAACGTGCTGTGTCGGGTCTGGCTCGTCGATCAGAGATCGAGATTTGAAAACAAGCGGGGCAACTGATCTACGGGGTCAGAGGGGATGACTGCTCCACCTATACTAAGCAGATTAAAGGTACAGGACTGAAAGTAGCAGTTCATCAAAAACAGGCTATGCATCAGATATAGGAGCTAACTACAACAGTAGCAAAATACTAGTGCAAGCAGTAGGAAGAAAGACATAGGCGATATAGGAATGATCAAGGGGAGTTTGCTTGCCTTGCTGCTCTGCGGCAAAGGACTGATCGGCAGGGTCGTAGATGTACCCGGCAGCAGCGTCAGTCTCGGGGTCTACCGGTAAGAAGAGGGGGAAGAAACAATAAATAATAGCACCGATGCAACACAAAACAAGACATGGAAAAATGCAGGCTAGACATGAGCTAACGCAGCAACATCCGTCATAGACGGGTCGGAAGAATATCTGACGATATTTTCCGGGTCTCGGGCTACTACCGGTTATACTGGAAACGAAGGAAAAGTTCCAAGTTTGCTATGCTAGGGACGCGTGACAGACGAACGGGGCGTGTATCCGGGTTCGTCTCGTTTTCCTGATCAACTTTCAAGTTGAAAATATTTTGATCTGACTTACGGATTATTTTATATTAATTTTCAAAGCTTTATTAAATATTTAGGAATTCAAAGCAGATTTAAATGATTTAATAAAATCCCATTATGACATCATCGCGATGTCAGGCTGACATCAACATTTGACCGGTCAACTGACCAGCGGGTCCCGAACGTCATAGGCACAAGTTTTATTTAAGATTAAATATTAATTAATCAGATTAATTTAGTGGGGGACCCACGTGTCATACTCTAATTATTCTAATTAATTAATTTAACTAATATATCTATTGATTTATTTATTTAATAAAAACGTTATTTTTATTATTTATATTAACTCTCGCGTGGGGCCTCCCTGTCATAGACAGCGGGTGCATTGACCCCACCGGTAAGTGACCCAAGGCCATTTACTCATCTTTTTTATTAGATACCTAACCGTGCAAATACCGTATTCCTCTAAATATCCATATACGCAAATACATACATCACATCTCATACATACATACATACATACGCATCTAATACATCATTTATTTTTATTCATTTTCTCTCAAAACTCTCAACACTCATCTCTCTCTCTCTGTGTTAACAGACAGAGAACAACTCTCTGCTAACTCCACCTAGAAGAACCGAAAGTTCAAATCCTCCTACCGGAGTCTACCGTCGACGGATCGAGGTCCCATTTGCCGGAACGGAACCGGGACGGCGAGGAGATCGACATGGTGGGAGGAGCCCGAGGAGGGGCTCACCGACGGTGACGAGACGGCCCGGTGAAGCCGGAGTTCGCACGAAGGTGACGGTGGAGACGGCGTGGTTCCGGTGGTGGAGGGGACGGTGATGATGGTGATGACGCGCCGGCGAGGGGGAGCCGGCCGGATCCGGCGAGGTGATGACGTCTCCCTGCCCGGTCCCTCCCGGACCGAGCGGGAGAAGGCCGACGGGGCCCGGGGCTCGCCGCGGGAAGAAGGACCGAGGGGGGGTCGGGGCACACCGCGGGAAGAAGGAGGCCGAGGGGCTCGCCGGTGCCAGCGGGGTGACCAAGGGGCCACCGGCAGGAGGGGCCCGACGGGAGGGGGAGGAGGTGGAGAGGAGGGACACGGGCGAGCCGGCGCTGGTGGCGGTCGCCCGGTGGGAGAGTAGCAGGGAGGGGCGACGGGATGAGAGAGGTGGAGGAGGGATCGGCAGGGGAGGGGGGTCGTGGGGGAGGGAGAGAGATCTGGCGTGGGGGAGGGAGAGAGTCACGGGAGGAGAGGAGGGTCCTCTCGTGGGGGGGGGGGTTGTCGGTGGGGGTGGGGGGGCCGAGACGAGGGAGTGGGGGGGCACTGGCGGCGCTGGAAAGGGGAGGGAGTAGCGAGGGGGGTGGCGGCGCCCAGGAGGGGCTCTAGGGTTTGGGTGGATGGGCCGGTGGGGCGAGGTGGGCTGGCCAGCTGGGCCCTTTGGCCCAGCTCGGCCAGGGGGTGGGGGTTGCTTTTTTTTTTTGTTGCTTTGTTTTGTTTTATTTTGTTTTCTTTTTCCCTTTTCTATTATTTCTTTCTTTCCTTATTTATTTTACTAATTGATTTTTCTTTTTTAAATACTTTCTTTTATTATACTTTCTTTTTCAATTTATTATACATACTTCTAAATCTCTCTTTCATATACATATTCCTTTAATATTTATAACGAACTTATAAAGTACTTTGCTTTTGTTTTCAAATTTGGAATCCGAACAGACTCGAATCAACGCGGGTCTGAGATGGGAATTCGATGACGTGGCATCATTAGCGGTTGATCACTGTAGCTTAATTACAATAATTACTATAGCAAAAGTCGAGGATGTCACAATTCTCCCCTACTAACAAGAATTCTCGTCCCGAGAATTAAGAGGTAGAGGGAAAGAGCCCGGGGTATTCATCACGAAGATGATCCTCGCGTTCCGAAGTGGCTTCATCTTCAGAGTGATTTGACCACTGCACCTTAAGGAACTTAGTGACCTTGCGACGAGTTTTACGTTCAGCTTGGTCGAGAATGCGGACCGGATGCTCTTTATAAGAGAGGTCTTGCTGTAGCTCAAGCATATCGTGATCCACTGCTCGAATAGGGTCCTTGAAGCAGCGACTGAGCTGAGAAACATGGAAGACATCGTGAACCTGAGAAAGGTTCGCCGGCAGTTCCAATTGATAAGCCACTCTTCCACGCCTTTCGAGAACAGTGAAAGGACCAATATAACGAGGAGCTAACTTGCCCTTGATTCCGAAGCGGTGTGCACCTCTCATTGGTGTGACACGAAGATAAGCCTTTTCGCCAGGTTGATAGACCATATCTTGATGATGACGGTCATACTGACTCTTCTGACGAGACTGAGCAGCCTTCAGATTCTCATGAATAATGCGGACTTGATCTTCGGCATGTTGAATAATATCCGGACCGAAGAGTGATCGTTCCCCAGTTTCTGACCAATTCAGAGGAGTTCGACACCTTCGCCCATACAATACTTCGAAAGGGGCCATCTTCAGACTAGCTTGATAGCTATTGTTGTAAGAGAACTCGGCATACGGGAGAGATTCCTCCCATTTCTTACCGAAAGAAATGACACAAGCTCGAAGCATGTCCTCGAGAATTTGGTTGACTCGTTCAACTTGTCCCTGGGATTGAGGATGAAATGCAGTGCTGAAGGACAGATGAGTCCCCATAGCCTTCTGAAAACTTTCCCAGAATTTTGAAGTGAACAAGCTGCCACGATCCGAACTGATTACCAACGGAATACCGTGAAGTGAAACAACTCTTGACATATAAAGATCTGCCAGCTGACTAGCATTAATCGTTTCTTTGATGGCCAGGAAATGTGCAACTTTAGACAGTCGATCAATGACGACAAGAATAGCATCATTACCTTTCTGAGATCTGGGAAAACCAGTGACGAAGTCCATTTCAACATGGTCCCATTTCCACTCGGGAATAGAGATAGGCTGCAGAGTTCCAGCAGGCTTTTGGTGTTCTGCTTTGATACGCCGGCATATATCACATTCTGCCACATAGCGTGCAATGTCTTGTTTCATATTGGGCCACCAGAATCTTTGCCGGATGTCTTGGTACATCTTGGTACTACCCGGGTGAATAGACAATGGTGTGTCATGAGCTTCTTCCATCACCTTCCCAGTCATCCTGAGATTTTCCTTCTTATTTGGGACGAATAGGCGACCCTTGAAATACAAGGCGCCACCTTCATCAACAGTGAAAAAGGAGGGTTTACCCTTTGCAATATAGCTCTTAATCCTGTCGACATCATCGTCAAAGTCTTGTATATTCTTTATGGAGCTCACAAGATCTGGTTCAACCACTAGGTTACTGAGGGATCCCTAATTAACAACACGAAGGTTCATCTTTTGATACTCTTCAGGAGGGGGAACAAGGTAACCCTGAGGAACAATGTGGAGGTTCAGCTTACGGAATTCCTCTTGGAGACGATCGTGAACCTGATGAACCTGGAGGTGGTTGCAGTATGACTTGCGACTTAAAGCATCAGCCATTACATTAGCCTTGCCAGGGGTATATGATATACTACAGTCAAAATATGCTATACGCTCCATCCATCTTTGTTGACGCAGGTTCAGCTCCGGTTGAGTGAACAAGTACTTCAGACTTTGATGGTCGGTGTAGATTTCACAGCGATTACCGACAAGGTATTGTCGCCATTCCTTCAATGCATGAATGACTGTGGCAAGCTCGAGATCATGAACTGGGTAGTTCTCTTCATGAGCACGCAGTTGACGTGAAGCATAAGCGATCACCTTGCGATCCTGCATTAGGACACAACCTATTCCTTGACGAGAAGCATCACAGTATATGACGAAATCCCTTTTCATATCTGAAGGAGCAAGTACTGGAGCGGACGTCAGTTTGTCCTTGAGCGTCTGGAAACTTTCCTGGCATTTATCAGTCCATTCATACTTAACACCTTTGTGAAGCAGGTTGGTTAAGGGCTTCGCAATCTTGGAGAAGTTCTCGACGAATCGACGGCAATAGCTAGCGAGTCCGAGAGAACTTCTGACTTGCTTGACATTCTTCGGGGGAGTCCAGTCAAGAATAGCTTGAATTCGTTCGGGGTTGACCGCAATACCATCCTTGGAAATCACATGACCAAGGTAAGTCACTTCGCCTAGCCAGAACTCACATTTGGAATACTTCGCATAGAGTTTATGCTCCCGAAGCTTATCCAGTACAAGACGAAGATGCTCAGCATGCTCTTCTTTGTTTTTCGAAAATACCAGAATATCATCTAGATATACCACGACAAATTTGTCGAGGTAGTCCATGAATATATAATTCATCAATCGAGAGAAGGTTGCCGGTGCATTGGTTAAGCTGAAGGACATGACGGTGTACTCGTATGATCCATATCGAGTAACAAAGGCGGTCTTTGGAATATCCTCCTTGCGAACACGGATCTGGTGGTATCCCAATCTTAAGTCGAGCTTAGAGAAAACGGTGGAACCAGCAAGTTGATCATACAAATCATTTATCCGAGGGAGAGGATATTTGTTTTGAATAGTGGCCTGGTTGATAGGACGATAGTCTTGAACCAATCGATTTGTCCCATCCTTCTCCTTAACAAAGAGAGAAGGTGCTCCCCAAGCAGAGGAACTCGGACGGATGAAACCCATACGGAGCGAGTTGTCAATTTCTTGCTTAAGTTCAAGGAGTTCATGTGGTGGCATTTTATAAGGACGCTTGGCAATAGGAGTGGTACCGGGTACCAAGTCAATGACAAACTCGACAGCTCGAGCAGGGGGAATCCCCGGAAGTTGTTCTAGAAAGACATCTTGAAATTCTCGGACCACTGGTATGTTTTCAATCCCTTCCAGAGGCGACGCATTTAATGCATTCAAAGCATACAGTCGAGCCTCAGCATTACGGACGAGATGAGCATGGTAGCTTATTACTTCATCTGAAGGGTGTAGGAGGTGGACGGTCTTGGTGGCACAAACGATTGATGCCGTATGAGCTTTCAACCAGTCCATCCCCAATATGAGATCAATGTTGGATGGCTTTAGTAGGATGGGGTTGGCAAGGAATTCTAATCCTTCAATTTCAACTGGAACATGGGGGCAAACCACAGAGGTTCGGCATTCGCCCCAGGGGTGTTTACCACTATCGGGATGTTCATCTCTTCGCTCCTAATGTCATGCATGTATGCAAAATTTTCCGACATAAAGGAATGCGATGCTCCTGTATCAAACAATACAGAAGCAGGTACTGAGTTAACGAGAAGTGTACCCATCACGGTAGCAGGCTGGTCTTGAGCTTGACCCATATCAATGTTGTTGGCCTGACCACGAACATAAGCAGGCTTAGTGTTGAAGTTGCGGTTCTGGTTGTTGCCTCTGCCAGTTGTGGGAAGTGCCAGCTGATTCGGATTCTGCCTGCAGTCTCTAGCACGGTGACCTGGACGGCCACACTTGAAACACAACCCGTCCTCAGGGCGGGAAGGAGGAACTCTAGGTGGTGGAGCTGGAAGCCTCGGCTGCCTAGGTGGTGGAGGAGGCAGGCGAGGTGCAGCATAGGACGGCCTCGGAGTAGGAGCAGGTGCATGGTACATGTTGTTGGGAATCCAGATCTTCTGCTTCTGTGCAGATGAGCCCGAAGATGAGCCCATGTCACGGTTGCGCTTGCTGCTATCTTTGTATTTCTGCAGACCAGTCTCAACCTGAATAGCCTTGTTCACGAGGGTCGCGAAGTCAGCATAGTCCTGAACGAGGAGTGTCAGCTTGATATCAGGGTGGAGGCTTCACGGAACTTCTCCTGCCTGCGTGCATCAGTCGCAATGTCTTCTTCAGCATAGCGAGATAATTCCAGAAATTCCCGCTGATAAGCATCCACAGTCTTGTTGCCCTGGACCAAGTTGCGGAACTCACGCTTCTTCCGGTCCATGATTCCCTGGGGAATGTATCGAGCACGGAAAGCAGCCTTGAACTCTGCCCAATTGGTGATAGTCCCGTCGGGCTGAGAGCGCCTGTGGCTGTCCCACCATTGAGCAGCGGGACCCTTCAGAAAGTAGGCGGCAAAGTTGACATAGCTCGCCAGGGGCACATTGGCAGACTCCAGCTCATAAGAAATGTCACGGAGCCAGTCATCAGCATCTAGAGGCTGAGTTGAGCTGTGGTAGATCGCAGGGTTGAGACGGCAGAAGTCTTGCAGTGTCACGCCTTGTGGTTGGTTCATGTTCGGCCTTTGGAACTGATCCATGAGCCCTTGCATAAACTGGCGGTTCAACTCAAACTGTTGGATCATCCCCGCCATATACTCAGGAGGCGGGGGTGGTGCATCGTTGGCAGGGCCACGCGGACGGCCAACTGGTCTAACCATCCTGTTAAATATTTAGCAGGGGTAGTTTAGCTTAAAGTAATTGAAAGGCATCGCACGCATTCATGAAGTAATCAAGCATAATGAAAGGGAAAAGCGATAGATACTCCATAGCAGTTGAGTTCGACATACAGACCCATACATAAGTTCGATTACAGACTAACGATTAAAAACTCGAAATTTGGCGATAGCCCGGACGCATTTGACGATACCCTGGACTCACTAGGCGGCGCGCAGGCACGCGGTGGAAGAGTACCACAACGAGATGTAGCGATAAGGCTACATCAACGTCGGAGAGGACGATCGAATCCTGGTAGCTGGCGGTGATAGAAGGTAGGGACAGGACCCTGTGTCCCGTTGTGACTCTGGTGAGGGTACCGCATCCAGTCGAGCAGCTGAGGTCCAAGTGCAGGGGTTCTACCCCCAACATCAGTCCACTCGAGAGCTGATGGTAGCTCTGTCCTGCTCGGCTCGCGGATGCGCATAGGTGGAACCCTCGGACAGTGTGATGGCTGCAGCTCTATCAACGCGTCGTAAAGACGAGCGCGCGTAGCATACAACTCCACAGTCAGAGCTCGGAAAGCACGATCCATTGCCTCAGTGTACTGCACCAGAACCCGCGCGTCGTAGCGACGCGTCACGTAGGGGGCGCAGACAACGACGTAGGAACGGTCGCTGCGCTCCCGAACGTCAGAAGCGTAGGCAGTGAGATCAGACCCAGTCTCATCCCCAGCAGGAGCATGCGGGATGTATCTGAAAGGGCTCTCCTCCAGGTGAGGGTACGCTCCACGGAGACGGGTGATGGCGATGTAGGCCGCATCATGGACGGCCATCTCAACCGACACTCCAATACCACAGAACACGTGGCGCTCGTGGGTCTCGCCGCCCCTCTGGTCGAAGATGCGAACCTCAGCCTGGTACTGGTACTGGTTATACTCGCGGAAATCCTTGAACACAGTGTACTCGGGGTACCAGCGGTATCCCAGCCTGGTCAGAAGATCGACCAAAATGGCCGGGAACCCAGTCGTCTCGGTGGCCTGTGTCAGGCGCACGTGCTGCCTTGCGGGACGCATCTGAAAATAAGATTGACGGATGTCAATGACACTGTGTGTAATACATATTCGGGAGAAAAAGAGTAGATAGTCCAGCGCTCCGGATTGATGTGATTCGAGAACCTAATGTTAGAGTTAGTAAAATCTTTGACCCGAAAGAGAAGAGAAAGTAGAGCCCAGAGTATAGGAAAGGAGTAAAAGATACTAATACCACCCAATTGAGATGTGGGCCCGTAAGCCACAACATCAGTGTTAGTAAAGTTTTTCAAACACTAGACTCAACTTCGGCCAAGGAGTTGGAAAGGGGGCTACCTACAGGCAGTTGGCTCTGATACCAACTGGTGACGCCCTCGATTTAATCGTACGCTAATCATACACGCAAATGCGTACGATCAAACCCAAGGACTCACGGGAAGATATCACAACACAACTCTAGACACAAATAAAATAACATCAGCTTCATATTACAAGCCAGGGGCCTCGAGGGCTAGAATACGAAAGCTCGATAAACACACGAGTCAGCGGAAGCAACAAATATCTGAGTACAGACATAAAACATGGGGTGCCTTAGAGAAGGCTAGCACAAAAGATACAACGATCGAACGAGGCGAGGCCTCCTGCCTGGGAACCTCCTAACTACTCCTGATCATCAGCGGCCTCCACGTAGTAGTAGGCACCGTCGGGGTAGCAGTCGTCGGTGGCGGGGACCTCCATCTCCTGGGCTCCATCATCTGGTCGCAGCAACGAATCAAGAGGACAAGGGGGGAGCAAAGCAGCGGTGAGTACTCATCCAAAGTACTCGCAAGTCTTACAACAGAACTATTCTAAATATGCATCAGTATCAGAGAAGGGGGGGTGTATATGTGGACTGACTGCAGCAATGCGAGAAAAGAGAGAGAAGGCCTAGTCCTATCGAAGACTAGCATCTTCAGGGTCTTGCAGCAATAGACGAGAGTAGAACAGGGGGGGTAACACATAAATAGTCATATTGTTGCAGCAATAATAAAGTGAGGTCACGCCTAAAGATCCTCCCTCGACTCCCTACGAGGAAGCAATCCCGAGGCAAACTAATTCCAGTTAAGTAACAATTGTAGTTGTAAAAGATCGGGGCACAACTCCAAGTCGTCCTGTAACCGTGGACACGGCTATCCGAATAGTTAATTTTCATCCCTGCAGGGGTGCACCACATGTCCCGTCACGCTCGACAACACTCTGGCCGGACATACTTTTCTGGGTCCTGTCCAGCCTCGGAATATCGACACGTCGCAGCCTCACCTAAGACTAATTAGAGAGGCCAGCCCGCCGGTCTAAATCCTAAGCACAAAGGGTTCGTGGGCCCAGTTCCCCTTCACGCTCCTGCACGTGGCGTGGGCGGCCGACGTCAGTCCTAGCATCCCTTAATCACAAGCGCGATGCATCTCGGGACCACTCGGGCGCGCGCCGCTACACTGGTGGCATCTGAAAAGCTTCGGCTGATACCGCGACGCCGAGTACCCATAATTCTCCCCGCGTAGCCGGTTAGTGCGAAAACGTCTCCGACCAACCCAGATCAAATACCCAAATCCATTAGCATTTTAATTAGGCCAGCAACACAGTCTCACGGGAAATCCACCCGTCTTACAACTAATCACCAATGATCCCAGTAACATGGTCGAGTAACTGTGTGGTTGTAACATCGGGGGGGGGGGGGAATCCGAGGTATCACCCTCATTGGATTCCGAACGATGTACCCGTCAAGGTGGGCTTAGAGGAATCACCCTCGAGGGTCCCACACTCGCGGGGTTGCACGACAGAGGCGTCATCGGGAATGGTGAAAGAGGAATCACCCTCGATAACCACGACCGACTAGCTATACTGCAGAGATATCATCAGGAGTACTTAGCGAGGTGTCACCCTCGGTACCCGATAGTATCACTGTAGCGTCGTACAACGAAGGGGGGTGAACGTGCTGTGTCGGGTCTGGCTCGTCGATCAGAGATCGAGATTTGAAAACAAGCGGGGCAACTGATCTACGGGGTCAGAGGGGATGACTGCTCCACCTATACTAAGCAGATTAAAGGTACAGGACTGAAAGTAGCAGTTCATCAAAAACAGGCTATGCATCAGATATAGGAGCTAACTACAACAGTAGCAAAATACTAGTGCAAGCAGTAGGAAGAAAGACATAGGCGATATAGGAATGATCAAGGGGAGTTTGCTTGCCTTGCTGCTCTGCGGCAAAGGACTGATCGGCAGGGTCGTAGATGTACCCGGCAGCAGCGTCAGTCTCGGGGTCTACCGGTAAGAAGAGGGGGAAGAAACAATAAATAATAGCACCGATGCAACACAAAACAAGACATGGAAAAATGCAGGCTAGACATGAGCTAACGCAGCAACATCCGTCATAGACGGGTCGGAAGAATATCTGACGATATTTTCCGGGTCTCGGGCTACTACCGGTTATACTGGAAACGAAGGAAAAGTTCCAAGTTTGCTATGCTAGGGACGCGTGACAGACGAACGGGGCGTGTATCCGGGTTCGTCTCGTTTTCCTGATCAACTTTCATGTTGAAAATATTTTGATCTGACTTACGGATTATTTTATATTAATTTTCAAAGCTTTATTAAATATTTAGGAATTCAAAGCAGATTTAAATGATTTAATAAAATCCCATTATGACATCATCGCGATGTCAGGCTGACATCAACATTTGACCGGTCAACTGACCAGCGGGTCCCGAACGTCATAGGCACAAGTTTTATTTAAGATTAAATATTAATTAATCAGATTAATTTAGTGGGGGACCCACGTGTCATACTCTAATTATTCTAATTAATTAATTTAACTAATATATCTATTGATTTATTTATTTAATAAAAACGTTATTTTTATTATTTATATTAACTCTCGCGTGGGGCCTCCCTGTCATAGACAGCGGGTGCATTGGCCCCACCGGTAAGTGACCCAAGACCATTTACTCATCTTTTTTATTAGATACCTAACCGTGCAAATACCGTATTCCTCTAAATATCCATATACGCAAATACATACATCACATCTCATACATACATACATACATACGCATCTAATACATCATTTATTTTTATTCATTTTCTCTCAAAACTCTCAACACTCATCTCTCTCTCTCTGTGTTAACAGACAGAGAACAACTCTCTGCTAACTCCACCTAGAAGAACCGAAAGTTCAAATCCTCCTACCGGAGTCTACCGTCGACGGATCGAGGTCCCGTTTGCCGGAACGGAACCGGGACGGCGAGGAGATCGACATGGTGGGAGGAGCCCGAGGAGGGGCTCACCGACGGTGACGAGACGGCCCGGTGAAGCCGGAGTTCGCACGAAGGTGACGGTGGAGACGGCGTGGTTCCGGTGGTGGAGGGGACGGTGATGATGGTGATGACGCGCCGGCGAGGGGGAGCCGGCCGGATCCGGCGAGGTGATGACGTCTCCCTGCCCGGTCCCTCCCGAACCGAGCGGGAGAAGGCCGACGGGGGCCGGGGCTCGCCGCGGAAAGAAGGACCGAGGGAGGGTCTGGGCTCGCCGCGGGAAGAAGGAGGCCGAGGGGCTCGCCGGTGCCGGCGGGGTGACCAAGGGGCCGCCGGCGGGAGGGGCCCGACGGGAGGGGGAGGAGGTGGAGAGGAGGGGCACGGGCGAGCCGGCGCTGGTGGCGGTCGCCGGTGGGAGAGTAGCAGGGGAGGGGCGACGGGATGAGAGAGAGGTGGAGGAGGGATCGGCAGGGGAGGGGGGTCGTGGGGGAGGGAGAGAGATCTGGCGTGGGGGAGGGAGAGAGTCACGGGAGGAGAGGAGGGTCCTCTCGTGGGGGTGGGGGTTGTCGGTGGGGGTGGGGGGGCCGAGACGAGGGAGTGGGGGGGCGCTGGCGGCGCTGGGAAGGGAAGGGAGTAGCGAGGGGGGGTGGCGGCGCCCAGGAGGGGCTCTAGGGTTTGGGTGGATGGGCCGGTGGGGCGAGGTGGGCTGGCCAGCTGGGCCCTTTGGCCCAGCTCGGCCAGGGGGTGGGGGTTGCTTTTTTTTTTGTTGCTTTGTTTTGTTTTATTTTGTTTTCTTTTTCCTTTTCTATTATTTCTTTCTTTCCTTATTTATTTTCCTAATTGATTTTTATTTTTTAAATACTTTCTTTTATTGTACTTTCTTTTTTAATTTATTATACATACTTCTAAATCTCTCTTTCATATACATATTCCTTTAATATTTATAACGAACTTATAAAGTACTTTGCTTTTGTTTTCAAATTTGGAATCCGGACAGACTCGAATCAACGCGGGTCTGAGATGGGAATTCGATGACGTGGCATCATTAGCGGTTGATCACTGTAGCTTAATTACAATAATTACTGTAGCAAAAGTCGAGGATGTCACACCGAGTCATGACTTTCACGGTGAAAATGTAAGGTCTAACCTTCATTGGTTGTGCTTGGCATTACCTTGCTGAAAGTATTGTTTTAAGAGTTCATCCTCTCCAGGATGAAAACCTAAGATTTTGGATCCGCTGGCGATGGCGATTGTGCATTGTTTTCTTCTTCAAGGCGTCACTTTTGGATACCTTTTAAGTCTTTCCGGTGTTGTCTTTGGTGGTGGTTCGAGTGCTGTTGTTGAGAGGCGTTGATCACTATGACGAAGCCTTTTTTGGTTTGTTTTTTAAGCTGTGTGCATTCTTGAAAGGACGTGGATGTCGCCTAGAGGGGGGGGGGGGGGGTGGTGAACAAACACTTTAAAATAATTACGGTTTAGGCTTGAACAAATGCGGAATAACACTAGCATTTAATCTGTCAAGCACAAAACCTAAAACAACTAGGCTCACCTATGTGCACCAAAAACTTATGCTAAGCAAGATAAACAACTAAGTGATAACAAGATATATAACATGAAACAATATGGCTATCACAAAGTAAAGTGCATAATTAAAGGGCTCGGGTAAGAGAAAATCGAGGCACGCGGAGACGACGATGTATCCCGAAGTTCACATCCTTGCGGTTGCTAATCTCTGTTTGGATCGGTGTGGAGGCACAATGCTCCTCAAGGAGCCACTAGGGCTACCAGCCCACTACAATCTCCTCACGCCCTCGCACAATGCAAGATGTCGTGATTCCACTAAGGGACCCTTGAGGGCGGTTATCGGACCCGTACAAATGGAAATCCTTGGGGCGGTCACTGAACCCGTACAATTTGATAACCCTTGGGGACGGTTACCAGAACCCGTACAAATTACTCGGGGAAATATCCACAACCTAATTAGAGACCCCCGCCGCTTGCCTAGAGATTTACACCACAATGATTGAGCTCTATGGCACCACCAACCATCTAGGGCGCCAAAGCACCCAAGAACCACAAGCTCTAGGGTGCTTAAACACACAAGAATGTTAAGCTTATCAAACTTCATTCCACGTATCACCATGGAGAACTCAAACCGATGCAACTAATGCAATGGCAAGAATAGACGAAGTGTTCAAGCCCCTCACTCCCAAATCCCACCACAAAAATAAAATCTATGGAGGAATATGAGAGTAAGAACGAGGAGCTGACAAAGAACTCCAAGATCTAGATCGAAGGGGTTGCCCTCACATAGAGGAGAAAGTGATTGGTGGAAATGTGGATCTAGATCTCCTCTCTCTTTTCCCACAAAAAGGAGCAAGAATCATTGGAGGGACTGAGAGTTAGCAAGCTCGAAGAATGTCAACAATGGGGAAAGAACACTAGCTCAAAAGATAAGATCCATTAACGAAGAAGACCCCCTTTTATAGGCCTTCCCAAATCCAACCGTTATGCCCATAGTCTGCACACAAGATGCTCAATATTATCAAGGATGTCACAAAGAATAGAATGGCTAACCAAGGTAATGGAAAGGGAAGGAAAATCTTGTGACGGACCGGATACCTTCGTCACACTTAACTTTCCATGAAGACAGGGATAACCGACCTTGCTTCTGGTCGAAGGTGTCAAAGGATGAAGTGTTTGTTGTTGATGACATAGCATGGATGATGTACTTTATGGTTGTTGATGTAGGCGGTGCCCAATGGTCACTCGAATGATGCTTGTGCGATGAAGTGATGACACGACTGTGATGGTTGGTGGAAGTGTTTGGCGTTACTGAATTTCCTCCAAATATGTGTGAGCCAAATGATTTGGAAACCAATGCGATGATCAATACCACATCAATATCTTCAGAACAAGCCCAAGGATACTCAAATCAGAATATGAGATTGAAAGTTATGGCCAAAACGATGAATGAATGTCAGATGCTCCTGGGGCACATGGGCACAGGGTCCATGAGCCTCATCGGCATGGGGTATCCATATGGGATATCAACAGATGCCCATGGGCACGAGGGTGGCTGAAAAACACGATTTTGAAGGGAAATGAAGGGAAAAGAAAAAATGTCCAAGGGCCAAGGAAGGTAGATCAAATGATTTTGCAATGGATCCATGGATCAAAACCGACAAATTCGCATGAAATCCAACAAATTACAAGAAATTGGGTAGGAGTATTTTGTATGGGGGTATTTTTGAATTTGGGCAAGAAAAATCAAATTAAGACTAGAAAATGGAGGGGGCGGTTCACTTGATGGAAACTTTTCTCATGATATCAAATCATATGGGGCAAGCCACTAGGGGTGCCTGATCTTCAAGAATTGGATGTTGGCTTGAGGGATAACATGAATGAAAACAAGAGGAATCACAAGGAAAGCATAACACAAATCAACACACATTAATTCAATACAAGATACACATAGGTAAATGCTTGAACAAATCATCCACAAGAGAGATATGGAACAAGTAGAGGTCTTCTCCAAGTCCTAAGACAAGGAGGTCTCAAATTCCACATGAGGAATCTTCTCCATGGAAGGAGATCTTGTGCTCATGGAGCCTTCACCCAATATGCATCCTTGTAATCCTTGGAGTCTTCACTCGATCGGTGGGTGGCCATCTATTCCATTGGAGTCTTCTCCACTTAGTGGAATCCCAGAATGAGAGGGAGATGAGCTAAGATCTATCAATGTCTATTATTGTCTTCACTATTGCTATGTCTAAGCTGGGGGAGATATATATGTAGTCCTAGGCATGAAGGGGTAAGCGAGGGGCAAAAAAGACAAGAATACATGGGCATTGACCAAGTGATGAGCTAAGATACATAGGCATCGCCAACAACTACTCGTAGGAAGACCCATGGGAAAGAGGTTTCTAGAGAGGTTCGTGGCAAGACCCCATGGGCTTGGGGGGGTCCGGAGGCCCATGTCCATGAGATTTTTAGAGGGTTTCTCAATTGCTCGACTTTGCATGGACGTATGTGGATGCTTCCTAAACCCGCCCTTGCTCTTGATGGCTCCTTCTCTCGTTCCATGCTTCCCTCTTTGACGACATAGTTATTCTCTTGTGCTTGACCTTCTATGTGCCATGTGTGACATCCAACATAGACCTAAAGGTGAACAAGGTAGGAGTGTCAAGTAGTATACCATCCTCGAGAGAGCCAAGTAGACATGTGTATAGGAGAAGATTCACCTTTTATACATATAATGTGAGAGACACGTGCTCTTGATGATGGGGCACTTGACATGGTGATGTCCGTGGGATACTCCTTAGCAATAGGTTTCATACATGATTCAAAATTAAGGAAGAACAAAGATAGACAAATGGAGCAGGTGGGAGGATATAAGAAGGAGGAACAAAAGATAGTCTGAAGTCATCTCACAACACACGCTTCTCAGAGTGCATCACCCTTCTTGATTGGCATGGGCCTTATCTCGTGTCTGGGCCTTATCTCGTAGCCGAATCGCATTGATTGTTGGGCCTTATCTTGTGTCCGGGCTGAGACGGGCCTTCCTCAATGTTGGTGGTAGTAGTAGAGTCTGTGACATTCCTCCCTCAGCCAACCAGTATCTTTCCCCTAGGTGGATGGCAGTGAGAGATGCCCTTCAAAGGAATGCTAGGAAGAAGTTGGACTACGTATGTGTGCTTTTCTACTGGATTGCGTATGTGTGCTCTTCGACTGGGTTATACCGAGGGAGAGGATGATCTGCATTTTTGACATCAAATTTATTGCCATTGGGGAGGTCATGAACCAGTTAAAAGGAAGACGTGGATTTTTTTGCTTCGGAAAATCTAGATTTAAGAGCTGCCTTGACTATGGTTGTATTTGTTTTTTATTGCCTTGTTCCTCGTGTTTGTTGTTTTTGGGTCGCTTGGACTAACAACGTGTTTGTTTGGGGGGAGTTGTAGATGGGGAATGGGAGTTTAAGGTATATGGGAGTTAAATTCCTTCGATTGTCTCAGGGACATGGGAGTTGAGATGGGAAAAGGAAGGGGAATTAAGAGGTCCAACTCCCTTCGGTCTCTTCCCTGCAAGGACCAGGTAATTAAGCGTGGGAGTGGGAATTGATGTAACAAGAAAAAATTGTTCGCTCATGTCATGTTGTTTAACGGCTGATGAAGCGTTCATTTTTCTTATCCATACTCCCGTATCGTCAACAATTCTTAGTTCTGTAGGGAGGACCATAAACCAAACAACAGAAAATTAGTCCCTCTAGAATTCCCACCGATAAATACTACCACATACCAAACATGGGATTGGGACTAATAATCTACTTGCCAAGTCTAATTTCTTCACAAATTCCCCCTCATAAACTCCCATGCCCAATCCGTCAAGATGCCAAACACACTGTAATGTTATTATGTTATTTATGTTGTGGGCTTTGTCCTTTCCTCATTCTATATTTGAGATATGCGGCTCTTCTGCATGGTTAAAAAAGCAGACAATAACATAAATGGAAGAAAATACAAGCCAAATAGTGGTATCCAGAGCGGTCGGTAGAATCTTTTTTATGAAAATATTCTGATATGTTATATAAGTTTCATCATAAATACACTAAGGTCCCTGGACTATTGAATGATAACTCATGTCGCTTGAGCAAGCCGCCGACGCGCCGGCGTTTTCGCTCCCATAATGGAGCCGACCTGGCCTTGTTGGTGATAACCAGGAAGTCCTTATGCATGTGCCCGTAAGCAATGATGGAGCTTGAGCCAAATATATGGGGGTCATGGGCTAAGGGGGCGAAAACATCATTATTTCAACATTTTTCAAGTGAAAAACAAGCCAAATACATATGAATATATACAAGTTTTTCTTGTGAGCTCGAAGGGGGGGGGGGGGCATGACCCAGGTTGTCCCATGAAGCTCCGCCACTGTCCGTAAGGACCACTTCTAGGAGTTGCACTCGTTGTTGTTGAACCGTTGAATCGATCTGAAGAACTTGGTACTCTCGTCATCAAGTACCCATGTTGAAAAACTCTAATCTTGTTGCCTCGATGAGATGACAGAAATCTAAGCCAAAGTTGTGTCAAATCCGTTTCGGCGAACCAATTTGAGGAGGACCGGAGCTCCACCTTTTTGAATACAAAAAGCCTAACCTATCTATTAGCCCGAGTCCACGCACCCTCCCCATCACCGGTATCAAGAGCGGTCCTCAAAGAGAGGTGAATCCACACGCTTATCATCGAGATAGATGGAGAAACATTTTGCCCTAGTCGTAAAAGAGAAAAGAAAAGCTTTGGTCGGCTGAGACTTGAAAAAATGTTTTATCTGAGTGAGCATTAATAATTACGTAGAAGTAGCATGGTGTGAACAATCACAAAAGTGACGGTGGAGCCACCAATTCCAGGCGGCGCTTACTTTGACACGTACTCAAAGAAGACTGTTCGTTCGTTCCTGTCCGCAGAAAACTATCTCTTCAGTCTTCATCATTTTCAGATTTTGCAAGAGTTCAGCGAGCAGAAAAAAGATGAGGTTCGGCGAGCAAAGAAGCAAGAGCAAGAAAATATCCAGCGACGGAGAGTGAAAGGAAGATATTTCCACTAGTATGTGGAGAAGATTTTTCTCATGGTATAAACTCAAGCCCCTCTGATCTTTTAGTTTTGTCCCATAGCTAAGCCCCCAAAAAATCAAGCGGGCCATCTCTTCTCAGTTGCCCAACGATCATCTTCCGGCAGCATCATCGTCATCCGCGCAGTCGTCGCCACCTCCCCACCACACACGCGCGCTCTCGCCTATCCACGCTTATATATGGCGACTCCTGCAAGCGCGAGAAGCTAGCTGATCTCTGAACTCAGGCATCCTCCACACCTGCAAAACCAAAGGATTTAAGTGAAGAAGCAGGCAGAGATATCGCCGGAGGCACGCACGCGCGATGGCCACCATCTCTTCTTGCAGCCGCCTGTGCGGCGGCGGCAGCACCGCCTTCCACCGTCGACGCAGCCGGCCTGCGCGGGCCACCGTCGTCACCTGCCGGAGATTCTCGGCCGTCGTCCGCGCGGCCGCCTCTGCCACCGCAGCGGCGCCCGCGTCCACCGTGCCTCAAACCAAGGAGTAAGCTTTGCTAGTTACCCCCTCTGTCCTGCGCTCCTAGCTAAGATACGATGCATGTTTTGTTGTGTGATTGACTGACTGCTGGAACCGGGATTGGTCTCAGGTGCAAGCTTCCGACGTGGGCGGAGTTCGAGCTGGGGAAGTCGCCGGTGTACTGGAAGACCACCAACGGTCTTCCTCCAGCCCCGGTAATTATTCACTCCCTTTGCGTCGATCCACGCACATATGGACATAGTTCTATCTCCGAGCTTCGTCTTAGCTTCAATTTTGTGTGTGTGTGTGTGTGTGTGTGTGTGTGTGTGTGGCAGGGAGAGGGCCTGAAGATATTCTACAACCCAGGGACGACCAAGCTGACACCCAACGAGCAGTTCGGCATCGCCTTCAACGGTAGCCAGAGCAAACTAAACGCGCTCATGATTCCATCTTCTGTCAAAGTTCCTTGGGCAAGATTGATCAATCTGATTGGTACTATGTAGCTGACCGATGAGGTGCTTGACCTGTATGCAGGGGGCTTTAACCAGCCCATCATGTGCGGCGGCGAGCCGAGGCAGATGACGCTGCAAGAGAGGGGGAAAGCCTGCCCCCCCATCTACACCATCAGGATACGGGTGCCGCAGCATGGTATATGTAGTCTGTACACACTTCTATATAGTCTAATTCTTTTCAGCTAACTTTGGCGTTACTGACGTGGTATTGTGTTGTTGCAGCCATGACACTGGTTTTCTCCTTCACCAACGGAAGCGAATGGGACGGGGCTTACACCCTCAAATTCAAGGTCCCCAAACCATGGCTCAACAAGCCTCTGAGCTTCTTCAACGAGGTAATTAATTACGTTTCTCAAACACTCCATGACAAAGGTCAAGAGTTAAGAATGCCTAGCCATCACCCTGCCACAGTGGGCCCCATCTTTCATATAAAGTGAAGCAATGGAAGTCGGTAATAAGAAGTGGTGGTGTCGGTGCAGGGGCTGGCTGACGAGCTCAACATGGAGGGCGCCTGCGACAGGGCCATCTTTCCGGATGAAAACATCGTCATCACGAGCTGCGATATCGGCGGCTTCTACGAGGAGGGAGGAGACCGGTGCAAGCTGGACATCGTGACCGGGTGCATGGACCGGACCTCGCACATGTTCGACCCACTGGCCACCATCGACGACGGCTCCTGCCCGCTGGACTCTGATTCGGAGGAGTGACCGGACCAGCGCCAAGATGACATGAGCAGCAGCTTCGCAATATGTACTTACTATAAAACAAAGAGGGGGAGCCACGATTGCTCGATGTGTCCTCTTCTCTTTGTTTATACTTGTATAAAAATGGATTTGTGATGCAATTAAAGGAAGAAGGATAGTACAATGCGCACTAGGTGGACGAGAGCGCTTTGCTGAAAACATGGATGCAGGGGCGGAGCCAGAAATTTTAGGTATTGGGTTCACTCAATAACTTGTTGTGAGAACTTGCAACAAAACTATAACACCCAAAAACAGTATAATGAAAAAAATATGGTATCACATATCACACATTGTGTTGCATTAAAAACTAAAAAATGCAAGACATACCCATTTAATAAAATTATAAAATTACTTGTTCACATATTATAAATAGAATATAGTATCAAATAACTTTGTAGCTCCTGGTGTAGCTTCTCATCTTCCTGGAACATTGTAAACATGACAAATTAGTTTGGCAAGTTTAGAATAAGTATTATCAACGAAATATTCTTGTAAAGGCACTCACATTTTAGAGTGACCCCTTTCGATCTTTCATCGCCTTAAAAAGATTAAACATTGTATCAATGGTAATGGTAGAAAATATATGTTTCTCCACATAGCAAATTAGACAGTCACTCATGAACTGATCACCCATTTTGTAGCGCAACTTCTTTTTGACAACATTCATAGCTGAAAAACATCTCTCCACTGATGCTGTGGCAACTGACAATATCAGTACTAGCTTTAAAAGATGATAGACCAAAGGAAACCTAATATGCTTATTCGTTTGAACCATTAGTTTAGCCAGATCGGCAATTCCGTCCAAATTGGCAAACCTTACATCTGCTCGTACATTGTCAATGTAAGTGCAAAGTTCAGGACCAAGATCATCCATTTTTCTTGAATCAAAGTCATCTGGATAAAACCCAGCTAGCTTCACTAAGCTATCCAAGTTAAAAGCAGCAAAAGATTCTTGTGGGTTGAAAGAAGCCATGTGTCCAAGCAATGCGGAATTTACCTCATTGAAGCGGTCATCAAACTCTTGAAGTTGCCAATCAATAACAGAATTGAGACACTCAATCTTGTAATGTTGAAGGTTTGTCTTATTGGTTTTTTGCCATGGTTTATGCCGATTAACATACTGCTCCTCCATATTCGTGTTCTCAATGTGATGCTCTTCACGGAATGAATTTGCCTTCTCAAGAAGTGAGTCCCATCCATTATCCCATAGTTCTTGCAGCTCATTTCTTGTTGACTTCACATAGGAGATGGCATTCAGGATATCTTGATCCTTCCTTTGTAAAGACCGTGACAAAGTATTTGCATTTTCCAATATATGCAGCATCATGTGCAAATAAAAAACAAAATCAAAGGTCTTAAAATATGCTACAAGACCACGTGTCTGACATTTCTTATCACTTTTACCTTCTTTCTCAACATATTTCAGAACAAACATAACTGATGGGAACAATTTCACTAGACTTGAAAGAGTCATGTAGTGTGAGCCCCAACGTGTGTCACCGGCTCTTTGAAGAGTTTGTTCCGGATTTAACCCTATGTCGGTGGTAATCTGACCACTGCCTATGGCTTTTACTACCTCCTCTCGATTTTTCTCTCTAATCATATCCTTTCTTTTGCAAGAAGCTCCAGCCACATTGAATAAAACAGAGATCATGTAAAAAAAAATCAGCAATATCATCATGCTTCTTTGATACTGCCACAATAACCAACTGGAGCTGGTGAGCAAAACAATGCACATAATACGCTGACTTATTCTCTTGCATAATCTTTTCTTTCAAACCATTAAAATCACCGCGCATGTTACTAGCGCCATCATAGCATTGGCCTCTAACCTGCTTTATGCTTAATCCAATTTCAATGAATAATTTTTGAAGAGTAGCCTTGAGACAAACTGCTGATGTTTCCTTCACATGTTTAATTCCAACTAACCGTTCAATGATAAATCCACGCTTGCTAAGATATCTCAAAACAACTACCATTTGCTCTTTGTTAGACACATCAGCAGCCTCATCAATCAACAAATTGAATACATCACCTCCAATTTCTTCAATAATAGAATTTAAAGTTATCTGTACAAAATATTATGAAGTCATTAGACAATATTTGCAACTTGTAAGAAAACATAAATAGTAGGCAATAAAGTTTAATGTTACCTTCGCAAAATAATTTGCAAGTTCCTATTGAATATCTCCACATACCCACTTATAGTTTTTCGGAGCATTCTCAAGAACTACATTCCGTATAGCTTCATTTTGGTTTCCAAAGTATGTACCAACTCTCGAAAATTTCCCTTATTTTGTGACTCCTCTGATTCGTCATGGCCTCGGAAAGCTAAGCTTTGATGCAACAAGTATCTCACTGAATCAACGGAAGCATTAAGACGGATTCGATTTTTCTTTTTTGTAAGATCAGTTTGCTTATCAAGAGCAACCCGAATTAACTCATCTTGATTCATCAAAGCATCACATCTTTTTACGGCTACATTATGAAAGCTATTAACATTACCCTTACCCTCATGAGTATCTAGCCTGCTTTTTTTGTTCCAACCATTCCAGCCATTAATTGCAAATGCATCACTCCTAGCTTGTCTCTCAATGTAACCCCTGAAAAGGTAGCAGCACAAACAAAAGGCCTTATGCACTTGATCACTATACTCGAGCAAGCGATCTATTTATCAAACCAATCTGGATTAAATCTCCATTCAGTATCTCCAATCCCCCTCTACGGGTAATCAAAATTAGACGGTGGCCTGTAAGGCACCCTTGTTAAATATATGCGCCTAATTTCATCTTGCTTCTTTGAATTTTTTGTGTACTCTAAAATTCTCTTCTTATCAGCCGGATCATAAGGCAACTCATCTAAATTAATTTATGTATGAATAACTGCCTTTGAAAGACTAGATGCAGTGATATTTGATGCACTTAGCTTTCGTCTAATGGGTGACCTTGATGTGCCTCTATCATTATCTCGATCTGGCGACCGAGTTTTCTTAGAAAAATACCGCTCCATAGCCTAGATCAAGCAAAATCCATGGGAATAAAATCAAAAAACTAGGGGGGAAAATCACTATCAAACTAGGTTATTAGGCTAGATGGAACATACATAAGAGGAAGGAGATGAGGCAATGTAATCTAATTAGTAATTACATGCCGCTGTCGATCTGGCCGACTGGCCGATTGGCCGGCGGCCGCACCCGGCCAAGGCGGCGCCGCAGTGTCGCACTCGCAGTCTTGCACAGGTCGCACTTGCAGTCTTGCACAGGAACACAAAGAAGAGAGAGATCGAAGTGGCTCAGCCGGTCAGTCCTGGTGCGGTTGCGTACAAAACTGACACTAATCAAGGTGATTAATCAAGGCTCCTCAATGACTCCTCGTGGCGTGGGCTGGGCCCTTTGGCCTTTGCTCTCTTTACATGGAAACGTTTGTTGATGGGGCTAGTTAAAATATTTTAATGGGTTCATACATAGTAGACATGCATGTGATGATCCAAAAGCTTATGGGATCACAACAATTTTCGAGGATAGAGTATTCAACCAAATTTGTTGATTCGCCAAGACGGGAAGCGAAAGAATATTCTCAAGTATTAGCAGCTGATTTGTCAGATTCAACCACACCTGAAAGATTAGTGTCTGCAAGCAAAGTATCAGTAGCAAAGTAGTATGATAACAACGGTGCCAGAAACGATCTGTTGACGGCGGACTATTCCTAACTGTTGTATGAATGGTGCAGTAAAGAGCACGTGAACAGGAAACTATTCTTCCCTGGCAATGGCTTCAGAAAAGTCTTGCAACAAGTAACAGAGAAGTAGCAAGGAACAACAATAGCAGCAGCAGAGTAACAAGTAACAACAGTAGTGACAGCAGTAGCAACAGTAGCAGCAAAGTGGCCCAATCCCTTTTGTAGCAAGGGACAAGCCTAGGCAAAGTAACATAGCGAGGACCAGTAGTAAAAGACTCGTAGGCAGTGGATCGGTGATGGATGAGTATGACGGATATGATTCATCATGTAACAACTATAACTTGGAGAGATAAGTAACTAGCTCCCGTTCGTCAATCTAATGTAGGCATGTATTCCGTATGTAGTCATACGTGCTTAGGGAAAAGAACTTGCATGACATCTATTGTCCATCCCTCCCGTGGCAGTGGGGTCCTAATGGAAACTACGGGATATTAAGGTTCTCCTTTTAATAAAGAACCGGACCAACACATTAACACGCGGTGAATACATGAACTCCTCATACTATGGTCATCTCCGGGAGTGGTTCCGGCTATTTTCAGTCCGGGGTTGCCGGGTCATAACACATAGTAGGTGACTATAAGTTGCAAGATAGGATCTAAAACACACATATATTGGCGACAACATAATAGGTTCAAATCTGAAATCATGGCACTCGGGCCCTAGTGACAGGCATTAAGCATAGCCAAGTAGTAGCAACATCAATCTAGAACATAGTGGATACTAGGGATCAATCCCCGTCAAGAAATAACTCGATTACATGATAGATCTCATCCAACTCATCACCGTCCGGCAAGCCTACGATGAGATTACTCACGAAGGATGAAGAGCATCATGGAATTGTCGATGGAGAAAGGTTGATGATGACGATGGCGACGATTTCCCCTCTCCAGAGCCCGAAACGGACTCCAGATCTGCCCTCCAGATGAAGAACATGATGTGGCGGCGCCTCCGTATCGTAAAACGCGATGAAACCTTCTCTTTGATTTTTCCCGGGCGAGGCGGAAGATATAGAGCTGAGTTTAGGGGCGGTGGAGCCACGTGGGCCCCACAAGCCCTCATGGCGCGACCATAGGGGGTGGCCGCGGCCTGTGGGCTTGTGGCCCACTGGTACGCCCCCTCTGGTGGATCTTTGCGCGGGTATTTTTCTTTTATTCCAGAAAAAATCTCCGTAAATTTTCAAGACATTCCGAAAACTTTTATTTCTGCACAAAAACAACACCATGGCAATTCTACTGAAAACAGCATCAGTCCCGGTTAGTTCCATTCAAATCATGCAAATTAGAGTCCAAAACAAGGGCAAAAGAGTTCGGAAAAGTAGATACGACGGAGACATATCAACTCCCCCAAGCTTAAAGCCTTGCTTGTCCTTAAGCAATTCAGTTGACAAACGGAAAGAGACAAAAGAATTTTTTTGATGAACTTTGTTTGATCTTGTTGTTTCAACTATGTCTAACTCATAACCAGAGTTTCAGCAAGATCACAATCAAACCACATAAGCAAATGACATCTAGGTCTCACGGTAAACTCATATCAATGGCATAATCAACTAGCGAGCAAATAATAATAAGTCTCAAACGTCAACACTTCAATCAAAACAATCATGAAGCAGTACGAATAGATGGTATTTCGCTAGCTCTTTCTGAGACCGCAAAACATAAATGCAGAGCACCTTCAAAGACCAAGGGCTGACTAAACATTGTAATTCAAGGCAATGAAGATCCAGTCATAGTCATACTCAACACAGTTAAAAGCAAAGCATAAAAATGACAGAGGTGCTCTCTAATTGGTGCTTTTGTAAGAGGAGGATGACTCAACAGGAACATAAATAGACAGGCCCTCCGCAGAGGGAAGCATTGATTTGCAGAGGTGCCAGAGCTCAAGCTTTGAAAACAGAGATAATAATTTTGGGTGGCATCCTTTCATTGTCAACGCAATGACTAAGAGTTCTCAACATCTTCCATGCTACACATGCTATAGGCGGTTCCCAAAAAGAAAAGTAAAGTTTTGACTCCCCCACCACCAATCAATCACACTCCACAGCTAGTCGAATCCTCGGGTACCGTCCATACCAACATCAATCCTGGGGGAGTTTTGTTTGCAATTATCTTTTCGATTTGAGCATGGAACTGGGAATTCCAATTACCGGCCCCTTTCTCGTGAATGATAGTGAATAAACACATATCGAGGATAACACGCCTAGCATGGAAAATACCAATAGCCCCTGTCACCACATGAGCAGTTCGGGCATGCAAAACAGATTATTTCTTGAAGATTTAGAGAGTGGCACATGCAAATTTACTTGGAACGGCAGGTAGATACCGCACATAGGTAGGTATGGTGGACTCATATGGAACAACTTTGGGTTTATGGGAGTGGATGCACAAGCAGTATTCCCGATTAGTACAAGTGAAGGCTAGCAAAAGACTGGGAAGCGACAAACTAGAGAGCGACAATAGTGATCAAAATGCACTGAGATTAACTAACATTGAGTGCAAGCATGAGTAGGACATAAATCACCATGAACATGAATATCATAGAGGCTATGTTGATTTTGTTTCAACTACATGCGTGAACATGCGCCAAGTCAAGCCACTTGAAACATTCAAAGGAGGATACCATCCTATCATACTACATCATAGTCATCTCAACATTCATGTTGGCAACCAAGACAAACCATTATAAGCTCCTAGCTAATTAAGCATGGCATAAGCAACTATGATCTCTAAGTTGTCATTGCAAACATGTTTCCCTCACAACAAAGCTGAATCAGGCATGATGAGCTAGTCATATTTACAAGAACAAAATAGATCGAGTTCATACCAGCTTTTCCAGGCTCAGTCACTTCATCATATATCGTCATTATTGCCTTTCACTCGCACGACCGAACGATGTGAACAATAATAAGCGTGCTCGTGCATTGGACTACGCTCGAATCTGCAGGCAAACACAAAGGAGAAGACAAAGTAATATGGCTCTTTGAAAGCTAAACGGGTATGCATGCAAGAGCCACTAAACATTGTAACCAATATCTTCTACCTTGACCCAAAGAAAAAGAAAACTATCTACACGGGAAAGCTCCCAACAAGCAAAAGAAGAAAACGAAAATCTGTTTTGGTTTTTCTCAAACTAGACAGACACACGAAAGGAAAACGAGAAAAAAGAAAATAAACTAGCATGGATGATACAGTGGCAAAGTGTGAACACCGGCTAACAAAGTGAAAGCATAAGCAAGAATGTAAAGTCGGTGAGAACACGTACTCCCCCAAGGTTAGGCTTTTGGCCTAACTTGGTCTACTCCCAAGGAGGGAAATAACCAGCTCCGGGGTACTCTGGAGTGGACTGAGGATGCCACTGCTGTGTGAGATCCTGTGGCTCCCACTGATAAACTGGCATCTGGTACTCGACTGGTTGCTCGGGCACGGGCACCTGTGGCTGGGCTAGGCCCCAATATGCGTAGATGTCCGAGGGCATAATAATGTACCTGCCTGCATGAAGATTGAACAAAGAAGGAGCAGGCAAAGTAATAGTCTCACGAGTACCCTGACTAAATACTAGGTTATAAAATCATCCTTCCACCTATATCTCTATCAAGAAAGTCATGGCGAACCATGCTATCATAATCTAGATATCTCTCGGGAAGAAGAATCTCTTCTTCCTCATCCAGTCTAATGGGTATCTCAAAGTGTGTGGCAAGACGGGTAGCATAGATACCTCCATAGACAACACCTTTAGAACGGTTCAGGTTCAACCGTTGAGCTACTATAGCGCCTAAGCTATAAGTTTTATCGCTATAAAGGGCTTCACGCAAGATCGCAAGATCTGGTGAACTAAGTGACCCAGCTTTCCCATGACCAACAAAACATTTTCCCACAAATAGTGAGAAGTACCGAAGCACGGGAAAATGAGTGCTAGCAGCTCTAGCGCAAGACACTCCTCTCTCCTCTCCTACAACAATTGTACCGATGAAAGCTTCCAAGTCCCGTGGACGAGGTTCATGAATATCCCCAACATAAGGTAATTTGCAAACATTGCAAAAATCCTGGAGTGACATGCGCTGGGGGATATCATAAAGTTTAAACTCAACCATAGGAGGATTCTTCCTCGGATAGAAGTTAAAGCTTTGTACGAAGATATTAGTGAGGAGGAGGTATTGCGGACACTTATCTTCAATGAAGGCGGTAAGGCCTGCGTTCTCCACCAAGTGATAAAAGTCCTCATAAATTCCAGCGGCGGGTAAGAACACGTCGCTTGGCCATTCGCACGCTCGAACTTCTGCGACTCGAGGGACCGGATACTTGGCCTTCTTCTCACTCCCATCATCCTTGGGGTCACGGCTTGAAGAGCCTCTTAAGAACCTCCTCATCTTTTCCCTTTTCTATCTCTGAAAATTTCTGAAATTTTTAGTGATTCTAAGGAAAAGTGAATAAGGCCCAACAAAACTCATAGCAACTACTCCCACAAGTGCCTAGAGACCATATTACGCACAAAACTACTTGGGACCAGCTAGAATCAGCATGCAAAGCTCAAGAACATGGTCATCAAGGCAGCAAAAATACATGGAGTATAAGGCACTAGAGCAAAAACTAATTGGACCAATGGAGGAGTCACTTACCAATGAGTAATTTCCCCAAAACAGTTCGGAGAACGGTGATTTGAACAAAGAGATCGAAAATCCCAGCAAGAGGAGCAAGAACACGGGTTTGAGCTGCGAAACGATTTTTTCTGGAGGTAGGAGAAGCGGATGAGAGCAAGAATAAGTGGAGGGGGTGCCAGTGGGCCCCACAAGCCTGGGTGGCACGGCCGGGGGGGGGGGGGGGGTTGCCCGCGCCCCTAGGGCTTGTGGCCCACTGGTGTGGCCCCCAGACAAACTCTTTGTCTAAGAATTTTTCAAAAATCTCAGAAAAAAACATACTTGATTTTCACAGCGTTCGGAGAACTTTTATTTTCAGGGTACTTTTCCACCGGACGCTAAGACAGAAAACAGGGAAAACTAAACTAAATCTATCATTTTTCTTCTAAGCAACCTAAAGTGAAAGCTTGGAATAGAGGTTTGTGACTCCTCGATTCATCCATCTCATGGTCATCGAAAGAAATCCGTCAATGGGGTTGATCAAATCCCCTCGACAAAACTTTCTCGAATCGCAAAAGAAGACGGAGAATTTTCGAATAGTCACTAAGTCACCTCAATGGGGATGTGTATCTCCCCAACAAGAAAATCATACTTCATCTTGACATGAGGAATAGGGCATTCAAAGCTCCCAATAAGAATCGATGAAGTTTTTTTGATAGCATTGATGCAATGTACTCGATATTGTTTCTTCGGAAAGTGCACTGTATGCTCATTACCGTTGACATGGAAAGTGACATTGCCTTTATTGCAATCTATAACAGCTCCTGCAGTGTTTAAAAAGGGTCTTCCGAGGATGACCGCCATGGCATCGTCCTCAGGAATATCCAAGATAACAAAGTCTATTAAGATAGTGGTGTTAGCAACCACAACAGGCACATCCTCGCAAATGCCGATAGGGAAAGCAGTTGATTTGTCGGCCATTTGCAGAGAGATTTCAGTGGGTGTCAACTTATCCAGTTCAAGTCTACGATAAAGAGAGAGAGGCATAACACTAACACCGGCTCCAAGGTCGCATAACGCATTTCTCATGTAGTTACCTTTAATGGAGCAAGGTATAGTGGGCACACCGGGATCACCTAGTTTCTTCGGAGTTCCACCCTTGAAGGTATAATTGGCAAGCATGCCGGAGATCTCAAGATCAGGTATCCTCCTCTTATTAGTCACAATATATTTCATGTACTTAGCATACGGAGACATTTTGAGCATATCTGTCAAATGCATTTGTGGAAAGACAGGTCTGATCATCTCAACGAAGCGCTCAAAATCTTCATCATCCTTTTTCTTGGATGGTTTGGGAGAAAAGGGCATGGGTTTCTGACCCCATGGTTCCCTTTCTTTACCGTGCTTCCTAGCAGTGAAGTCATTCTTATCGTATCTCTTAATCTTAGGCTGTGGGTTATCAAAATCAGGTTCAATCTCCACATCCTTTTCATTGCTAGGTTGAGCACCATCATAAACATCACTATTGATATTATCATTAGGCTCATGTTCATCACTAGATTGTGTTTCAGCATCAGAGACAGAGGCATCGTTTGGACTCTCATGTGTAGCAGCAACAGGATTGCTAGCGTGCAGGTTCCTGTCATCTTTCTTCTTCTTTCTAGGATGACTAGGTGCATCAGTGCTAACTCCTTGAGAATCTTGTTCAATTCTCTTTGGATGACCCTCACAATACAAAGGTACCTGGGTCATTCTACCGCCTCTAGTGATGACTCTGACAGAATTGTCATTCAACTCATTGAGCAAGTCATTTTGAGCTTTAAGTACTTGTTCTACGTGAGTAGTAACCATAGAGGCATGCTTACTCAGAAGCTTAAGATCATTGACATTTCTGTCCACACAAGCACTTAAATGACTAAGCATACGAGCATTCTTTTCCAATTGTCTGCTAACATAATCATTGAAACTCTGTTGTTTGGCAACAAAGTTATTAAATTCATCCATGCATAAGTTAGCAGCTTTATCAAAAGGAATATCACTCTCATAAAACCTACACAGAGAATTTACTTCTACTACCTGTATCGGGTTATCGAGACCATGGATCTCTTCGATAGGTGGTAGATTTTTGACATCTTCAGATTTAATGCCTTTCTCTCGCATAGATTTCTTGGCTTCTTGCATATCTTCAGGACTGAGGAATAGAATACCTCTTTTCTTCGGAGTTGGCTTAGGAGGTGGTTCGGGAATAGTCCAAGCATTCTCATTGCACAAGATGTTATTAAGTAGAATCTCAGCTTGTTCTACAGTTCGTTCCCTAAAACACTACCGACACAACTATATAGGTGGTCTTTGGAAGCATCGGTAAGTCCATTATAGAAGATATCAAGTATTTCATTCTTCTCAAGAGGGTGATCAGGCAAAGCATTCAGTAGCTGGATGAGCCTCCCCCAAGCTTGAGCAAAGTTGTATATTTCCTGCAAGGCAGGGAAATATTTTTCAGAGAAGTAGTAGATCATATCCTGGGGACTACGCACACATCCAGGAGCAAGAGAAGTGAACCATGTCTTAGCATCATCCTTTAGCGAGAAAGGAAACAGCTTGAGCATGTAGTAGTGGCGGATCTTTTCCTCACTAGTGAATAGGGTGGCTATATCGTGCAGTTTGGTAAGATGGGCTACAACCGTTTGAGACTCGTAACCATGAAAAGGATCAGATTCGACCAGAGTGATTAACTCAGGGTCGACAGAGAATTCATAATCCTTATTGGTCACAAAGATAGGCGAAGTAGCAAACTTCGGGTCGTATTTCATCCTAGCGTTCATAGATTTTTCTTTCCACTTGCGCAGAAGTTTCTCAACATCATAGCTATCCTTACACGCAAGAAAGTCCTCAGCTATCTCTCCCTCCATAACATAGCGCGTATCAGGCATAACAGGCAATTTGGGCATAGTAGCAGGTTCTACTTCAATAGTATCCGTAGTTTCAGAAGTATCATCACATCTAGCAGCAACTCTAGCAATATGTGCATCAAGGAATGCACCTAGTGGCAAAGCAGTATCACGCATAGCATCATCAGGCATAGTATCAAGCATAGCATCATCAGGCATAGTATCAAGCATAGCATCATAAGGCATAGTATCAAGCATAGCAGCATCATAAACATCATGGACAACAGAAGTAGCATCATCAAGCACAGGCGACATATCAAGATTTCTAGCAGGAGGCGAAGTCGCAAACTTACTCAAAACTGAAGGTGAATCAAGTGCAGAGCTAGACGGCAGTTCCTTACTTCTCCTAGTAGTGGAAGACAAGATTTTAGTTCTTGGATCTTTCGGATTCCTCATAGTGATTAGCAGACGTCAATCCCAAGTGACTCAGAAAATATAGCTGTGCTTCTGTTAGAGCATATATCTCCATATGTGGTTTTAGTAATTGATGACAATTCCTATGGGCTAATGGTTGCCTTAAGTTATATTTATAGGATTTGTCCATAGGCACTTCTTGAAGTCCGTTTGTTGGGTTCAAGGAGTTTATATGATGACCAAGATGGTATTCAAGGTATTATCCAAAGAATGGTCATAGAGACACTAGGTTGATCAAGATCTCAGACAAAGAGTAAATCAAGATGATCAACACACAAAGCATATAAGATGTACCGAGAGGGATCAAGTGATCCCATGGTATGGTAAGCATTGTCCATTACGTGTTTGTGTACTAACCCATGGTCTTTGTGAGAGTCCTATGTGGGGGTTAGGTGTGCTTCCATGGGCTTGCGTCAAAAGGAAGATCTCATACAACCCATGAAGGATGACATCAAGTGGTGATCGTCATCAACATTGTGGTGTGCAAGTTCAAGTGGATCAACACGAATATATCACTGAAACTATCGTTAATGATCATGTGTTGATATGGACAAGCTCATGTGCTAACAAGGACAAGATCAAGATAAGCATTCCTGAGCACTACATGCTTGATTCTTGTGGATGTTCACATGGTGGACAAATGAAGCTGAATACATAAGCTAGGCTTTCCACATTGTGTATGGAGAGCTGCTTGAAGACTTCATCATGTCTTGCTTTCAACTTGAGCCAAGAAGGAACAACAACATCAAGCTCAAGTGAAAGGGCTAACTCAAAGGTATCAATTCCTTTGACGTTAGTGGTGCGGAGTGATGATCAGCGAATAAAAGTATACACTCAAGTATGGATCATCAGTACCCCTTTTATGATTCTTGAGTCTTTAGGGATCCCGCACTATTAAGAGGGGATCACAGATTTTGCGATGAACTTGCTCAAACTACATCTCCACTGTTCTGCTCAGACCACATCTCCACTGCTCTGCTGTTATCTGAAAACAGAACCAGTGCCTCGGACATCCGGCTTCCTCCGGATGTCCGAGAGCCGGACGACCGACTGCTTCGGAAATCCGGAATCCTATACCAGAGAAACTTGAGCCATATAACTCGGACTTCCGGCTCCCTCTGGACGTCTGAGGGCCGGTCAAGGGTCAGACGACCGACCGGCTTCGGAAATCCGGAGCCCTGCACCAGACGAACTTGAGCCCTATAACTCGGATTTCTGGCTCCCTCCGGACATCCGAGGGCCGGTCGACCGACCAGCTTCGGAAATCCGGAGCCCTGCACCAGAAGAACGTGAGCTCTATAACTCGGAGTTCCGGCTTCCTCCGGACGTCCGAGGGCCGGACGTCCGTCCCCTTTCGGAAATCCGGAACCTCCCACCAGAAGAAGTTGAGTCGAATAACTCGAATTTCCGGTCCTCTCCGGACGTCCGGTCGCTGTTCAATTCACAGTATTTTCAGTGATATCTACAGGCCTCGGACGACCGACCCCTGTCGGACGTCCGACCCCTCGCGGACGCCCGGACTTCCGGAAACTATCGGACGTCCGGACCCTGTGTGACTTAAAGTGTCCCCAACGGCTGTTTTTCTCTCCCCACTATAAATACCCCCTCCCACTTCGTGAGAGCGCGCCCAACACAGCCTTATCCTCATAAGAACACACTTCTACCTCACACACATTTGCTCACACCAAATCTTAGATCCCAAGAGCATTTGTGAGCCCCTTTGAGAGTTGTTCCAATCAAAAGATAGATCGTCTCCCTCTCCTCCTCTCAACCCAAGCTATTTGAGATTTGAGCAAGTTTTGAGCATTCCCCGTGATCTTGTTACTCTTGGAGGTTGGAGACTCCTAGGCGGTAGGAGTTCTTCGGAGAGGAATCAATCCATGTGATTACCCCCGGAAAAGTTTGTGAGGGTTTGGAAGCCACCTCAAAGGCTTACCACTAGTGGTTGAGAAACGCCTTCGTGGTGTTATCTCAAAGGGAGAATAGGGTGAGCCTTCGTGGCGTTGGTGTGCCTTCGTGGTAACATCCACCTCTCTAACGGTGACTAGCTTCCCTCCAAGGAAGTGAACATCGGGATACATCTTTGTCTCAGTGACCTTGGTTATCCTTAACCCTAACTCCTTGCTTGTGGTTTACTTGTGTTACTTGAGCATACATACGTTGCATATTGTTTGTGCTCATTATATTGTGTTGGCTATTTCTTTTACAAGATTAATCATTCAAGCATACCTTCTATATCCACACGTTCATACTTGCAGCTTTTGATATATCGTGTGATATAGTGCGATCTAGTATCTTGTGTTGTTCACCTACTTGTCGTGTGATATAGCTCAAGTAAGTTTGTGTAACTTACTTGTGCTTGTTAGTAACTGTATTGTGTCCATCTTGGTAGATCGTGTTGTTGATACACATTGCAGTGCCTAGTGCATTTAGGATTTTTGCTTGACAAGTACACTCGTAGTTTATTTCCGCATTAGTTTCAAGCCAAATCCGAAGAAGTTTTTAAATAGCCTATTCACCCCCACTCTAGGCGTCATCGAGGTCTTCTCAATTGGTATCAGAGCTAGGTCTCTCTTTAATTAGGTTTCACGACCTAGAGAGTATCGATGTCGACTATTGGATTAGTGCACAATGGCACCTTTGACTTTGATGGCACAAATTATACCGTATGGAGAATCCGTATGCTTCATCACTTTCGGGCCATGGGCCCAAATACTTTACGAATTGTTCTTGTAGGGATTGCTGACAAAAAGGATGATGCATCTTCATCTACTAATGAAATGTATCTTGATTGTGAGGCTTTTCTTGCCATTCATCGAACCATAAGTCCTGAAGTGTTTAAGTATATCTCGACTTGCAAGTCAGATCATGAAGTTTGGACTAAACTTGAAGATATATATGGTGGGTCCAATCTTGATGAAGACGGTATTATGATGAAGGAGTTGGTGCATGAGCTCTTCACTCTTTTCGATCTTAAAGAGTCCACCACTACCTCCATATCCGATTGCTTGCACACCTCAGCATCTTCAATCTCACAAGGTAATGACATGGTGAGTGAAGAAATATATGTTGATGAAAATGTCATAGCCTCTATGGACACGAGCATATCTAGCACCACACATAGTGTAAATTATTGTGTTGATAGGTCATGCATTTCACCTAAAGATCCCTCGACAAATGTCTGTGGTGATATGCCTGCTTCCTCGTGTCCTCTTGATCAAAATATCTTGTTTCTCCCTAGTTGCTCTATGACTAATCATTTAGGGGAAATCAAGAAATATGAAGTACTTTTGACTAATGAAGAATCTGATTCACCAAAAGAATCATCATCAACTCCTCCAGTTCACATGTGCCACATGGCAAGAGGTAATAATGAGGTATCATCTTCCCTGTGCAATAACGATGATATTTGCGATGAGGATGATGATGATGATTTGACCGAAAATATCTATGTGATCAGTAAAATTCTTCATAAAGCTAAAAATAACGCTCTTCAAAGATTCCAAGATGTTCTTGCTTACTTTGAAAATTGTAATGATTCACTTAATCATGAACAAGATAAAAGTGAACAACTGGAACATGAACTTGAGAAGAGTCATCAAGCATGTAGAGACTTAAGATCTTCAAAAGGAGAGATTGAAGTTGCTCATGATAAACTTAAAAGGGATTTTGAGGTCCTTCTCCTTGAATGCAATAATGTCAACGGAGAGCTCATCAAAACCTCTAAGACCAATGAGGAGCTTCAATCTACTCATGATAAGTCTCTATTTGCTACTTACTCCTCTCATATTGTTGATGATACTTGTACATCTAACTCTACCTCATTTGAAGTATCAACATTGAAGGAGAATATTGAGCTACCTGCTCAACTTGATTTACTAACTAGCAATTATGGGAAGTTGGAAGAAAACCAGGTAATGCTCACAAGCTCTCATGCCGATCTTCTAACATCCTATAATGTGCAAAGGTTAGCTCATGAGGCTATCATCACCAAGGTAACATCAAATAAGCCTCATGTGGACAATGGCACTACTTCTAGTCAAAGTACTATATTTCCACGTGTTAGTCCTCGTAATTCGTCTACTCATAATGTTGCTACCTCGTGTGATGAATTACTTTCCTTGCCTTGTTGCTCTAACAATGAAACTTACACTTCCTCTAGTATTTGCATTAAAACTAACCATGCAGAGGAAATCGAAGAGCTCAAGGCCCAAGTCACTTCTTTGAAGAAAGACTTGGAATAGTGTCATGAAGGGATGTCCACACTCAACAACGTCCTGTGTGAGCAAACATCCCCGAATGACAAAAATGATGTTGGAGTAAACTCAAACAAGAACAAGAGTGGCCTAGAACAAGTCAAGAATTCGTCCAAAATCATTTGCTTCAAGTGCAAAGTTAAAGGGCACCATGTTAGATCTTTCCCTCTGAAGACGAAGTCTCAAAGTCACAAGCAACAAGGGAAGCGGCCACAAACTCAATCACATATTCAACTACAAGTTTAAGGAAGGCTCTTCCCAATAAGACCCAAGCCAACACTCCCCGAGGTGAGAAATCAACTGGGAAGAAAGCAAAGGGTAGATGTTGCTACTTATGTCGTGAGAAGGGTCACGTCGCTTCGTCTTGCACAAGAGGTAACTTATCCAACCCAATCACTATTGATGATATCTATTCCCTTGGGAAGGATAAGGTTGGCAATGTGTTTGCCAAGTTTGTTGGTACTCAAAATGGTGTCAAGAAAAGAACCATTTGGGTTGCCAAGCCTATTGTGATTAACCTCTTAGGACCCAACGTAGTTGGGGACCAACAAGTTCAAACTTGATCAATAGGTGACTATGGAGGACATTAGAGACTTGGATACATAATGAAGAATTAAGGGGTCTTCATCATTCATATTATCTCAAGCCAAGTCATTTGGATTATCGAGTTTCTATCTTATATCCAATGTGCCTCCTTACGGTAACTTATACTTAAACTGTTTACATTGTTAGGTGCTTGCCCCTTTGCATGTTGTGGTTTTGTACCTTGCATGCGTTTGTATATGTTGTGCTTCCAACTTGCTTATCTTGAGTAATTGAGTATGTGTATGTTGGTTTGCATATCATGTACATGTGAGTCTTGTATTGAGCCTTTTTGCGTCTTGTTTGTATTTTTGTTGGCTCTTGTGAGAGATTAATGGATTATCCCATTGTGGGGGAGTGATGTGCTTTGCACACCTCACAATACTATAAATGTGTATATATGGGGAATACCACTTAGTTTTGATATTTCAAGATTATCTAGTTTCTATGTGGTATGCCTTACTCATGAGAAATTCAAATTCTATATAGTCCATTAAGTATCTCTTGTTGGTTTTAATTTGCCACTTGTTAATATTGATGGTTTATCACATTATGGGGGAGTAATATGCTATGTGCATATTACAAAACTAGAAAATGTGTACATTTGAGGTGTTGCCACTTAGTGTTGATATTGTAAATTATCTTGTTCCTAGGTGGCATGTTAGCTCTACAAGTATCATTTGCTTGCGTTTTATGGGTAAAGATGATCTTGGATATATTTGCGATTTACCAATGAGTATCACTTCCAAAATACTTCTTGTCCTTGACAATTGGTATTCCCATCATGTGATAGGAATTGCTAATCGTCTTTACATTGGATTTTGTGTTTCATTTGTCTTCCTTGCCTCTTATGGATCTATTTTAACATGTCTACTGTTTTTATAGATATAGATAAAGTGATGATCCCATCATGTGCATTTTGTATTTAAATGCAAATTCTATATAATGCACGTCCCTTAGGGGAGCTATCCTATTTTCTTTAGAACACTCTCTTTATTCACCCATCATAAAATCTTTTGATCCCCATCAAGTGTGTGTTGATGGGAGGCAAGTCTTGCTCTTTATGATGCTTTGAGCCATCATGAAAATTTGTCGAGGGCTTGGTTTGTTGGAACCTAGCTCTCTTTTGTAAATTAGATACCTCGTGTTTGTTTTCCTTCAATTGGTTTCTTGTTGCCTTCTATTTGGCATGTGTCAATGGATATCTCATTCCTTGAGGTATCTTTTAATTGATATCCTTCAAGTGATAGTTCCTTTTGTTTTAGGATCTTATTATCACTTGATACCTTGTCTTTTGGTGACTTATCAACTTTGTGTTGAGTTGATTCTTGAGAGTCTTGAGCATGCGTATCTAGCTACTATATACAACTTCTTTTGCTTGCTTTCCTTCTTTGATCCAATATATAGGGGAAACTCCACCTTGTCATAAATTGGCTAAAGTGTGCATGAAATTCAAATTCATATCTATATGCACATATGTATGTGGAATTTGTCCTATGTATTGCTGGTTTTCTAACTCTTTGGTCCAAATGAGTTTGGGCACCATTTTGTTAGTTTTGTTGTTCCAGGAACAACTAGAG
Source organism: Hordeum vulgare subsp. vulgare (assembly GCF_904849725.1). Lineage (NCBI taxonomy): Eukaryota > Viridiplantae > Streptophyta > Magnoliopsida > Poales > Poaceae > Hordeum > Hordeum vulgare. Next base: position 538,806,276 of record NC_058524.1, on the reverse strand, counting down.
ATGCATTGGATGCTCGGCTCACCTATAAGGAAGATGTTGAGACCATGTGATTATTGGAGCCAAGTTAGGATGATCAAAGAACAACTATCTACTACATCAGTCCAATGTTGTCTCGGTAACAAGTATCCACTTCATGCATTCTTTTCTTGCAAAGGACCCAACCTGTCTTTTCTTTTCCAAGTTGCATCATGGCATGAATCTCTTGATTCATTCTTGTAGTACTTCTTTGCTTTCTCAAAGCATCCGAACGATGATGTCTTACTACTAGTTGGGATGTCTTTGATGTTCGTATGTTGGAAGTTCATATTGAACAATAAGAAAATATTAGGCCATGTGCTATGCTTCCAAGCAAAAGATCTAATTGATATATTTATGACTTCCTTTTGGATATCTAGTTTGTTCCTTCTTGTAACCATTTCGTGTGTACATCCTTCTTTGTGGATATATATCATCATGATTGTCTTCTACTTAGAATCTTTTACACATGAGAGAAGTTACATCTCTAATTAATATCCTCTTTTCTTTCACGATCATCATTGCATTTCCTTTTTCAGCTTTTGGTGGCTTCGTGAAAAGTTTTATTTTGAGTGCGTATCTTATTTTCCTACATCTTGATGCACTCTTTGGTCATGAAGATTATTTTTCCTCATACTTGTCTTGATGAGGGTTTTGCCATTTCAATTAGTATCTCTCCTCTTGACAAGGTCCTACTTTCTATCTTCACAATGGGTTGTCACAAGCATTGGTTCTTATTTTGTTTATTAGTAAGCTTGTGAACCCATTTTCTAGTATGTGTGTGTGGGAATGATATGTCTTGCACTTTGTATCTCATTTCATCAAGACTATGTTGATGAGTTATGCTCATCCTTATCTTAGTCTTCTCAAGTGCTTTGCCATGACTCACACAGATTACTTTGGTTGAGCCTATTCTTAAGATTTTTCTTTTACATGTTGCTCAACCATTTGTTTTGTGCAATTGATATTCTTATTGTCTCATCTATCTTCTTGCACTCGTTGTGTGTTTTTATTAATTGTGGGGGAGCAACGACCATATTTTGTGCACCTGTATCAAATACAACAACCTCGCATTTGTGCACAAATCATGGGGAGCTTCTCTAGTTTTTGATAAAACACTCTGTTGCTTTTATCATAATATCTTTTATTCATGAGGTTCGAAGGATCATATGATTGTTTGTTCCATCTGGAATCTTTTGATTTCTTGCCTCTATTTTTGTATGTCTTTGTGGCATACGATCCTTTTATTTGCAATCTTTGGGTCCTCAATATACTTTGTTTTCCTCCAACTACTTATCATTGTATTTGTGTTTTTCTCTGCACTCATGTGCTGAGAAGTACACACCTTTTGGAGGACCACCTACTATATTGGCTTTCTAAAGTTTTTGTCCATTTTGGCAATCGATGCCAATGGGGGAGAAGTCTAGAGAGTTTACTTTGGATATGTTTAGAGGGTTTTGCTTTTATTGCGTAAGCATTTACATCTTCACGCATGCATTATTACCTTGTATGTGTGCGCTTGGTTATGCTTATTTCCTTATATAAACTCTCTTGAAGTGGTTGTCTTCAATTACCAAAATGGGGGAGATTGTTAGAGCATATATCTCCATATGTGATTTTGGTAATTGATGACAATTCCTATGGGCTAATGGTTGCCTTAAGTTATATTTACAGGATTTGTCCATAGGCACTTCTTGAAGTCCATCTGTTGGGTTCAAGGAGTTTATATGATGACCAAGATGGTATTCAAGGTATTATCCAAAGAATGGTCATAGAGACACTAGGTTGATCAAGATCTCAGACAAAGAGTAAATCAAGATGATCAACACACAAAGCGTATAAGATGTACCGAGAGGGATCAAGTGATCCCATGGTATGGTAAGCATTGTCCATTACGTGTTTGTGTACTAACCCATTGTCTTTGTGAGAGTCCTATGCGGGGGTTAGGTGTGCTTCCATGGGCTTGCGTCAAAAGGAAGATCTCATACAACCCATAAAGGATGACGTCAGGTGGTGATCGTCATCAACATTGTGGTGTGCAGGTTCAAGTGGATCAACACGAATATATCACTAAAACTATCGTTAATGATCATGTGTTGACAAGGACAAGCTCATGTGCTAACAAGGACAAGATCAAGATAAGCATTCCTGAGCACTACATGCTTGATTCTTGTGGATGTTCACATGGTGGACAAATGAAGATGAATACATAAGCTAGGCTTTCCACATTGTGTATGAGAGAGCTGCTTGAAGACTTCATCATGTATTGCTTTCAACTTGAGCCAAGAAGGAACAACAACATCAAGCTCAAGTGAAAGGGCTAACTCAAAGGTATCAGTTCCTTTGACGTTAGTGGTGCGGAGTGATGATCAGCGAATAAAAGTATACACTCAAGTATGGATCATCAGTACCCCTTTTATGATTCTTGAGTCTTTAGGGATCCCGCACTATTAAGAGGGGATCACAGGTTTTGCGATGAACTTGCTCAAACTACATCTCCACTGTTCTGCTCAGACCACATCTCCACTGCTCTGCTGTTATCTGAAAACAGAACCAGTGCCTCGGACATCCGGCTTCCTCCGGACGTCCGAGAGCCGGACGCCCGACTGCTTCGGAAATCCGGAATCCTATACCAGAGAAACTTGAGCCATATAACTCGGACTTCCGGCTCCCTCTGGACGTCTGAGGGCCGGTCAAGGGTCGGACGACCGACAGGCTTCGGAAATCCGGAGCCCTGCACCAGAAGAACTTGAGCCCTATAACTCGGATTTCTGGCTCCCTCCGGACATCCGAGGGCCGGTCGACCGACCAGCTTCGGAAATCCGGAGCCCTGCACCAGAAGAACGTGAGCTCTATAACTCGGATTTCCGGCTCCCTCCGGACGTCCGAGGGCCGGACGTCTGTCCCCTTTCGGAAATCCGGAACCTCCCACCAAAAGAAGTTGAGTCGAATAACTCGGATTTCCGGTCCTCTCCGGACGTCCGGTCGCTGTTCAATACACAATATTTTCAGTGATATCTACAGGCCTCGGACGACCGACATCTTTCGAACGTCCGACCCCTCGCGGACTCCCGGACTTCCGGAAACTGTCGGACGTCCGGACCCTGTGTGACTTAAAGTGTCCCCAACGGCTGTTTTTCTGTCCCCACTATAAATACCCCCCTCCCACTTCGTGAGAGCGCGCCCAACACAGCCTTATCCTCATAAGAACACACTTCTACATCACACACATTTTCTCACACCAAATCTTAGATCCCAAGAGCATTTGTGAGCCCCTTTGAGAGTTGTTCCAATCAAAAGATAGATCGTCCCCCTCTCCTCCTCTCAACCCAAGCTATTTGAGATTTGAGCAAGTTTTGAGCATTCCCCGTGATCTTGTTACTCTTGGAGGTTGGAGACTCCTAGGCGGTAGGAGTTATTCGGAGGGGAATCAATCCGTGTGATTACCCCCCGGAAAAGTTTGTGAGGGTCTGGAAGCCACCTCAAAGGCTTACCACTAGTGGTTGAGAAACGCCTTCGTGGTGTTATCTCAAAGGGAGAATAGGGTGAGCCTTCGTGGCGTTGGTGTGCCTTCGTGGTAACATCCACCTCTCTAACGGTGACTAGCTTCCCTCCAAGGAAGTGAACATCGGGATACATCTTCGTCTCAGTGACCTTGGTTATCCTTAACCCTAACTCCTTACTTGTGGTCTACTTGTGTTACTTGAGCATACATACATTGCATATTGTTTGTGCTCATTATATTGTGTTGGCTATTTCTTGTACAAGATTAATCATTCAAGCATACCTTCTATACCCACACGTTCATACTTGCAGCTTTTGATATATCGTGTGATCTAGTATCTTGTGTTGTTCACCTACTTGTCGTGTGATATAGCTCAAGTAAGTTTGTGTAACTTACTTGTGCTTGTTAGTAACTGTATTGTGTCCATCTTGGTAGATCGTGTTGTTGATACACGTTGCAGTGCCTGGTGCATTTAGGATTTGTGCTTGACAAGTACACTCGTAGTTTATTTCCGCATTAGTTTCAAGGCTTCAGAAAAGTCTTGCAACAAGTAACAGAGAAGTAGCAAGGAACAACAATAGCAGCAGCAGAGTAACAAGTAACAACAGTAGTGACAGCAGTAGCAACAGTAGCAGCAAAGTGGCCCAATCCCTTTTGTAGCAAGGGACAAGCCTAGGCAAAGTAACGTAGTGAGGACCAGTAGTAAAAGACTCGTAGGCAGTGGATCGGTGATGGATGAGTATGACGACTATGATTCATCATGTAACAGCTAGAACTCGGAGAGATAAGTAACTAGCTCCCGTTCATCAATCTAATGTAGGCATGTATTCCGTATGTAGTCATACGTGCTTAGGGAAAAGAACTTGCATGACATCTATTGTCCATCCCTCCCGTGGCAGCGGGGTCCTAATGGAAACTACGGGATATTAAGGTTCTCCTTTTAATAAAGAACCAGACCAACACATTAACAAGCGGTGAATATATGAACTCCTCATACTATGGTCATCTCCGGGAGTGGTTCAGGCTATTGTCACTCCGGGGTTGCCGGGTCATAACACATAGTAGGTGACTACAACTTGCAAGGTAGGATCTAAAACACACATATATTGGCGACAACATAATAGGTTAAGATCTGAAATCATGGCACTCGGGCCCTAGTGACAAGCATTAATCATAGCCAAGTAGTAGCAACATCAATCTAGAACATAGTGGATAGTAGGGATCAATCCCCGTCAAGAACTAACTCGATTACATGATAGATCTCATCCAACTCATCACCGTCCAGCAAGCCTACGATGAGATTACTCACAAACGATGAAGAGAATCTTGGAATTGTCGATGGAGAAAGGTTGATGATGACGATGGCGACGATTTTCCCCTCTCCGAAGCCCGAAACAGACTCCAGATCTGCCCTCCAGATGAAGAACACGATGTGGCGGCGCCTCCGTATCGCAAAACGGGATGAAACCTTCTCTTTGATTTTTTCCCGGGCGAGACGGAAGATATAGAGCTGAGTTTGGGGCGGTGGAGCCACGTGGGCCCCACAAGCCCTCACGGCACGGCCATAGCGGGTGGCTGCGGCCTGTGGGCTTGTGGCCCATTGGCACGCCCCCTCTGGTGGATCTTTGCGCGGGTATTTTTCTTTTATTCCAGAAAAAATCTCCGTAAATTTTCAGCACATTCCGAGAACTTTTATTTCTGCACAAAAACAACACTATGGCAATTTTGCTGAAAACAACGTCAGTCTGGATTAGTTCCATTCAAATCATGCAAATTAGAGTCCAAAACAAGGGCAAAAGAGTTCGGAAAAGTAGATACAACAGAGACGTATCAGCATGTAGGAGGCAAAATCCGTTGGGTTCAGTTGAACCCAACGCTAGTATGCTAGGTCCGCCGTTGCATGGATGCATGACATGTGTGTAATGAACCACAGAGAACAGGGATCGATAGTTGGTAGGGGAGAAGAGGGAGCAGGTGAGAAGAGGGGATCGGAGGTGAGGGGGAGGCTGAATCAACCTTGTTTCCAAGTCATATCCTTATACTTCCTCTGTTCCTAAATATAAGACCTTTTAGAAATTTCACTATGGACTACATATAGATGTATGTAGTGATATTTTAGAGTGTAGATTTAATTATTTTGCTTCATATCTACTCTATAGTGAAATTTCTAAAAGGTCTTATATTTAGGAACGGATGGAGTAGGAGTTTAAGTACACGCCCGGTGGGCTCCAACACGATTACAAGGCCCATGGCCCCAAACAACCCAACACTGGCTTTTCACTTCAGTGCATCACTATCAAGCCGCATCTCATTTAGTTATCTGAATATGAGGAGCAGTTGTGACATTTTCCCCCTCTTTAGTGGAGGCATAGTCCCAGATGACGACGTCAGGGTAGCGACAACGCAGTACGTCGTGGTCCTCCTAAGTGGTTGCATCCGCCGGCAGAGTGGACCACTGGACATGGAGTTGGATGATGGATGCAGGTCCTTCCTTCACCAAGCGACGCTCCAGGATGGCAATGGGGTTGAGCGGCAGAGTCGTGAGGTCTGAAATCTTGGGGAGCTCGGAGAAGACCGGCGAGTAGTTGGGGGTGAACGGCTTCAACCGCGACACGTGGAATAGAGGGTCGATATGGTTGTCCGGTGGAAGCTGATACTTGTTGTGATCTGCATTGGGTTTTTTCTGAAGAGGAGGGGATGATGCAAAAAAATTATAAAGAAGTAATTCTCTTAGTGAGAATCCAAGTTATTGAACCAATAGAAGGACCACATAACTTTCGTCTTCAGCGCCTACGCATAAAAGAGGAAATACTTGTATCCAATGTGAGCAAGAGGGTCGTCAATCCCTTGAACTCGTTACTTGCAAGAATATAAGTTGCGTAGATAGATAGTTTAAATATATTAAATATAAAAAATAAATACAAATAATAAAAAGTAGCGAGGTATTTAGAGTTTTTGTAAATTTCTATGTGAATAGAACCGCGGGCCATAGTGTGCTCTAGTGGCATCTCTCTCGAAGACGGCATACGATGGGTAAACAAATTGTTTTGGGGCAATTGATAGAAAAAGTATAGTTATGCAATATTTATTCACGACAATGATTATGTGTATATATGCATCACATCCATAAGCAAGTAGACCGACCCTTGCGTGCATCTACTACTATTACTCCAACCATCGACGGATATCCAGCATGCATCTAGAGTATTAAGTAAAACAAAGTAATGCTTGGACAACAATGACATGATGTAGGCAAAATAACTCAATTAATATGAATGAACCTCATCGTTTTATCCTTAGTGGCAACAATAAAAATATGTCTCATGTCCCTTTCTATCACTCGGATTGAGCACCGCAAAATTGAACCCACTACAATGCATCCCTCTCATTAAAGATAGATCAACCTAGTTGTCCAAACCAATAGATTGGAGAGATTTACGAAGCTATAATAATCATGCAAATAAGAATCATATACTTCAGAGAAAACTCAAATCTTTATCGTGAATAATCTGAATGTAAAGCAACAATTCATCGGATTGCAACAAACGCACCGCATAAAGTGATTACATCGAAATATACAAGAATTCCGCGACGGCGAGCCATTTGCGCCATTGCTTCGGGCGATCGTGGACGACGCATCATAGGTACATTTCTGGGCATTGGTTGACGCGCTCGCGCTGGCCATTGATACGTCTCAAACGTATCTATAACTTTTGATGGTTTCATGATGTTATCTTGTTAACTTTGGATGTTTTATATACCTTTTATATATTTTTGGGACTAACTTATTAATTCAGTGCCAAGTGCCAGCTCCTGTTTTTTGTGTGTTTTTGACTCTTTTCAGATCTGATTTTGGAACGGAGTCCAAACAGAATAAAATTCCCGAAATAAATTTTCCCAGAACAGAAGAAGATCGGGGGACTTGAGGGCCAAGGCAGGAGGCCCACAGGGAGCCCACAAGCCCCGACACCGCGGCCAGGGGGCCCGCGGCGACCAGGCTTGTGGCCTCCCTGGCGCTCCCCTACCCTAGCTCTTTCACCTATATATTCCCTAAAATCCCAGAAAAAATCAGAGCGTCCATGAAACCACTTTACCACCGCCGCAAGCTTCCATTTCCGCGAGATCTCATCTGGAGACCCTTCCCGGTGCCCTGCCGGAGGGGACTTTGGAGCTGGAGGGCTTCTACATCAACATCATTGCCCCTCCAATGACTCGTGAGTAGTCTACTTCAGACCTACGGGTCCGTAGTTAGTAGCTAGATGGCTTCTTCTCTCTCTTGGATCTTCAAGACAAAGTTCTCCATGATCTTCATGGAGATCTATCCGATGTAATCCTCTTTGGCGGTGTGTTTGTCGAGATCCGATGAATTGTGGATTTGTGATCAGATTATCTATAAATTATATTTGAGTCTTTGCTGATTTCTTATATGCATGATTTGATATCCTTGTAAGTCTCTCCGAGTCTTGGGTTTTGTTTGGCCAACTAGATCTATGATTCTTGCAATGGGAGAAGTTCTTGGTTTTGGGTTCATACCGTGCGATGACCTTTCCCAGTGACAGAAGGGGCATCAAGGCACGCATCATGTTGTTGCCATCAAGGGTAACAAGATGGGCTTTCATCATAGATTTGAGATTGTCCATCTACATCATGTCATCTTGCTTAAGGCATTACTCTGTTCTTATGAACTCAATACACTAGATGCATGCTGGATAGCGGTCGACATGTCGAGTAATAGTAGTAGATGGAGAAAGTATCGGTCTACTTGTTTTGGACGTGATGCCTATATGATGATCATTGCCATAGATAACGTCATGACTTTGCGCGGTTCTATCAATTGCTCGACAGTAATTCGTTCACCCACCGTCTACTTGCTTTCATGAGATAAGCCACTAGTGAACACTACGGCCCCCGGGTCTATTCACAACTATCGTCTCCACTTTTAATTTTACTTTGCTTTGTTTACTTTTTGCTTTCAGTTCTCACTTTGCAGACAATCTATAAGGGATTGACAACCCCTTCATAGCGTTGGGTGCAAGCTCTTTGTGTTTGTGCAGGTACTTGTGACTTGACGCGATCCTCCTACTGGATTGATACCTTGGTTCTCAAACTGAGGGAAATACTTACCACCGCTGTGCTACATCACCCTTTCCGCTTCAAGGGAACACGAACGCAAGGCTCCAAGGCCGCGGGGGAATCCTTTGCATATTTGCCAAGGAAGTCCCTATAGGCGTAGCCCGTAGCAGAAGGATTCCTGGTGCCGTTGCCAGGGAAGGTCTTTTGTTGCCGTAGCAGAAGTATTTCTGGTGCCATTGCCGGGGAGGAAGATCAAGTCAAGAACTCATCCAAGTAGGTGTCGCAAACTCATCTCTTGCATTTACTTTGTTTGCCAGTTGCCTCTCGTTTTCCTCTCCCCCACTTCATCAATTTGCCTTTTTTGTTTGCCTTTTACGTTTGCCTTTTCGTTCGCCCTTTTCTCTCGCTTGCTTTATGTTCGCTTGTGTGCCATGTGCCTTCAATATGCTTGCATCTTTGCTTGCTGAAAATCTAGTGATATGGATCCTCATCCACTTGCTAATCTCTTTAAGAGATCCAATTATGTTGATCCAATTGCTAGTGAGTTGAGTGCACTTGACTATCTTTATGGAGTTTTGCTTGAGATGCGTGAATCTGAAAATTGTGAGGAAGAAATTTATGAAGTGATTCACGAGGTCTCCTTGGATGAAAAGCATGATTGCAATGGTTTCACTATAAATTCTATTAGTGACAGTCATGCTAAAATATATGCAAATCCCTAAGCTTGGGGATGCTAGTTTTGCTATGTCCACTACTTGTTGCAATGATCACGAGTGGGGCTATGATTTTTCTTATGATCTTGAAAATTTGTTTAAGCCTCATGATGAATATGGTATTTGCAATATTATTGAAAGTGGGTTTGGAGAAGTCATGACTTTAGTTGATGATAATCCCACTATTTTTGAAGAGCGTCAACTTTGCATGCATGTGGATCATGAAAAGAATATCCTAAGTTATAGTTACATTGTTGAATTCGAATATGATCCCACATGTAATTATTATGAGAGAGAAAAATATGGTGGTAGAAACTTTCATATCACTAAATCACCTCTCGTTATGTTGAGATTGCTATTGTCTCGTTCTTCTTCCTTGCATTTGGTAACTATTGGTTGTCTTTCCAATTTGTTTTCCTATAAAATGCCTATGCATAGGAAGTATGTTAGGCTTAGATGTGATTTTCACATGCTTTATGATGCTCTCGTTGTGCTTCAACTCTTGTCTTTTGTGTGAGCATCACCTTATGCCTAGCTAAGGGCGTTAAACAATAGCGCTTGTTGGGAGGCAACCCAACGGATCTATCATTTTTCTTTCTGTTTTGTGTTTTCCACACTTTCATAGTTCTGTTATGATTGTGTTTTTTGTGTTTCTTTTGCGTTTATGCCAAGTAAAACCGTTATGATTAGTCTTGGGGATGATCGTTTGGTCATGCTGGAAAAGACAGAAACTTTCTGCTCACGAAAATAGTTTTCATTTTTGTCCTGTAAGAGCTTTTGAGTTGACTCTTTTTGCTTCTGATTGCTACGCAAATTCTACAGACTGTCGTAATTTTTCAGAATTTTTGAAGTAACAAAAGTATACGAAGTATACAGATTGCTATAGACTGGTCTGCTGTTAACAGATTGTGTTGTTGTTGAGTTGGTTGCTTATTTTGATGAAACTATGGATAGTATCAGGGGGTATTAGCCATGGAAGATTGAAAATACAGTACCCAACATCAACATAAGTAGAATTTAAGTTTCCTACAGTACCTAAGGAAGTGGTGGTTTGCTTTCTTATACTAATGTTATCACGAGTTTCTGTTTAAGTTTCGTGTTGTGAAGTTTTCAAGTTCTGGGTGAAGTTCTTATGGACAAAGAGATAAAGACTAGCAAGAGGTCAAGCTTGGGGATTCCCAAGGCACCCCAAGTTGATTCAAGGATGCCGTAAAAGCCTAAGCTTGGGGATGCCCCGGGAAGGCATCCCCTCTTTCGTCTTCAATCCATCGGTAACGTTACTTGGGGCTATATTTTTATTCACCACATGTTATGTGTTTTGCTTGGAGCGTCTTGTATCGTAGGAGTCTTTTATTTTTGTTGTGTCACAATATTCCTTGCTGCACACCTAGAGAGAGACATGCACTCACCATGATTTTGTCGAGCTTCACTTATATCCTTTGATTAGGCAATTCAGCTCACATGTGTTTCACTTATATCTTTTGAGCTAGTTGATTTTGCTCTATGTGTTTCACTTCTATATTTTAGAGCACGGAAGCGCGTGGCGTGATAGTTGACCTATGCTATGAAAGTAGTCTCAAAAGGGGTAGTTATCCAAAGGGATATGAAAGCTTCCACCTTCATGTGCATTGAATAGTTAGAGAAGTTTGATTCATCTCAATTAGTCTTGAGTTGTGGTTGTGGTAATATTGAAGTTATACTAGTAAGGTGTTGTGGATCTAGAAATGCTTGTGTTGAAGTTAGTGATTCCCGTAGCATGCACGTATGGTGAACCGCTATGTGATGAAGTCTGAGCATGATTAGTCTATTGATTGTCTTCCTTTGTGTGGCGGTCGGGATCGCGCGATGGTTTATACCTACCAACCCTTCCCCTAGGAGTACGCGTTGAATGCTTTGTTTTGATTACTACTAAAACTTTTGCAACAAGTATATGAGTTCTTCATTACTAATGTTGAGTCCATGGTTTAGATGCACTTTAAACTTCCACCATCACTATCTTCTTTAGTGCCGTGCAACTTTCGCCGGCGCATAAAACCACCATTAGCCTCCCTCAAAACAGCCACCATACCTACCTACTATGGCTTTTTCAAAGCCATTCCGAGATATATTGCCATGCAACTACCACCATGACATGTCCACAGCTTCTACATTGCCATTGCATGATCATAAGATAGCTAGCATGATCTTTCCATTGATGTCTATGCCATGCTAGATCATTGTCACGGTACACTACCGAAGGCATTCCATATAGAGTCATCATTGCTCTAAGTTTTGAGTTGTAAGTGTGATGATCATCATTGATGGAGCATTGTCCCATGTGAGGAAATAAAAGAGGCCAGCGAAGCCCATTTACAAAAAGAGGCCAAAGATGCCCAACAAAATAAAAATAAATAAATAAGAGGCCAAAGAGCCCACCAAAAAAATGAGAGAAAAAGAGAGAAGGGACAATGCTACTATCTTTCCACACTTGTGCTTATTAAGCACCATGGTCTTCATGATTGAGAGTCTCTCGTTTTGTCACCACCATATAGCTAGTGGGAAATTTTCATTATATAACTTGGCTTGTATATTCCAATTATAGGCTTCCTCAAAATTGCCTTAGGTCTTCGTGAGCAAGCAAGTTGGATGCACACCCACTAGTTTTCTTTAAGAGCTTTCACATACTCTTAGCTCTAGTGCATCATTTTTATGGCAATCCCTACTCATTCACGTTGATATCTATTGATGAGCATCTCCATAGCTCGTTGATATGCCTAGTCAATGTGACCATCTTTCCTTGTTTGCCTTGCAACCTCCACCACACTCCACTCCACTTATAGTGCTAAAACCATGGCTCACGCTCATGTATTGCGTGAGAGTTGAAAAAGTTTGAGAAAGTAAAGGTGTGAAAACAATTACTTGGCCAATACCGAGGTTGTGCATGAGTTAAATTCGTTGTGCAAGGATGATAGAGCATAGCCAGACTATATGTTTTTGTAGGGATAACTTTCTTTTGGCCTTGTTATTTTGAAAGTTCATGATTACCTTGCTAGTTTGCTTGAAGTATTATTGTCTCCACGTCAATAGCAAACTATTGTTTTGAATCTAATGGATCTGAACATTCACGTCACATAAGAGGATTTACAAAGGACATCTATGCTAGGTAGCATGAAAGCATCAAAAATTCATTCTTTATCACTTCCCTACTCGAGGACGAGCAGGAGTTAAGCTTGGGGATGCTTGATACGTCTCAAACGTATCTATAATTTTTTATGGTTTCATGTTGTTATCTTGTCAACTTTGGATGTTTTATATACCTTTTATATCTTTTTTGGGACTAACTTATTAATTCAGTGCCAAGTGCCAGTTCCTGTTTTTTCTGTGTTTTTGACTCTTTTCAGATCTGATTTTGGAACGGAGTCCAAACGGAATAAAATCCCCGAAATAAAATTTTCCAGAACAGAAGAAGATCGGGGGACTTGGGGGCCAAGGCAGGAGGCCCACAGGGAGCCCACAAGACCTGACACCGCGACCAGGGGGGCCCGCGGCGACCAGGCTTGTGGCCTCCCTAGCGCTCCCCTGCCCTAGCTCTTTCGCCTATATATTCCCTAAAATCCCAGAAAAAATTAGGGCGTCCACGAAACCACTTTTCCGCCGCCGCAAGCTTCTGTTTCCGCGAGATCTCATCTGGAGACCCTTCCCGGTGACCTGCCGGAGGGGACTTTGGAGCTGGAGGGCTTCTACATCAACATCATTGCCCCTCCAATGACTCGTGAGTAGTCTACTTCAGACATACGGGTCCGTAGTTAGTAGCTAGATGGCTTCTTCTCTCTCTTGGATCTTCAATACAAAGTTCTCCATGATCTTCATGGAGATCTATCTGATGTAATCCTCTTTGGCGGTGTGTTTGTTGAGATCCGATGAATTGTGGATTTGTGATCAGATTATCTATAAATTATATTTGAGTCTTTGCTGATTTCTTATATGCATGATTTGATATCCTTGTAAGTCTCTCCGAGTCTTGGGTTTTGTTTGGCCAACTAGATCTATGATTCTTGCAATGGGAGAAGTGCTTGGTTTTGGGCTCATACCGTGTGGTGACCTTTCCCAGTGACAGAAGGGGCAGCAAGGCACGCATCGTGTTGTTGCCATCAAGGGTAACAAGATGGGCTTTCATCATAGATTTGAGATTGTCCATCTACATCATGTCATCTTGCTTAAGGCGTTACTCCGTTCTTATGAACTCAATACACTAGATGCATGCTGGATAGCGGTCGACGTGTGGAGTAATAGTAGTAGATGCAGAAAGTGTCAGTCTACTTGTTTTGGACGTGATGCCTATATGATGATCATTGCCATAGATAACGTCATGACTTTGCGCGGTTCTTTCAATTGCTCGACAGTAATTCGTTCACCCACCGCCTACTTGCTTTCATGAGAGAAGCCACTAGTGAACACTACGACCCCCGGGTCTATTCACAACTATCGTATCCACTTTTACTTTTACTTTGCTTTGTTTACTTTTTGCTTTCAGTTCTCACTTTGCAAACAATCTATAAGGGATTGACAACCCCTTCATAGCATTGGGTGCAAGCTCTTTGTGTTTGTGCAGGTACTTGTGACTTGACGCGATCCTCCTACTGGATTGATACCATAGTTCTCAAACAGAGGGAAATACTTACCGCCGCTGTGCTACATCACCCTTTCCGCTTCAAGGGAACACCAACGCAAGGCTCCAAGGCCGCGAGGGAATCCTTTGCATATTTGCCAAGGAAGTCCCTATAGGCGTAGCCCATAGCAGAAGGATTCCTGGCGCCATTGCCAGGGAAGGTCTTTTGTTGCCGTAGCAGCCATCAGTTTGGGGATGGTACCTCATAGTGTATAGGTGCTTGGTACCGGTGACGGCGAGGAGGTTCTGCCACATGGCGCTGGTGAAAATCTTATCCCAATCTGATACAATGGAGTGTGGGACACCGTAGAGCTTGATGATGGAGTCCCACAATGCCCTGGCCACTTGCACAACATTGAATGGGTGACGCAGAGGCACGAAATGAGCAAATTTGGTGAGGCGGTCGACGGCGACCATGATGGTGTCATACCCTTCAGTTTTGGGGAGCCCCTCCACGAAATCCATGGTCAAATAATGCCAGGGCTCGGTTGGAATGGGAAGGGTTTGGAGCTTGCCGTCGGGGTGTCGTTGTTCGTGCTTCAACTATTGGCAGGTGAGGCACTGATGGACAAAGTCCTCGACTGCCTTCTTGAGTCATGGACACGTAAACAGCTTCTGCACCCGTTGATAGGTAGTTGTTATTATCCATGCTATAATTTTACTGAATGAAGACTTAGATACATGTGTGGATACATAGACAAAACACTATCCCTAGCAAGCCTCTAGTTGGCTAGCCAGTTGATCAAGGATAGTCAGGGTCTTCTGACTATGTACAAGGAGTTGTTGCTTGGTAACTGGATCACATCATTGGGAGAATCATGTGATGGACTAGACCCAAACTAATAGACGTAGCATGTTGATCGTGTCATTTTGTTGCTACTGTTTTCTGCGTGTCAAGTATTTATTCCTATGACCAAGAGATCATATAACTCACTGACACCGGAGGAATGCTTTATGTGTGTCAAACGTCGCAACGTAACTGGGTGACTATAAAGATGCTCTACAGGTATCTCCGAAGTTGTTCGTTGAGTTAGTATGGATCAAGACTGGGATTTTTCACTCCGTGTGACACAGAGGTATCTCGGGGCCCACTCGGTAATACAACACCACACACAAGCCTTGCAAGCAATGTGACTTAGCGTAAGTTGCGGGATCTTGTATTACGGAACGAGTAAAGAGACTTTCCGGTAAACGAGATTGAAATAGGTATGCGGATACTGAGATCGAATCTCGGGCAAGTAACATACCGAAGGACAAAGGGAATGACATACAGGATTATATGAATCCTTGGCACTGAGGTTCAAACGATAAGATCTTTGTAGAATATGTAGGATCCAATATGGGCATCCAGGTCCCGCTATTGGATATTGACCGAGGAGTCCCTCGGGTCATGTCTACATAGTTCTCGAACCCGCAGGGTCTGCACACTTAAGGTTCGATGTTGTTTTATGCGTATTTGAGTTATATGGTTGGTTACCGAATGTTGTTCGGAGTCCCGGATGATATCAAGGACGTCACGAGGGTTTCCGGAATGGTCCGGAGACGAAGATTGATATATAGGATGAGCTCATTTGATTACCGGAAGGTTTTCGGAATTACCGGGAATGTACCAGGAATGACGAATGGGTTTCGGATGTTCACTGGGGGGCAGCCCACCCCAGGGAAGCCCATAGGATTTAGGGGTTCCGCACCAGCCCTTAGTGGGCTGGTGGGAAAGCCCAAGAAGGCCCCTGCGCAAGGAGATAAGAAAATCAAAGAGAAAAGAAAAAAAGGGGAAGTGGGAAGGAAGGGAAGGACTCCACCTTCCAATCCTAGTTGGACTAGTATTGGAGGAGGAATCCTCCTCCCCCCCTTTGGCCGACCCCCTTGGGGCTCCTTGAGCCTCAAGGCAAGGCCCCTCCCCTCCCACCTATATATATAGAGGTTTTAGGGCTGATTTCAGACAACTTTTCCACGGCAGCCCGACCACATACCTCCACGGTTTTTCCTCTAGATCATGTTTCTGCGGAGCTCGGGCGGAGCCCTTCTGAGATTAGATCACCACCAACCTCTGGAGCGCCGTCACGCTGCTGGAGAACTCATCTACCTCTCTGTCTCTCTTGCTGGATGAAGAAGGCCGAGATCATCGTCGAGCTGTACGTGTGTTGAACGCGGAGGTGCCGTCCGTTCGGCACTAGATCGGAGCGGATCGTGGGACGGATCACGGGACGGTTCATGGGACGGTTCGCGGGGCGGATCGAGGGACGTAAGGACGTTCCACTACATCAACCACGTTTATTAACGCTTCTACTATGCGATCTACAAGGGTACGTAGATCTGAAATTCCCCTCGTAGATGGATATCACCAAGATAGGTCTTCGTGCGCGTAGGAAATTTTTTGTTTCCCATGCGACGTTCCCCATCAGTGGCATCATGATCTAGGTTCATGCGTAGATGTCATCTCGAGTAGAACACAAAAGTTTTTGTGGGCAGTGATGTGCGATTTGCTGCCCTCCTTAGTCTTTTCTTGATTCCGCGGTATTGTTGGATCGAAGCGGCTCGGACCGACATTACTCGTACGCTTACGAGAGACTGGTCTCATCGCTACGAGCAACTCTGTTGCTCAAAGATGACTGGCGAGTGTCGGTTTCTCCAACTTTAGTTGAATCGGATTTGACCGAGGAGGTCCTTGGATGAGGTTAAATAGCAATTCATATATCTCCGTTGTGGTGTTTGCGTAAGTAAGATGCAATCCTACTAGATACCCATGGTCACCACGTAAAACATGCAACAACAATTAGAGGACGTCTAACTTGTTTTTGCAGGGTATGCTTGTGATGTGATATGGCCAACAATGTGATGTGATATATTGGATGTATGATATGATCATGTTGTAATAGTTAATATCGACTTGCACGTCGATGGTACGACAACCGGCAGGAGCCATAGGGTTGTCTTTAAACTAACGTTTGTGCTTGCAGACTCGTTTACTATATTGCTAGGATGTAGCTTTAGTAGTAATAGCATGAGTAGCACGACAACCCCGATGGCGACACGTTGATGGAGAACATGGTCTGGCGCCGGTGACAAGAAGATCGTGCCGGTGCTTTGGTGATGGAGATCAAGAAGCACGTGATGATGGCCATATCATGTCACTTATGAATTGCATGTGATGTTAATCCTTTTATGCACCTTATTTTGCTTAGAACGACGGTAGCATTATGAGGTGATCTCTCACTAAAATTTCAAGATGAAATTGTGTTCTCCCCGACTGTGCACCGTTGCTACAGTTCGTCGTTCCGAGACACCACGTGATAATCAGGTGTGATAGACTCAACGTTCACATACAATGGGTGCAAAACAGTTGCACACGCGGAACACTATGGTTAAGATTGACAAGCCTAGCATGTGTAGACATGGCCTCGGAACACATGAGATCGAAAGGTCGATCATGAATCATATAGTTGATATTATTAGCATAGGGATGCTTACCACTGAAACTATCCTCAACTCACGTGATGATCGGACTTGAGCTAGTAGAATTGGATCATGAACCACTCAAATGACTAGAGAGATGTACTTTTTGAGTGGGAGTTTAGCAAGTAATTTGATTATGTTGAACTCTAATTATCTTGAACATAGTCTAAAGTCCACTTTTAATATATTTGTCTTGTAGATCATGGCTCACACGACAGTCACCCTGAATTTTAATACGTTCCTAGAGAAAGCTAAGTTGAAAGATGATGGAAGCAACTTTGTAGACTGGGCTCGTAATCTTAAGTTGCTCCTGCAAGCTGGGAAGAAGGATTATGTCCTTAATGCTGCGCTAGGAGATGGACCACCCTCTACGGCAGACCAAGATGTTAAGAACGCTTGGTTAACACCTAAGGAGGACTACTCAGTAGTTCAATGTGCAGTCTTGTATGGCTTAGAGCCGGGACTTCAACGTCGCTTTGAGCGTCATGGAGCATATGATATGTTCCAGGAGTTGAAGTTTATCTTTCATAAGAACGCCCGGATCGAGAGGTATGAGACCTCCGATAAATTCTATGCTTGCAAGATGGAGGAGAATTCGGCTGTCAGTGAACATGTGCTCAAAATGTCTGGGTACTCAAACCGTCTAGCTGAGCTGGGGATAGAACTCCCGCAAGAGGCTATCACTGATACAATTCTTCAATCACTGCTGCCAAGCTATAAGGGCTTTGTGTTGAACTACAACATGCAAGGGATGAACAAGTCACCCGGCGAGTTGTTCGCGATGCTGAAAGTCGCAGAGTCAGAACTCCGTAAAGAGCATCAAGTGTTGATGGTGAATAAGACCACTAGTTTCAAGAGAAACGACAAGGGAAAGAAGGGTAATTCAAAGAAGAGCGGCAAGCCTGTTGCGAATCCGACGAAGAAACCCAAAGCTGGACCTAAGCCTGAAATGGAGTGCCATTATTGCAAGGGTATGGGTCACTGGAAGCGCAACTGCCCCAAGTATCTGCCTGATAAGAAGGCGGCCAAAGAAAAATCAGGTATATTTGATATACATGTTATTGATGTGTACTTAACCAGCTCTCGTAGTAGTGCCTGAGTATTCGATACCGGTTCTGTTGCTCACATTTGCAACTCGAAACAAGAACTGCGGAATAAGCGAAGACTGGCAAAAGAATGAAGTGACGATGCGCGTGGGAAATGGTTCCAAGGTTGATGCAATCGCTGTCGGCACAGTTTCACTTTAGTTACCATCAGGATTAGTTATGAGCTTGAATAATTGTTATTTAGTGCCTGCGTTAAGCATGAACATTATATCTGGATCTTGTTTATTGCGAGACGGTTACTCGTTTAAGTCAGAGAATAATGGTTGTTCTATTTCTATGAGTAATATCATTTATGGTCATGCACCCAATGTGAGAGGATTGTTCATATTGAATCTTGATAGTGATAATACACATATACATAACATTGAGACCAAAAGAGTTAGAGTTAACAATGATAGCGCCATGTTTTTGTGGCACTGCCGCTTAGGTCATAATGGTGTAAAGCACATGAAAAAACTCCATACCGATGGACTTTTGGAGTCACTTGACTTTGATTCACTTGACACGTGCGAACCATGCCTCATGGGCAAGATGACTAAAACCCCGTTCTCCGGAACAATGGAGCGTGAAAGTGACTTGTTGGAAATCATACATACCGATGTATGTGGTCCGATGAGCGTGGAGGCACGCGGCGGATATCGTTATTTTCTCACCTTCACTGACGATTTAAGTAGATATGGTTATGTCTACTTGATGAATCACAGGTCTGAAACATTTGAAAAGTTCAAGCAATTTCAGAGTGAAGTTGAAAATCATCGTAACAAGAAGATCAAATTCCTACGGTCTGATAGTGGGGGTGAATATCTGAGTTTTGAGTTTGGTGCTCACTTAAGACAATGTGGAATTGTTTCACAGTTGACACCGCGTGGAACACCACAACGTAATGGTGTGTCCGAACATCGTAATCGTGCTTTATTAGAGATGGTGCGATCTACGATGTTTCTTACCAATTTGCCGTTATCGTTTTGGGGTTATGCATTAGAAACAGTTGCATTCACTTTAAATAGGGCACCATCAAAATCTGTTGAGACGACACCATACGAACTGTGGTATGGCAAAAGACCAAAGTTGTCATTTCTTAAAGTTTGGGGATGTGATGCTTATGTCAAAAAGCTTCAGCCTGAAAAGCTGGAACCCAAAGTGGAAAAGTGCATCTTCATAGGTTACCCAAAAGAGACAGTTGGGTATACCTTCTATCTCAAATCCGAGGGCAAAGTGTTTGTTGCTAAAAACGGAGCTTTTCTCGAGAAGGAGTTTCTCTCGAGAGAATTGAGTGGGAGGAAGATAGAACTTGATGAGGTTGTTGAACCTCTCATCCCTCTGGATGGTGGTGCAGGGCAAGGGGAAACCCCTGTCGTTGCAACGCCTGTTGAGGAGGAAGTTAATGATGATGATCATGAAACTCCAGATCAAGTTCCTGTCGAACCTCACAGGTCGACGAGACCGCGTACTACTCCAGAGTGGTACGGTAATCCCGTCTTATCAATTATGTTGTTAGACAACAATGAGCTTGCGAATTATGAAGAAGCAATAGTGGGCTCGGATTCCAACAAATGGCTGGAGGCCATGAAGTCCGAGATAAGATCCATGTATGAAAACAAAGTGTGGACTTTGGAAGTACTACCTGAGGGCCGCAAGGCTATTCACAACAAATGGATCTTTAAGAAAACACGAACGCTGACGGTAATGTGACCGTTTATGAAGCTCGACTTGTGGCAAAGGGTTTTTCACAAGTTCAAGGAGTTGACTACGATGAGACATTCTCACTCGTAGCGATGCTTAAGTCCGTCAGAATCATGTTAGCAATAGCTGCATTTTTCGATTATGAAATCTGGCAGATGGATGTCAAAACGGCGTTCCTTAACAGTTTCCTTAAGGAAGAGTTGTATATGATGCAACCCGAAGGTTCTGTCGATCCTAAAAATGCTAACAAAGTGTGCAAGCTCCAGTGATCCATTTATGGACTGGTGCAAGCATCTCGGAGTTGGAATAAACATTTTGATGAGGTGATCAAAGCATTTGGGTTTATACAAGTGGTTGGAGAATCTTGTATTTACAAGAAAGTGAGTTGGAGCTCTGTGGCATTTCTAATATTATATGTGGATGACATATTGCTGATTGGAAACAACGTGGAGTTTTTGGAGAGCATAAAGGATTACTTGAATAAAAGTTTCTCTATGAAGGACCTAGGAGAAGCTGCTTACATTCTAGGCATTAAGATCTATAGGGATAGATCGAAACGCCTGATAGGACTTTCACAAAGTACATACCTTGATAAAGTTTTGAAAAGGTTCAAAATGGAACAGTCCAAGAAGGGGTTCTTGCCAGTTTTACAAGGTACGAGATTGAGTAAGACTCAGTGCCCAACAACTGATAAAGATAGAGAGCATATGAGCACCGTCCCCTATGCTTCAGCCATAGGTTCTATCATGTATGCAATGTTGTGCACTAGACTGGACGTTAGCCTGGCCATAAGTATGGCAGGCAGGTTCCAGAGTAATCCAGGAGCGGATCACTGGACGGCGGTCAAAAATATCCTGAAGTACCTGAAAATGACTAAGGAGATGTTTCTCGTGTATGGAGGTGACGAAGATCTCGCCGTAAAAGGTTACGTCGATGCAAGCTTTGACACAGATCCGGACGACTCTAAGTCGTAGTCTGGATACGTATTTATTCTTAATGGGGGTGCGGTAAGATGGTGCAGTTCCAAGCAAAGCGTCGTGGCTGATTCTACATGTGAAGCAGAGTACATGGCTGCCTCGGAGGCGGCTAAGGAGGGTGTGTGGATGAAGCAGTTCATGATGGATCTTGGAGTGGTGCCAAGCGCACTGAATCCAATAACCCTGTTTTGTGACAACATGAGTGCCATTGCCTTAGCAAAGGAACCACAGTCTCACAAGAAGACCAGACACATCAAACGACACTTCAACCTCATCCGCGACTACGTCGAAGGGGAGGACGTAAATATATGCAATGTGCACACGGATCTGAATGTAGCAGACCCGCTGACTAAACCTCTTCCACGGGCAAAGCATGATCAACACCAGAACTGTATGGGTGTTAGATTTATTACAATGTAATTCGCATGGTGATGTGAGGGCTAGATTATTGACTCTCGTGCAAGTGGGAGACTGTTGGAATTATGCCCTAGAGGCAATGATAAATAAGTTATTATTATAATTCCTATATCAAGATGATCGTTTATTATCCATGCTATAGTTGTATTGAATGACGACTTAGATACATGTGTGGATACATAGACAAAACACTATCCCTAGAAAGCCTCTAGTTGGTTAACCAGTTGATCAAGGATAGTCAGGGTCTTCTGACTATGTACAAGGTGTTGTTGCTTGATAACTGGATCACATCATTGGGAGAATCATGTGATGGACTAGACCCAAACTAATAGACGTAGCATGTTGATTGTGTCATTTTGTTGCTACTGTTTTCTGCGTGTCAAGAATTTATTCCTATGACCAAGAGATCATATAACTCACTGACACCGGAGGAATGCTTTGTGTGTATCAAACGTCACAACGTAACTGGGTGACTATAAAAATGCTCTATAGGTATCTCCGAAGGTGTTCGTTGAGTTAGTATGGATCAAGACTGGGATTTGTCACTCCGTGTGACGGAGAGGTATCTCGGGGCCCACTCGGTAATACAACATCACACACAAGCCTTGCAAGCAATGTGACTTAGTGTAAGTTGCGGGATCTTGTATTACGGAACGAGTAAAGAGACTTGCCGGTAAACGAGATTGAAATAGGTATGCGGATACTAACGATCGAATCTCGGGCAAGTAACATACGGAAGGACAAAGGGAATGACATACGGGATTATATGAATCCTTGGCACTGAGGTTCAAACAATAAGATCTTCGTAGAATATGTAGGATCCAATATGGGCATCCAGGTCCCGCTATTGGATATTGACCGAGGAGTCTCTCGGGTCATGTCTACATAGTTCTCGAACCCGCAGGGTCTGCACACTTAAGGTTTGACGTTGTTTTATGCGTATTTGAGTTATATGGTTGGTTACCGAATGTTGTTCAGAGTCCCGGATGAGATCACGGACGTCATGAGGGTTTCTGGAATGGTCCGGAGACGAAGATTGAAATATAGGATGACCTCATTTGATTACCGGAAGGTTTTCGGAATTACCGGGAATGTACCGGGAATGACGAATGGGTTCCGGATGTTCACCGGGGGGGCAGGCCACCCCGGGGAAGCCCATAGGCCTTAGGGGTGCCGCACCAGCCCTTAGTGGGCTGGTGGGCAAGCCCAAGAAGGCCCCTGCGCAAGGAGATAAGAAAATCAAAGAGAAAAAAGGGAAGTGGGAAGGAAGGGAAGGACTCCACCTTCCAATCCTAGTTGGACTAGGATTGGTGGAGGAATCCTCCTCCCCCCCTTCGGCCGACCCCTTGGGGCTCCTTGAGCCTCAAGGCAAGGCCCCTCCCCTCCCACCTATATATACGGAGGTTTTAGGGCTGATTTGAGACAACTTTTCCACGACAGCCTGACCACATACCTCCACGGTTTTTCCTCTAGATCACGTTTCTGCGGAGCTCGGGCGGAGCCCTGCTGAGATTAGATCACCACCAACCTCCGGAGTGCCGTCACGCTGCCGGAGAACTCATCTACCTCTCCGTCTCTCTTGCTGGATCAAGAAGGCCGAGATCATCATCGAGCTGTACGTGTGCTGAACGCGGAGGTGTCGTCCGTTCGGCACTAGATCGGAGCAGATCATGGGACGGATCGCGGGACAGTTCGTGGGACGGTTCGCGGGGCGGATCGAGGGATGTGAGGATGTTCCACTACTTCAACCGCGTTTATTAACGCTTCTGTTGTGCGATCTTCAAGGGTACATAGATCTGAAATTCCCCTCGTAGATGGACATCACCATGATAGGTCTTCGTGCGCGAAGGAATTTTTTTTTTCCCATGCGACGTTCCAAATCAGTTGTGACGCCAGAATGCCCCCCACAACACTGTCGTGCAGCGTGGAGATGATCTTGGTTTGGAGCGTGATGTTCGCACCAATCCAGAGGCGCTCCCCTTTGCCCCTTTGCAAATAGTTCCCTGATGCAGAGCTCGACCTTGGTCGTCGGGGCTCTGAATTGTGAGTTGCGCCAACAATTCCTAAGTGGCAGCATCAGTTTCATAAGAATTGGCAACTTCCAATAACCATTGCGACTGACAAATGAATAGTGCATCGAGCATAAGTCGGTGTCCCATGCGCTAGTAGACCGACTCCTTCCTGCGTCTACTACTATTACACCACCCATCAATCACTATCCAACATGTATGTAGAGTATTAAGTAAAACAGAGTAATGCTTGGAGAACAATGACGTGATGTACACAAATAGAATCTAATTAATATGAATCAACCCCATGGTTTTATCCATAATGGCAACAATATAAATATGTGTCATGTCCCTTTCTATCACTGGGATTGAGCACCGCAAGATTGAACCCACTACAACGCACCCCTCTCATTGAAGATAGATCAATCTAGTTGGCCAAACCAAATCAATAGATCAGAGAGATTTATGAAGCTATAATAATCATGCAAACAAGAATCAAATAGTAACTAAGAGGAGACTCAAATGTTTATCATGAATAATCTGAATATAAACCATAATTCATCATATCCAAACAAACGCATCACACAAAGTGATCACATCGAATAGATCACCGCGAAGATGCAATGAACTTTTTATTGAAGAGCGTGCGCGCGCGCGCACACACACACACACATATATATAGAGAGAGAGCCATCCAGATACTAGCTATGGACCCATAAGTCCATGGTAGACTACTCACACATCACCATGGGAGCAATAAGGTTAATGTAGAGGCCCTCAGTGATCGATCCCCCCTCCGACAGGGCACTCAAACAAGGCTCCAGATGGGCACACGTCGGAACAGATACTTGCGGTGGCAGACAAAGTGTTTTGGGAGATCCTCTAGGGTTTTTGAAATATATGAGAATTTATAAGCCAGAGAACGAGGTTGGGAGAGCTGAGGGGGGCCAAAAGCAAACAAGACACGATCACCTCCATGTGCGCTCCCTGTTGGCTTGTGGGGCTATCGTGCGGCCTCCGCTGTTCTCCTGAAGCTTCCATGTCTTATTTTGGTCCATAAAAAATCATCAAAAAGTTTCATGGTATTTGTAGTCTGTTTGGTACTATAAAACTGAAAAGCCAAAAACATGCAGAAAATAACAACTAGCACTTGGCACTCAGTTAATAGGTTAGTGCTAAAAAATAGTATGAATCAACAAATAATTGCCTAAAAGGTATCCTAGAATGATAATAGTATAGCATGGAACAATAAAAAAATTGTAGATACGTTGGATACGTATAAGGACACGACAACGGGGTCGATGGTCGTGGCGAACTTGCGGGCCTTATCCACATCAGCCTCGGTGACGTCAACCTGTTTGGAGAGGTGTGCTATCCCACAGACAACAGCGCCAGAAGTTGACACGTTGACAGAGGCTGGGCTTGCGTTGGTTCTTCCCTTGAAGAGGAAAGGGTGATGCAGCACAGGAGCAGTAAGTATTTCCCTTAGTTTGAGAACCAAGGTATCGATCCAGAAGGAGGGTCTTGTCAAGTCCAGAGTACCTGCGCAAACACAAACAAGCTTGCACCCAACGCTTCAAAGGGGTTTTCAATCCCTTCAAGATTGTTTGCAAAGTGAGATCAGAAGGCGGAAAGTGCAACGAAGTAAAAAGTGTAAGGCTAAAAATATGGTGTGGAGTAGACCCTAGGGGCCATAATATTCACTAGAGGCTTCTCTCAAAATAGCAAGTATTATGGTGGGTGAACAAATTACTGTCGAGCAATTGATAGAACCGCGCAAAGTCATGACGATATCTAAGGCAATGATCATGCATATAGGCATCACGTCTGAGACAAGTAAACTGATACTTTCTGCATCTACTACTATTACTCCACACATCGACCGCTATCCAGCATGCAACTAGTGTATTGAGTTCATGACGAACAGAGTAACGCTTTAAGCAAGATGACATGATGTAGAGTAGGGATGGGCATAAAAACCGACGGACCGAACACCGAACCGAAGCCGAAACCGAAAAACCGAAATTTCGGTTTTATCACCACTACACACAAATTCGGTTTTTAGATTTAATAACCGAATGGGATTTTGTCAGTTTGGTGTATTCCTCGGTTAAACCGAATAAAACCGATCTCCACTCTTGATTCTAGCCGAAGGAACGACGCACATGCACGTCACGTCACGCAGGACTCCAGACTCCCAATGTCGCCCATGATAAATAGGCCTCCAACTTAAAGTAAAATAATAGTACTCCTAAGCAAGCGTAAAAAACCAAGCTAGCAGCCAACAGGCAGCCCGCATGCAACTAGCTAGCTAGCATGCAAAGGAGACGTGACTTCCGTAGGCCTACATGGCTGCATGCAAACTTCAAAGCCCAACATACACGTATTTTTATATTCGTCTTTTATGAACCGTGTAGCGGCAGACAAGAAGTATCATTTACTTAGTCCCACCTCGTGTGGCTAGGGGAAGGAGGACGAATAGCATAACTATAAGATAGTGGGACATGGGAGGGTGAGTACATGCAGCTATGCAACAACCATTCGGTGTAAACCGTTAACCGAACCGAACTTTCGGTTAACCGAAAATTCGGTTTGTTGTTTTATGAAACCATTTTTGGTTATCATTTTCATAATCGAATTTTCAAATAAACCGAATGGTACTAACCGAATTTTTGGTTTAAACCGAATGCCCAAGCCTAATGTAGAGGGATAAACTCAACCCAATGATGAAAACCCCATCTTTTTACCCTTGATGGCAACAACACGATGCGTGCCTCGCCACCCATTCTGTCACTGGGTGAGGTCACCGCATGGTATGAACCCAAAACCAAGCACTTCTCCCATTGCAAGAATCATAGATCTAGTTGGCAGACAAAACCCACAACTCGAAGAGAATTACAAGGATATGAAATCATGCATAAGAGAGATCAGAAGAAACTCAAATAAGATTCATAGTTAATCTGATCACAAATCCACAATTCATCGGATCTCGGAAAACACACCACAAAGGAAGATTACATTGGATAGATCATGGAGAACTTTGTATTGAAGATCCAAGAGAGAGAAGAAGCCATCTAGTTACTAGCTATGGACCCGTAGGTCTATGGTGAACTACTCACGCATCATCGAAGAGGTCATGGTGTTGATGGAGAAGCCCTCCGTATCCGAATCCCCCCTCCGGCAGGGCACCAGGACGTGCCCCAAATGGGATCTTGCGGAGATAGAAGCTTGCGGCGGCGGAAAAGCGATTGCGATGATCTCCTGATTTTTTCTGGAATTTATGGGATTATATAGGCGAAAGACCTAGGTCAGGGGACCTCCAGGGGGCCCACAAGCCTGGATGGCGCGGCCCCCCTGGCCGCTGGGTGGGGGCTTGTGGGGCCACTAGGGCTCCTCTGGCTTGGCTCCCAAGTTCTCCGATCGTCTTCCGTTCCAAAAAAATCTTTTTGGGGATTTTCTTCCATTTGGACTCCATTTCAAAATCTCCTCTGAAAGGGGTCAAAAACATGGAAAAAACAGGAACTAACACTTGGCACTGAGTTAATAAGTTAGTCCCGGAAAATATATAAAAGGCATACAAAACATCCAAAGTTTGACAAGATAATAGCACGAAACCATCAAAAATTATAGATACGTTGGAGACGTATTAAGCATCCCCAAGCTTAACTCCTGCTCGTCCTTGGGTAGGGAAGTGATAAAGAATGAATTTTTGATGTGGAATGCTACCTGGCATAGTTGTCCTTTGCGACTTCTTTCGCGTGACATGAATGTTTAGATCCGTAAGATTCAAAACAATAGTTTGCTATTAACATGAAAACAGTAATACTTCAAGCAAACTAGGAAAGTAATCATGAACTTTCAAAATAACAAGGCCAAAGAAAGTTATCCCTACAAAATCATATAGTCTGGCTATGCTCCGTCATCCTCACACAACTAATGTAAATCATGCACAACCCCAGAATTGGCCAAGTAATTGTTTTCGCACTCTTACTTTCTCAAACCTTTTATAACTATCACGCAATACATGAGCGCGAGCCATGGATATAGCACTATAGGTGGAGTAGAGTGTGGTGGTGGTTGTGAGACAAAAAGGAGGAGATGGTCACACTGACTCGGCGTATCAATAGGCTATGAAGATGCCCATTAATAGATATCAATGTGAGTGAGTAGGGATTGCCATACAAGAGATGCAGTAGAGCTATAAGTATGTGAAAGCTCAAGAGGAAAACTAGTGGGTGTGCATCCAACTTGCTTGCTCACGAAGACCCAGGGCAATTTTGAGGAAGCCCATCATTAAAATATACAAGCCAAGTTATATAACGAAGACTCCCACTAGCATATGGTAGTGACAAAGCAAGAAGCTCTCAATCATGAAGAACATGTTGCTAACATGAAGCACAAGTGTGGAAAAAGATAGTAGCATTGTCCCTTCTCTCTTTTTCTCTCCTTTTTTCATTTGGGCTCTTAGGCCTCTCTTTTTTCTTTTCTCTTTTTTCCTTTTTTTTGTTTTGGGCTCTTTGGCCTCTTTTTTTTATTTCCTCACATGGGACAATGCTCTAATAATGATGATCATCACACTTTTATTTACTCACAACTCAAAGGTCACAATGATGATGACTCCATAGGAAATGCCTCCGGCAGTATACCGGGATGTGCAACGATCTAGCATGGCGTATGACGTTGAAACATCTCGCTAGCTATCTTACGATCGTGCAATGGCAATATGAGAGTGACGACACAAGTCATGAGACGGAACGGTGGAAGTTGCATGGCAATATATCTCTAAATGGCTATGAAAATGCCATAGTAGGTAGGTATGGTGGCTGTTTTGAGGAAGGAATTTGGTTGGTTTGTGCACCGGCGAGAATTGCGCGGCACTAGAGAGGCTAGCAATGGTGGAAGGTGAAAGTGCATCTATACCATGGGCTCACATTAGTCATGAAGAACTCACATACTTATTGCGAAAGTTTTTATTAGTAATCAAAACAAAGTGCTAAACGCATACTCCGAGGGGAAGGGTTGGTAGGCGTAAACCATCGCGCGATCCCGACCTCAACACAAAGGATGACAATCAATAGATCAATATGCTCCGACTTCCTAACATAGTAGTTCACCATACGTGCATGCTACGGGAATCACACTTCAACACAAGTATTTCTAGATTCACAACACCCTACTAACATAACTCTCAATATTACCCAATCCACGTCTCAAAACTAATTGTGAGGAATCGAAACTTCTCTTACTACTCAATACACATGAAGATGGAGGTTTTTGCATCCTCTTTGGGTACCTAGCACATTTGGGACTACTTTCATAGCATAAGCCAACTACCAAATCACGCACCGCCATGCTCTAAAGATATAAGTGAAGCACAAGAGCAAAAGTGTCTAGCTCAAAAGACATAAGTGAAGCACTAGAGCAAAAGTATCTAGCTCAAAAGATATAAGTGAAGCACTATGAGCATTCTAGCAAAATCACGATGAGTGCATGTCTCTCTCTCTCTAAAAAAGGTGTGCAGTAAGGATGATTGTGACACAACAGAAAGAAAAGACTCCTAAGATACAAGACGCTCCAAGCAAAACACATATCATGTGGTGACTAAAAATATATCTCCAAGTAACGTTAGCGATGGATGTAAGACGAAAGAGGGGATGCCTTCCCGGGGCATCCCCAAGCTTAGGCTTTTTGGTGTCCTTGAATTTCGCTTGGGATGCCTTGGGAATCCCCAAGCTTGAGCTCTTTCCACTCCTTATATCTTTGTCCATGAGAACATCACCCAAAACTTGAAAACTTCACAACACAAAACTTAAACAGAAACTTGTGATAACATTAGTACAAGAAAACAAAATACCACTTCTTTTGGTACTGTAGCAAACTTGAATTCCATCTATATTGATGATGGGCTACTGTATTCTCACTTTCCCATGGCTAGTACCCCCGATACTAACCATACTTTCATCAAAACAAGCAACCAACTCAATAAAAACAGAATCTGTCAAAAATAGACCAGTCTATAGCAATATGTATACTTTGTATACTTCTGGTACCTCAAAAAATCTGAAAACTTACGACGGCCTGGGTAAAAATCATATCAATGAGCAGCAAAAAGAATCAACTCAAAATCTCTTTCCGAATAAAAACTAAAAATCATCTCGTGAGCGAAAAGTTTATGTGTTTTTCCAGCAAGATCAAACAATCATTACCAAGACTAGTCATAAAGGTTTTGCTTGGCTCAAACACAAAAATAAACACACACGAAACACAATCACAACAGAATTGTGAAAGTGTGGACGCAACAAAACAGAAGGAAAAAAGATAAATTCATTGGGTTGCCTCCCAACAAGCGCTATTGTTTAACGCCCTTAGCTAGGCATAGAAGCGATAGAATCATGTATCATCGTCTTTGGTGCTCAAACCATAAGTGGCGTGATCACTTATCATCATGAGGTTTTCATCTTTATTTCTAGATGATTCACCACTACTTTTAGGAACAAAGACACACTTGGTGATTTTATTGTGGGCAAAATTTGGAGTATTCTGCACAGCGGCAAAAGCAGAACCCAAGTTGGTTATAACATCCTCTAGTTTACCAATCCTAGCGGAATCATGACCTAGCTTTTCGTTAACTGTGGGTTCCTTCTCCTTTAAATTTTTCAAAACCATTCCCACCTTGGATCCGTACTGAGTGATTTGATTGTGGATCTTTTTATCCAAATTCTCAATGAGTTCAATCGTAGCAACTTTATTTTCAATAACGTCCAGCCTACGCATCACATGTTCCAGAGTTAAGGTAGTTCCATTAACCAAGAGTGGGGGTGAGCCTACCAAATTTATCATAGCTCCGTAAGAATCAACAGTATGGATACCCAAGAAATTTCCACCTACGATGGTGTCAAGAATATACCTATTCCAAGGAGAAACACCCACATAAAAATTGCGAAGCAAGACGGTAGTGGATTGCTTATGAGTAGATATACTCTGAGCATTGCAAATCCTATACCAAGCGTCCTTTAAGTTTTCTCCCTCAATTTATTTGAAATTGAGAACTTCGCTCTCGGGAGTATCGTTTGAAGTGGTGGATCTAGCCATCAGGATAGACTATCCCACACAGACGAGCAGAAAGCAAGGGAAAGAAAAGGGCGAACGAAAAGGGCGAACGAAAAGGCGAACGAAAAAGGAAAATTGGTGAAGTGGGGGAGAGGAAAACGAGAGGCAACCGGCAAACAAAGTAAATGCAAGAGATGAGTTTGCGACACCTACTTGGATGATTTCTTGACTTGATCTTCCTCCCCGTCAACAGCGCCAGAAATTCTTCTGCTATCCCACAGACAACAGCGCTAGAAGTTGACACGTTGATAAAGGCTGGGCTTGCGTTGGTTCTTCCCTTGAAGAGGAAAGGGTGATGCAGCACAGGAGTAGTAAGTATTTCCCTCAGTTTGAGAACCAAGGTATCGATCCAAAAGGAGGGTCTCGTCAAGTCCAGAGTACCTGCGCAAACACAAACAAGCTTGCACCCGACGCTTCAAAGGGGTTGTCAATCCCTTCAAGATTGTTTGCAAAGTGAGATCTGAAGGCGAAAAGTGCAATGAAGTAAAAAGTGTAAGGCTGAAAATATGGTGTGGGGTAGACCCTGGGGGCCATATTGTTCACTAGAGGCTTCTCTCAAAATAGCAAGTATTACGGTGGGTGAACAAATTACTATCGATAGAACCGCACAGAGTCATGACGATATCTATGGCAATGATCATGCATATAGGCATCACGTCCGAGACAAGTAAAAAGTTGTAAACAACAAGAAAAACTTTATATATATGCTTGGAAATAAGGCCTAGGGTTCATACTTACACTAGTAAAATCTCTCCGCAATGCTAATGTAATAGAATCATATGATGATACCTCAGCGTGCGACAAAGAATCACTCCAAAGTTCATAAGCAGCGGAGAACATAAGATGAAATTTTTGTAGGCAATGAACCACCTCAAAGTTATCCTTTGTGATCAATTCATTGAGCTATTCCTATAAGTGTTACCAACAGCCCTAGAGTTCATACTAGAATAACACCTATGATACATATCAATCCTCCCTAATCACTACAGGAATCACCTTCCTTGCCGTTTGCCATCACAGACGGCAAAGACAAAATCCTGGACGGCAAAGACAAAACAACAGACGCCAAAGAATCTCACGGCCCGCAAAATTCTTGCGTCAGCCTACGACGGCATAGGACCTTCTTTGCCATCTGTCCCCCCAAAGCGGACGACAAAGCTCTTTGCCGTCAGCTTTCCTTAGGAGCAGTCGGCAAAGTGCTCGAGACGGCAGCCGACAGGCGTTGCCTCCGTTAGGGGTTAACGGAGGCTTTGCTGTCTGCCTCCCCCTTAATCTTTGCCGTCTGCCTCCCCCTTTATCTTTGTCGTCTGCCTCCTCCTCCTCCCCCCCTCCACTCTTTGTCGTCTGCCTCCCCCTTTATCTTTGTCATCTGCCTCCTCCTCCCCCCCTCCACCCTTTGTCGTCTACCTCCTCCCCCCCCTCCTCTGTGCCCTCTTCTTTGCCGTCTGCCCACCCTGGAGGCAGACAGCAAAGAGCCTATATAGACACCCCAGGATGCACAACTGGGTGCCATGTGGCACCTTTGCCATCTGCCAGCTGATGGCACAGGTCTTTGCCATCAGCTGGCAGACGGCAAAGAGCCCATATAGTACCTGTTTTTTGTTTTATATTATTTCACATCACACACACACACACACATATATATATATATATATTTGACATCACATTTATATAATTCACCACACATATATGATATATAGTTCACCACACATATACTTGCCAACACATATATATAATTCACTACACATATATGATATACATATAAATCAAGGTACATCCCCATATATCGAAAGAACCAACATACAAAGTATTGCACTGTTTATCCATATATACATATACATATACATATAGTTCGACATTGTTCATCAACTCAAATGAAAACTAGATGATATACATATAAAGTTCATCCATCGACATTGTTCAACTCCATGAATGCCAGCTTCCATGCATGTACTATATCCAATCTGCAAAAATGTGAATCAGAAAGTGAGAAGAAGAACAAAATATGATGTTTTTCACCTAATTATGTCATTTTTAGCGGAAAACAAGCTAAGAATATAATATTCATGAGCTAACTAAGGTCCTTATGCCATTTTTAGCTTATTATGGCATTTTGGAGCTAAATGGGTTAATTAAAGCCAGGATAATATGAAAGAGAAGAAGAAAGAGGAGGAGGAGGAGAATAAGAAAAAATCAAGAAGAAGGAGGAGAAGGGCTAGAAGGTCCTTGGCCTTCTCCTCCTCCTCCTCCTCCTCCTCCTCCTCCTTCTCCTTCTTCTCTTCTTCTTCTTCTTCTTCTTTGTTTTCATTTTGCCTATTTCTTCTCCTCTTCTCCTCTTGTTGGAGCTAAATTACATAATTATGTCTTTTTGGAGCTAAATGGGCTAATTATCCCATTTTAGATGAAAACAAGCTAAGTATATAATATTCATGAGCTAACGAAGGTTCTTATGCCATTTTGAGCTTATTATGGTATTTTGGAGCTAAATAGGAAAATTATGTCATTGTTGGGGAAATTAAAGCAAGGATAATATGAAAGAGGAGAAGAAATAAGAGGAGGAGAAGAAGAAGAATAAATCAAGAAGAAGGGGGAGAAGGAGGAGAAGGAGGAGGAGGAGAAGGACTAGAAGGTCCTTGGCCTTCTCCTTCTCCTCCTCCTCCTCCTCCTTCTCCTTCTTCTCTTCTTCTTCTTCTTCCTCTTCTTTCTTTTCATTTTGCCTATTTCTTCTCCTCTTCTCCTCTTGTTGGAGCTAAATTACCTAATTATGTCTTTTTGGAGCTAAATGGGCTAATTATCCCATTTTAGAGGAAAACAAGCTAAGTATATAATATTCATGAGCTAACCAAGGTTCTTATGCCATTTTGAGCTTATTATGGTATTTTGGAGCTAAATGGGCTAATTATGTCATTGTTGGGGAAATTAAAGCAAGGATAATATGAAAGAGGAGAAGAAAGAGGAGGAGGAGGATAAGAAGAAGAAATCAAGAAGAAGGAGGAGAAGGAGGAGAAGGAGGAGGAGGAGAAGGACTAGAAGGTCCTTGGCCTTCTCCTTCTCCTCCTCCTCCTCCTTCTCCTTCTTCTCTTCTTCTTCTTCTTCTGCTGCTTCACCTTCTTTCTTTTCATTTTGCCTATTTCTTCTCCTCTTCTCCTCTTGTTGGAGCTAAATTACCTAATTATGTCTTTTTGGAGCTAAATGGGCTAATTATCCCATTTTAGAGGAAAACAAGCTAAGTATATAATATTCATGAGCTAACCAAGGTTCTTATGCCATTTTGACCTTATTATGGTAGTTTGGAGCTAAATGGGCTAATTGTGTCATTGTTGGGGAAATTAAAGCAAGGATAATATGAAAGAGGAGAAGAAATAGGAGGAGGAGGAGGAGGAGAAGAAGAAGAAATCAAGATGAAGGAGGAGGAGGAGGAGGAGGAGAAGCACTAGAAGGTCCTTGGCCTTCTCCTCCTCCTCCTCCTTCTCCTTCTTCTCTTCTTCTTCTTCTTCTTTCTTTTCATTTTTCCTATTTCTTCTCCTCTTCTCCTCTTGTTGGAGATAAATTACCTAATTATGTCTTTTTGGAGCTGCATGGGCTAATTATCCCATTTTAGAGGAAAACAAGCTATGTATATAATATTCATGAGCTAACCAAGGTTCTTATGCCATTTTGAGCTTATTATGGCATTTTGGAGCTAAATGGGCTAATTATGTCATTGTTGGGGAAATTAAAGCAAGGATAATATTAAAGAGGAGAAGAAAGAGGAGGAGGAGGAGAAGAAGAAGAAATCAAGAAGAAGGAGGAGAAGGAGGAGGAGGAGAAGGACTAGAAGGTCATTGGCCTTCTTCTCCTCCTCCTCCTCCTCCTCCTCCCCCTCCTTCTCCTTCTTCTCTTCTTCTTCTTCTTCTTTCTTTCCATTTTGCCCATTTCTTTCCCTCTTCTCCTCTTGTTGGAGCTAAATTACCTAATTATGTCTTTCTGGAGCTAAATGGGCTAATTATCCCATTTTAGAGGAAAACAAGCTAAGTATATAATATTCATGAGCTAACCAAGGTTCTTATGCCATTTTGAGCTTATTATGGTATTTTGGAGCTAAATGGGCAAATTATGTCACTTTGGGGAAATTAAAGCAAGGATAATATGAAAGAAGAGAAGAAAGATGAATAGGAGGATAAGAAGAAGAAATCAAGAAGGAGGAGAAGGAGGAGGAGGAGAAGGACTAGAAGGTCCTTGGCCTTCTCCTCCTCCTCCTCCTCCTCCTTCTCCTTCTTCTGTTCTTCTTCTTCTTCTTCTTTCTTTTCATTTTGCCTATTTCTTCTCCTCTTCTCCTCTTGTTGGAGCTAAATTACCTAATTATGTCTTTTAAGGGAGCTAAATGGGCTAATTATCCCATTTCAGAGGAAAACAAGCTAAGTATATAATATTCATGAGCTAACCAAGGTTCTTATACCATTTTGAGCTTATTATGGCAGTTTGGAGCTAAATGGGCTAATTATGTCATTGTTGGGGAAATTAAAGCAAGGATAATATGAAAGAGGAGAATAAATAGGAGGAGGAGGATAAGAATAAGAAATCAAGAAGAAGTAGGAGAAGGAGGAGAAGGAGGAGGAGGAGAAGGACTAGAAGGTCCTTGGCCTTCTCCTTCTCCTCCTCCTCCTCCTTCTCCTTCTTCTCTTCTTCTTCTTCTTCTGCTGCTTCACCTTCTTTCTTTTCATTTTGCCTATTTCTTCTCCTCTTCTCCTCTTGTTGGAGCTAAATTACCTAATTATGTCTTTTTGGAGCTAAATGGGCTAATTATCCCATTTTAGAGGAAAACAAGCTAAGTATATAATATTCATGAGCTAACCAAGGTTCTTATGCCATTTTGAGCTTATTATGGCATTTTGGAGCTAAATGGGCTAATTATGTCATTGTTGGGTAAATTAAAGCAAGGATAATATGAAAGAGGAGAAGAAATAGGAGGAGGAGGAGAAGAATAAGAAATCAAGAAGAAGGAGGAGAAGGAGGAGGAGGAGAAGGACTAGAAGGTCCTTGGCCTTCTCCTCCTCCTCCTCCTCCTCCTTCTCCTTCTTCTCTTCTTCTTCTTCTTCTTCTTCTTTCTTTTCATTTTGCCTATTTCTTCTCCTCTTCTCCTCTTGTTGGAGCTAAATTACCTAATTATGTCTTTTAGGAGCTAAATGGGCTAATTATCCCATTTTAGAGGAAAACAAGCTAAGTATATAATATTCATGAGCTAACCAAGGTTCTTATGCCATTTTGAGCTTATTATGGTATTTTGGAGCTAAATGGGCTAATTATGTCATTGTTGGGGAAATTAAATCAAGGATAATATGAAATAGGAGAAGAAAGAGGAGGAGGAGGAGAAGAAGAAGAAATCAAGAAGAAGGAGGAGAAGGAGGAGGAGGAGAAGGACTAGAAGGTCCTTGGCCTTCTCCTTCTCCTCCTCCTCCTCCTCCTCCTCCTTCTTCTCCTCTTCTTCTTCTTCTTCTTCTTCTTTCTTTTCATTTTGCCTATTTCTTCTCCTCTTCTCCTCTTCTTGGAGCTAAATTACCTAATTATGTATTTTTTGAGCTAAATGGGCTAATTATCCCATTTTAGAGGAAAACAAGCTAAGTATATAATATTAATGAGCTAACCAAGGTTCTTATGCCATTTTGAGCTTATTATGGCATTTTGGAGCTAAATGGGCTAATTATGTCATTGTTGGGGAAATTAAAGCAAGGATAATATGAAAGAGGAGAAGAAAGAGGAGGAGGAGGAGGAGGAGGAGAAGAAATCAAGAAGAAGGAGGAGAAGGAGGAGAAGGAGGAGGAGGAGAAGGACTAGAAGGTCCTTGGCCTTCTCCTCCTTCGCCTCCTCCTCCTCCTCCTTCTCCTCCTTCTCCTTCTTCTCTTCTTCTTCTTCTTCTTCTTCTTCTTCTTTCTTTTCATTTTTCCTATTTCTTCTCCTCTTCTTGGAGCTAAATTACCTAATTATGTCTTTTTGGAGCTAAATGGGCTAATTATCTCATTTTAGAGGAAAACAAGCTAAGTATATAATATTCATGAGCTAACCAAGGTTCTTATGCCATTTTGAGGTTATTATGGCATTTTGGAGCTAAATGGGCTAATTATGTGTTTTGGGGGAAATCAAAGCAAGGATAATATGAAAGGGGAGAAGAGAAACTTACCGTAGTGGTCATCAAGGAGGAGAAACACCACGGTTGCTTGCGGCGGCTTCGTTTGGAGACGGTTGCCCTAGAGAAGGGCCGTGCGGTGCCGCTCGGGAGTTATTCTGCAGAAAAGATATTTTGCAATGTCTCAGTTAGCATGATGACACTCAATTATTAATACTAGTTTATAATGAAACTCATCGTGCCAATCGAAGAGAAGACGGGCATCGGCGGAGGGACTTGACCGCTCTTCTCGCACAGACCGTGAAGACTGGGTCGTATTAGTTAGTAATGAAACAGACATTACACACATGATTTGGCTAATGTGAAAAAAAAACATACCACAAAAAGCTCATACAGGGCCCGTTGACCCGCTTCATTCCGGGCCCTCTCCTCCTCAATCAATCGTGTCGTGCTCTGGTCCCTCTCATCAAGAGCAGCCTGAAGAGCAGCCTGGCTTGCCAATCTCTCTTTCTCAAGAGAAGCCTGGTTTGCCGCTCTCTCTTTCTGAAGAGCAGCCTGAAACACCATTCCTCGTTACCACAGTAATGATCTATGGTGACACACATAATTAAATGGATGAAAGTGTTCTTAGTCCGTACAACTAACCTCGATGGCAAGTTCGACTGGCCGTGGACGACGCGTTATCTCAGAACAGCTGCTCGACTAGCGCGCCTTGATCTCCGGAAGAGTGAGTGGACAACGTATTATCCCATCTCCAATGGCTATCGAGCCATGGGGCCTCCCGCCAACAGATATCGTCACCAGCTCTAGATCCAAAGGTTCCTGGCTAGGGTTAAAGTCATCCCCTTTCGTAGCCTTCCCCGCGTCCCTGTATGCCAGGAGCTTCTGGTGGGATGATATGTTGGTGAAGTTATTGGGATCATCCAGGTCAGACTCAGAGAATGCCTTCGCCTTCTTGTATGGGGCAATATGGGCCATGCCATAAAGGTCGTACAAGTGTGGCATCTCCATCTTATTGTGATGCGCCTAAAATAGAGGAACAAAATATTAGCATCAAGAATGAATTGCATGAATCATGAAGCAAATCACATACCCAGTTTCGTCCAAACTGAAGTAAGTTGGCGCTACCTTGATGATGTGGCACACCAACCATTTGGCTATGCCGATTCTTCACATTCTCGTGGACAGCTCGCCAGCTGCATGTGCACCACTGATCAACCAACGCCTCCCAACAATCCATCTTATCCGCACACCATCTCGGGGGCACCTATAAGTTATTAGAAAGAATTTTCAGTGCTACGCCTATGAATGAAATCAAGAAAATTACGTAGAAGGACTTAAGAATAGGTAATTACCTTCATGTATCGCTCCTTCTTCAGAAACTTTCCGCGGCAATCCTTCTTCTGTTTCTTAATACCACGCGTGGTGTAGTAATCTCGAATAGCCTGCGGCCGAGCCACGTGGCACAAGTTCTGTAGTAACCGCCTACACTCGGCCTCGAGAACCCTGGCCGCCTCCTCCTCATATCTATCCTCACACCTATAGAAGGTCTGCAATCAAACGTGAAAACACCGATTAGTACAATAATTAGCTATATTGTTAATTTTAGATTCTATAAAAGGATAATTTACCCAAAAGCTCTTGATCACCATCTCGCCCTCGTGTGGCACAAGACACCATCTATAATCTCCTCCGGCGGGGCCTGCGCAGCCTGGTAGTGCTCCCAGGAAATCCTAGTGTAGGAACATGACCCTCACCAGGCAACGTGACAAACCCCGGGAAATTCATCCGGCAAAGCACACCAAGGACGGAGTTTGGCCTGCGGACTC
This sequence comes from Hordeum vulgare subsp. vulgare, assembly GCF_904849725.1. Taxonomy (NCBI): domain Eukaryota; kingdom Viridiplantae; phylum Streptophyta; class Magnoliopsida; order Poales; family Poaceae; genus Hordeum; species Hordeum vulgare. The sequence continues at coordinate 538,767,632 of NC_058524.1, read as the reverse complement.
CAAGAGGGTGTACCCATCCCCTGCAGTATGATAAGGTCAACGCATTAGATATTTGAACAAACTTGAAGGCAAAAGCTAAAAAAGAGTAAATGTACTTACCTATCTCCTTCAGGTTTAATCACCGGCCTCTGCTCGCGGGTAGCCGGCGCGACCGGGAGACGTGTACTACCATGCTTGTACACGGTGGCCTCGTCCACCTGCACATCACCCTCACTATCCGTAAGCTCATCCCCGCCATCCCCGGCCCTTGAGCCACCCGGACCCTCGGTCCAATCCGGCAACTCGGTACGATCCGGCCAGGTCTCCCATCCGGGCCTCTCCACGTCAGGTGAATCCCCTGGAACCGTAGTCTCCTCCGGCTGCTCCTGGGCCGAATGCACCTCGACCCGAGGCTGCTCCTAGACCGGAGTCTCATGGGACGAATGCCCGTCAACAACAGGCTCCTGGAACGGAGTCCCTGTCGCCTCCTCCGCAAACGGGTCGACCATACTAGTCCTATGCCCGGGTGAATGAGCTGGTGATGGTGGCGAGGACGGCTCAACAGTCCTCCTGGATCTTCCGCGGCCACCACCTCTCCCTGTACCCTTCCCCTTCTTCCCTACCCGACCAGCACCTCTCCCAGTGGGCAATGTCGCCGACAAAGAAGAACCCACGGGTGGTGTCGACAGACTGTCTGCCAAGGCTCTACGGAGAGATAGGGGTGGAAGGGAAGTACCACCCCTCGTGCGGGGTGCCTGGGAAGAACCCGTCGAGCGATCTGGACCAGCGCCCACCATCTTTCCACACCTGGTGACCTGCCATGATAAAGATTAAAAGAAATTAGTACAACATAAAAAAATTGAATAACTGACATGAATAATAATATGTACATGAATAATAAAGATTAAAATATATATAATTTAAGTTGTGAATCTTACAAACTAATAATCATCATCAATAAATGCATCATCATCATCACTATCACGCATGTCTTCATGAATGACGTGCTCGTCGGGTTCAATGGCATGAAGTTGTGAAAGGCCTTCCTTTAATCGTTGAAGCATTGACAGGTCATCCGCATCGGTAACCTCTACGAGTTCCAGGTCTTCTGGTTTCGGCTCAGGGCTGGAGTCGGATTCATTGTCGCCGTCTACTTCCATGTTCTTGGGTGAAGCACGGCGGTTCTTGAAACGTTTCTTGGGAAGACGTGATTCTTGGAAGAATTCTCCATCATATGTGTCTGGGGTAATGTGAGGTTCATAATCCTGTTCATTTGGGAGAGGTGGTCTGACATGTGGCGGCACTTCATAAACAACATACCAACCTTCCAGATTCTTATCCGTTTGCCATGCCCATGGTAGATAGAAAACTTGGGTCGCCTGTTGAGCCATAATATAGACATCGGGAACATCTAAATGGGTGTTTGGATTGATTTCGACTAGTCCTATATGTTCATGAGTCCTTCTAGTCTTTTTCGGCTGGAACCAATAACATTTGAAGACTACGACGTTCGGTGGGTTTTCACCATAGAATTGAAGTTCATAAATTGCTTCAACTCTTCCATAATACTCGATAACACCTTCACCGATAGCAGAGACACCACAATTTGTAGATTTCCGGTCGGTCATAGATAGCTCTTTGCCAAAGGTACGAAAGAGATACCCGTTGATGTTGTATTTCTCAAATGAACGGACCTTATAGTCAAAATCATTAGCGACTTGTCTCAATTCGGCATCCATAGACTCTGAATTAGCCTACAAATTTAATACGAAACGGTTGTTGCATTAGCCGCAAGTTAGACCAAGAATGAAATGGTCCATTATTAATAATTACCGTTTGTTTGAACCAAGAGATGAAACCGGGATAGCCGCCTCCTGTCTTTGACAGAAGCTCATACTCTTCAACGGAATCATTTTCGATCACCGCTCCATCCGAGAATTTGACGACGTAACGTCTATCTGAAATATCCGGGAATAAGAGCAGTTCAAATGAATTACAAGTTATGGAAAAATGTGCCAAGAACTCACTCGATGTACGGCCGCACTTCTGTTAGGTTGTTGAAGATATACAACGAAATGTTCCGCCATTCTTCGACATCCAATGTTATTGGTTTCGAAGCACCGGCTGGTACGAGCTTCCCTTTGAATAGGCTGAGGTTGGACCCACCTTTTTTAGGGTCTGCATCATTGTGTCGAGGCTTCGGATTATGCAAATGATGATTTTTGGCTTCGTAGTGTGTTGTCACAAAGTTTGCCACCTCCTCAGTAATGAATGCCTTAGCCATCGATGCTTCAATTCTACGCTTATTTTTACATTTAGCTCGAAGGGTCTTCTACATCCTCTCAGTTGCATAGCACCAACGATCTTACACGGGCCCACCCAATCTTGCCTCGGTCGGTAGATGTAAAATAAAATGCTGCATTGGATTAAAGAAGCCCGATGGAAAGATCTTCTCTAACTTGCACAACAACTCCGGTGCAAACTCCTCCATGTCTTCTACCACGCCAGGCAACAATTCTTTCGCAAAAAGAACACGGAAGAAATAGCTCAGCTCCGCCAGTACTGGCCATTCATCCTCAGGAATAAAGCCACGTAACATCACCGGCATTACCCACTCTAGCCATATGTGCCAATCATGACTCTTGAGACCAAAGATTTTTAATTTTTCAAGACTCGCTCCCCTCTTTATATTCGCTGCATACCCATCGGGGAACATCAAGTGCATTTTGACCCACAAGATAATTTCCCTCGTAGCTGGCCTTCCAAGATTGAACCAGGCCTTTGGCTTCGACCACTTTTGCTTTCCTTTGCCTTCTCGCATGTTTTGTAACGGTCTATGACATAGTGTCTCTTGATCGACTCTAGCCTTAATATTATCCTTTGTCTTCCCATCTATGTCGAACAATGTACCAAAAATAGCCTCTCCGATATTCTTTTCAGTGTGCATCATGTCGATATTGTGTGGAAGAAGGAGGTCTTTGAAGTAAGGCAGATCCCAGAAGCATGACTTGTGAGTCCATGCGTGTTTTGAATTATACCCCTTGAAATACCCTGGACGCTCTCGATCAGGCTCGAGGGCGTTTAACTGATCCAGGATCTGTTGGCCTGTGAACGCAGGTGGTGCCAAGTTTTTGACAACTTTACCTTTCGTAAAGTTCTTCTTGTCTTTTCTGAACTGATGGCCAGGATCCAGGAACTGTCTATGCAAGTCAAAGCAAGAATACTTCCGACCCTCCTGCAACCAATGAAACTGAAGAGCTGCCTTGCATTGGGGGCACGGGAACCTTCCATGCACCCACCATCGAGAGAATAGCGCATACGCTGGCAAGTCATGCATAGAGTACATGTACCACACATGCATTTTGAAGTTTTCTTTTCTAGCGGCATCGGATGTCTTGACCCCATTATCCCAAGCTTCTTCCAATTCATCCTTAAGCGGTTGCAGGTATACATTCATATTCTTCCCCGGATAATTGGGCCCTGGAATTATCAACGTCAAAAATATGTTCTTTCTTTGCATAATCTGCCCGGGGGGGAGATTGAGTGGAATGACAAATACAGGCCAACAACTGTATTGGGTTGCCGTCATGCCGAAGGGATTAAAACCATCCGTGGCGGTGCAGACTCGAGGATTCCTTGGATCTGCCACTTTATCTTGATGCAATCCATCGAAATGTTTCCACGCTTCCCCATCTGATGTGTGTACCATCATCTTATTCCCATCCGCATCTAGTTCGGTTCTTTTGCCCAATTTGTGCCATGTCATCTGTCTGGCTGTCTCTTCGACCATGAAAAGACATTGAAGTCTTGGTACGATTGGCATATACCGAAGAACACTAACTGCGATTTTGGTCTGCCTCTTCTCACCCATACCGTTGTCTACCACAAGATACCTGCAAGACTCGCAATTGGGACAATAGTCCAAGTGTGAATACTCCTTCCTAAATAAGACACATCCTTTCTCACATGCATATATCTTCTCATAGGGCATCTTAAGTACACGAAGTATTTTGTCAGACTGGTACAGGTTTGCAGGCATGACATGGCCTTTGGGTAGGAAACGTCCAAATAGTTTCATCATCGCGTCGTAGCATTCTCTTCCCAAGTTGAATTGAGCCTTCAGAGCCATTACTTGTGCAATTGCATCCAGCTGACAGAGCTCAGTGTGCTCATGCAGAGGACGTTTTGAAGACTCCAACATTTCATAAAAGGCCTTTGCAGATTCCTCCATCTCATCTTCCGAATCCCGAGCATCATCAAAGTCTTGCACCATGTCTTCGATCCCGGTACCATGCTCGTCCGTGCGACGACGGACCACCTCAGCTCTTGTGCGTTGTATAGACTCACCATGAAATGTCCACACCGTATAATTAGGCTTAAAACCCCTCCTCTGCAGGTGTTTAATCATTATAGCCTTTGTCGTCTTTTTATAGTTGTCGCATCCAGGACAGGGGCAATAGTTTCTTTCCTGGCCATTTGCGAATGCGGCTTTCACAAATTCCTTTGTTTTTACAAACCATTCTTTCGTCATCTCTTTCTGACTAGGGTGACCGGTATACATCCACGCACGATCACTCATCTTGCGTAGCTACTAAAGACAGAAGAAATATATTTATATATAATTTAGCATGTATATTCATCGGTTAATCAGGTTCGCCATTTTTATTACGTCCACGCAACCTACACGCTAATAGGTAAAGATAGGTCCTAATCCCACCCGAGTATGTGTAGATTGGGTTCGTTTTCCCATGCTCTGCTCCAGATCTAATGCAAAATTTTGGCAGCACCTCCCCGCTGTTCTCTTGATACACGTCTCCGCAATAAACAGAGAGGATGTGCATCTGGAGAACAACAGGGAGGCCCTGACGAAATTCCGCATCGGGTCCAGAGCACAGCATACGGGAAAACGAACCCAATCTACACATACTCGGGCTGTCCATGGATAATGTTGGACAATTCGAAAGGATGGCAGTTATAAATATGCAAAGACATGCATATTTATAGATGACGCCCTTTCGAATGGGAGACGCATACTGGTCACTCATACTCATGATTGAAGAAACCTATATATAGATAGCAAGTTTCATCGGCATGAAGACCGGGACAGAGCAAATTAAGGGGGTAGGAGGAGAAGTCATTTGTGCTCACCAACAAACGTAGGGGCGGAGCTCGTCCAACGCACGTGGAGGTCGTCGAACAACTCCACATTGAAATTCACCCGATCAACACAAATATGATGTTTTTTATAAGATAATCAAAAAATATGTGACCTAACTCTTATTTTCTTTTTTCTTTTTTCCTCTTATTCTTATTCTTATTTTCTTTTTTCTTTTTTCCTCTTATTCTTCTTCTCCTTCTTCTTCTTTTCTTCTCTTCTTCTTCTTCTTCTTCATATTATTATTATTTTCTTTTTTCTTTTTTCCTCTTATTCTTCTTCTCCTTCTTCTTCTTTTCTTCTTGTCTTCTTCTTCTTCTTCTTCTTCTTATTCTTATTTTCTTTTTTCTTTTTTCCTCTTATTCTTCTTCTCCTTCTTCTTGTTTTCTTCTTCTCTTCTTCTTCTTCTTCTTCTTATTATTATTATTATTTTCTTTTTTCCTCTTATTCTTCTCTTCCTCTCCTATTTTTCTTCTTCTTCTTCTTCTTCTTCTTCTTCTTTCTTCTCCTTCCCTTCCTTTTCCTTCTTCTTCTTTTCCTTCTTCTTCTTATTAATTTTCTTCTCGTTTCTCCTTCTTCTTCTTCTTCTTCTTCTCCTTCTTCTTTCTTCTCCTTCCCTTCCTTTTCCTTCTTCTTCTTCTTCTTCTTCTCCTTCCCTTCCTTTTCCTTCTTCTTCTTCTTCTTCTTTCTTCTCCTTCCCCTCCTTTTCCTTTTAACCCCCCCTGTTCGTGCGCCACCACAACATAAGCCCCCTGTTTGCCTGGCTCCCTTTTAACCCCCCCAGTTGTGCTAACTATGTTGCTAATGGCCCCGTTTGAGTTGATTAGCTCTACATTAAGCAAATAATAGCACAGACTAGTCTAATTATTTTCTGAAATGACAAAACTGTCCTCCCTCATCTAGTATAAGTCACACAAGCTGGGCAGAAGCTGCTCCCGTTCTTTTCTCATTCCCCTCCCTGACCTAGCCGCCCCAAGCGTTGCTGCGCCTCGCCTCCGCCACAGCTGCCCCAGCCGCCGCATGTGCCCCAGCCGCCCCATCTCCATTGCTGCTCCAAGGTAAGGCAAGCCTCTTCCCTTCCCTAGCCGCTCCATTGCTGCTACACCAACAAAGTCTCCAGCAAAAGGAAAGAAGAAGAAGATGACTCCAAAGAAGAAGAAATTAAGTGAACTGTGAACTCGTTTGTGCTGCCATGAACTACTTTTGCTGCTGCTACACCAACAAAGTCTCCAGCAAAAGGAAAGAAGAAGAAGATGACTCCAAAGAAGAAGAAATTAAGTGAACTGTGAACTAGTTTTGTCTATTGATGTACCCATTTGTTATTTATCCATTGACAAATCTGTTAAACATTGCAAAGGGGGGCATCAGCTACAGCATGGTGAAAACTGGGGGGTTAAAAGGGAGCCAGGCAAACAGGGGGGCTTATGTTGTGGTGGCGCACGAACAGGGGGGTGATAATCAATTCTCACCTTCTTATTTTCCTTCTTCTTATTATTTTTTTCTTCTCCTTTCTCCTCCTTCTTCTTCTCCTTTCTCCTTCTTCTTCTTCTCCTTTCTCCTTCTTCTTCTTCTCCTTTCTCCTTCTTCTTCTTCTCCTTTTCTCCTTTACTAAACAGGAAACTAACCTAACTAAACCTAAACTAAAACTGAACCTAAATTAAACTAATTTAACAACCTAACTAACTAGCCTAACTAACCTAATAAACAAAAAACTAACCTAACTAATTTAACATAAATAAAAATAAGGAAAAACAAAAAAAATGGGGAGACTCACCGGCGGGGGCGGCTGGGGCGTCGGGGCTGCGAGGAGGATGGGTGCGACGGGGCAGTGGGGCGTCGCCGGGGGCAGTGCGGCGGCGGGGGGCAGTGGTGGCAGCGGGGCGGCTGTGGAGGTGACAGGGACGACGGCGCGACGGTGGTGGCAGCGGCAGCAGGGTGGGGAGAGAGAGAGGGGCGGCGGCGGGGGTGACAGGGGCGACAGGGGCGGCAGTCGGGGCGACGACGCGACGAGGGTGGGGGCGCGACGGTGGTGGCGGCGGCCGTTATAGAGAGAGGGCGCGCGGGGTGGGGAGAGAGAGAGGGGTGCGCAGGGTGACCGTTACAGAGAGAGAGAGAGGGGCGGGGTGGGGGCGAAGGAGCCGTTAACGGTGTTAGAGCATTGTCGTCTGTCGGCGGACGGCAAAGAGTCTAGACTCTTTGCCGTCTGCCTCCGGACTCTTTGCCGTCCGCTAGCAGACAGCAAAGGTCCGACTCAAGTTTGACCTAGCCACCCCGCGGTCAGGTGGGCCTATGTATATCTTTGTCGTCTACCTATGGACTCTTTGTCGTCCGCTAGTAGACGGCAAAGATGTGTCAGATGGCAAAAAGGCTTTATGCCATCAGCCTGTGCTTTGCCGTCTGTTTTGCTGAAGCTGACGGCAAAGACACTCTTTGCCATCAGCTAGCAGACGGCAAAGACTAGGCAGATGGCAAAAAACTATTTTCCAGTAGTGAACGTCTGCTAGATACTCCAATGTCACCTCAAGTATCCATGGGTTAATTACTTGACATACATCAAACAGTTTCATCTTCATCACATTCAATCCAACACAAAGAACTTCAAAGAGTACCTGATGACCCACAAGTATAGGGGATCTATCATAGTCCTTTCAATAAGTAAGAGTGTCAAACCCAACGACGAGCAGAAGGATCTGACAAGTGGTTTTAGCAAGGTATTCTCTGCAAGCACTGAAATTACCGGTAACAGATAGTTGTGTGATAAGATGATTCGTAGCAAGTAGCAAGTAACAAAAGTAACAACGGTGAAGCAAAGTGTCCCAATCCCTTTTGTAGCAAGGGACAAGCCTGGACAAACTCTTATAGGAGGTAAAGCGCTCCCGAGGACACAAGGGAATTTCTGTCAAGCTAGTTTTCATCATGTTCATATGATTCGCGTTCGCTACTTTGATAGTTTGATATGTGGGTGAACCGGCGCTTGGGTACTGCCCTTACTTGGACAAGCATCCAACTAATGATTAACCCCTCTCGCAAGCATCCGCAACTACGAAAGAAGAATTAAGACAAAGTCTAACCATAGCATTAAACTAGTGGATCCAAATCAGCCCCTTACGAAGCAACGCATAAACTAGGGTTTAAGCTTCTGTCACTCTAGCAACCCATCATCTACTTACTACTTCCCAATGCCTTCCTCTAGGCCCAAATAATGGTGAAGTGTTATGTACTCAACATTCACATAACACCACTAGAGGAAAAACAACATACAACACATCAAAATATCGAACGAATACCATTCACATGACTACTTATAGCATGACTTATCCCATGTCCTCAGGAACAACAGTAACTACTCACAAAGCATAATAATATTCATGACTAGAGAGGTATTGAATAGCATCAAGGGTCTGAACATATAATCTTCCACCAAGTAATCCAACTAGCATCAACTACAAAGAGTAATTAACACTACTAGCAACCTTACACGTACCAATCGGAGCTCTAGATTGGTTCTGCTCAAGCTCTGCCTCGTGGCGGCGGCGATTCCTCCCGAAAGCCTCCTCTTGATTTTTTCTGGAATGAAACCCTCCTTATAGCAAAAGAGGGGGGCCAGAGGGCCAACAGGGAGCCGACAAGTCCCCTAGGCGCGGCCAGGTGGGTAAGTCGCGCCTAGCAGGCTTGTGGCCTCGTGCTGGCTCCCCTCTAGTACTTCTTCGGCCCAGTATTTTTTATAAATTCCAAAATAAATCCTCTTGATTTCACGGCTTCTGGAGTTGCACAGAATAGGTATCTCAAACTTGCTCCTTTTTCAGGCCAGAATCCCAACTACCGGCATTCTCCCTCTTCATGTAAACCTTGCAAAATAAGAGAGAAAAGGCATAAGTATTGTACAGTGAAGTGTAATAACAGCCCATAAAGCGATAAATATCAACATGAAAGCATGATGCAAAATGGACGTATCAACTCCCCCAAGCATAGACCTCGCTTGTCCTCAAGCGAAAGCCGAGATCAATAATTATGCCCACATGTTTAGAGAGAGAGGTGTCGACAAAACAAGATATGGACATGCAGGCATCATGATCATAATTAGAACAACAATATCATCATATCATCTCTTATGCTAAAGCGATAATTCCTTCACAAAGTAAAGTATGGATCAAGAACTTTATTGAGAATTAACAACCAATAGCCTTTAGTCATTGAAGCAATTGCAATTAATCATAACATCGGAAAGAGTCAAATAAGAGCTTGTAAAGCAAATCCACATACTCAATCATCCTTTTGTCTTCTACAATTGCTACAACTCACGTGGTACTCATGAGATCAAAGTTTATGTCGGACACAGAGAAAGATAGGGGCTTATAGTTTCGCCTCCCAACTATTTACCTCAAGGGTAATGTCAACAATAATATTTCATGAATACTTACTTCCAAGTTGACATATGAATATAGATCTTTCCCTAGCATATGACGTTAGCCAAGATAAAGGCGAAATAAGAAATTGGTGTAGATCACCATGACTCTTTCAAGGGCAAGAAGTAAAGGTACAAGATAGGCCCTTGGCAGAGGGAAGCAGAGGTTGTCATGCGCTTTTGAGGTTGGATGTGTGACCTCTTAGTGTGAAGGAACGTCACTTTATATTGCCTCCTGTGATAAAGAACTTTATTATGCAGTCCGTCGCTTTTATGTCTTCCTCATCACAGGTTTGTACAAAGCTTATTTTCCACACACTAATAGATCATACATAATTAGGGAGCAATTCTTATTGCTTGCACCGATGACAACTTACTTGAGGGATCTTATTCAATCCATAGGTAGGTATGGTGGACTCTCATGGCAAAACCGGGTTGAAGGTTTATGGATGCACAAGTAGTATCTCTACTTAGTGCGGAAGTTTTGGCTGAAATGAGGTGGAAGCAATCGTCACATGCTAAGGGATCTCTAGTCATATAATCATTGTTCGGAACCAAGCAAACATAATTAATTATGTTATCTTCCTTGTCCAACATCTACTTCTAAGCATGTAATAGTTTAATGAGTGTTCACAATCATAGATGGTGTCAAAGATGATATATTTATATGTGAACCTCTCCTTCTTTATTACTTCCTATTAATTGCAACAATGACCAAGGTATATGTTTGTCCACCCTCAACAAGTTTCAATCATCATTCTTTTTATATGTGAAGCCATCACTTCCCATAAGATCATTACATGATCTTTCATGCTTTTGTTCTATTATCATTCTTTTGATCATGGCATGAGGCAAGGCCTTTAACTAAGACACTCTTTATTATATGGCTCACGAGATCGAATACATCGGGGTTGACACAAAGCAAAACTCAACCTAAAACACTAAGAACTTTAATATACTAGAGAAAGATAAAACCAAAAAGTACCGAACTAAACAAAGGTAAAGGCAAAAGATGTGATGGTGATACGATACCGGGGCAACTCCCCCAAGCTTGGCACAAGCCAAGGGGATTGCCCATACCCATGCTTAGTTGTCTTCCTTCGATGGTGATGGAGGTGGAGTTGTTTTGTCCTTTGATTCCAAGAGGGCCATCAATCTTCGATTTATACCTTGGAGCTCTGTGATATGTTTCTCCAACAAAACAACTTCACGAGTGAGATAACTATTACGAACACGAGTTATTTCACATAACCTCAAGAGATCGATCAAGGATGGAGGTAAAAGGTGAAGGTAGGGTTGAAGAAAATCCTCTTCCTCAGCTTCTTCCTTGTTGAGCACAGATTACCCTTTGTCCAACCCCGTATTCTTCTCCATATTTTTGCCCTCAGTTTCTTCAGGTAGCCTTTCCTTGGCCTCCATGACCTCCATTCTTTTCAGATCAGCATTTACTTCTTCATAGACTTGAGGGAGATCGTTCTCCCCCATAGATTCCTGAGACGACATCTTGCTCTAAATCTGCGGCAGAAACAGGCATGAGACGAGAACAGAGGAAATTTGTGTGATACGAGGGTCAAACCTTTCGGGAGAATATATAATGATTTTTTTCGACCAGAAGGAGTACTCCGCAAGAAAACAGAGTCCGGGAGGCACACGAGGTGGTCACAAGTCCCCCAGGTGCGGCCAGGGGGGTGGCCCGCGCCTGGCAGGCTTGTCGCCTCCTCGTGAGCTTTCCGGACTACTTTAAATTTTTCTATTTTTCTAAACAAATCCAAAACAGAGAAAAATTACTACTAGAAAAGTTTTGGAGTCGGTTTACTTACCGAATCACATACCTCTTCGTTTTCGGAGTCTGAACCAGGCTGATAAATATCCCTTATGTACTCCTCTGGAGTTATGGTATTGATAATATTGCTTTCAACATTTATGGGAGTACCTGAGATATAATGCTTGATCATTTGCCCATTTACCACTCTTGGAAAATTACCTTCTGTGTTGTTGATCTTGATGGCACCGGAACGATATACTTCCTCAACAATGTAAGGACCTTCCCATTTAGAGAGAAGCTTGCTTGTAAAAAATCTTAAACGAGAATTATATAGCAAGACATAATCACCTACATTGAACTCACGTTTTTGTATCCTTTTATCATGCCACCTCTTAACCTTTTCTTTGAACAACTTCGCATTTTCATATGCCTTAGCTCTCCATTCATCAAGCGAGCTAATATCAAATAACCTCTTCTCACCAGCAAGTTTGAAATCAAAGTTGAGCTCTTTCATTGCCCAATAAGCCTTATGCTCTAGCTCAAGAGGTAAATGACATGCTTTGCCGTAAACCATTTTGTACGGAGACATGCCCATGGGATTCTTATAAGCAGTTCTATAAGCCCACATTGCATCATCAAGCTTCTTAGACCAATTCTTTCTAGACCTATTGATAGTCTTTTGCAGAATTAGTTTAATCTCTCTATTGCTTAGCTCTACTTGACCACTGGACTGAGGATGATAGGGGGATGCAACTCTATGATTGACATCGTACGTAGCAAGCGTTTTACGGAAAGCACCATGAATGAAATGTGAACCACCATCAGTCATTAGATATCTAGGGATTCCAAATCTAGGGAAAATAACTTATTTAAGCATCCTGATAGAGGTGTTGTGATCAGCACTACTAGTTGGGATAGCTTCTACCCATTTAGTGAAGTAATCAACAGAACTAGGATATGAGTATACCAGTTGGATTTTGGAAAAGGTCCCATATAATCAAAGCCCCAAACATCAAATGGTTCAATGACAAGTGAATAATTCATAGGCATTTCCTAACGTTTACCGATATCACCTATTCTTTGACATTCCTCACAATACAAGACAAACTTACGGGCATCCTTGAAGAGAGTGGGCCAATATAAACCTAATTGCAATACCTTGTGTGAAGTTCTATCTCCCGCATGGTGTCCTCCGTAAGCCTCGGAGTGACACTTCTATAGGATCTATCCCTGTTCATGTTCAGGTACACAACGTCTAATAACACCATCTACTCCTTCCTTATAAAGGTGAGGATCATCCCAAAAGTAATGTCTCAAATCAAAGAAGAATTTCTTCTTTTGCTCGTATGTGAAACTAGGTGGTATATATTTGGCAACGATATAATTTGCATAATCAGCATACCACGATGCACTACGTGAAGCATTGATGACATTCAATTGCTCATCAGGAAAGCTATCATCAATAGGTTGTGGGTCATCAAGAACATTCTCCAACCTAGACAAGTTATCTGCTACGGGGTTCTCAGCACCCTTCCTGTCGACAACATGCAAATCAAATTCTTGTAGCGAGAGAACCCATCTGATAAGTCTAGGTTTAGTATCTTTCTTTTCCATAAGATACTTAATAGCAGCATGATCAGTGTGAATAGTGACTTTGGAACCAACTATGTAAGATCTGAACTTTTCACATGCAAACACGACTGCTAAAAATTCCTTTTCAGTAATAGCATAGTTCCTTTGGGCACTGTCTAGAGTTTTACTAGCATAGTGAATAACATTCAACTTCTTATCAACTCTTTGTCCTAGGACAGCGCCAACAGCATAATCACTAGCATCACACATGATTTCAAAAGGTAAGTTCCAATCAGGTGGTTGAACAATAGGCGCAGTTATCAAGGCCTTTTTATGTATTTCGAAGGCCTCCTCACAATCATCGTCAAAAACAAAAGGAATATCCTTTTTCAAGAGATTGGTAAGAGGCCTAGAAATCTTAGAAAAGTCCTTAATGAACCTTCTATAGAAACCAGCATGACCAAGGAAACTTCTTATACCTTTGATACCTGTGGGGCATGGCATTTTTTTGATCGCATCAGACTTGGCCTTATCGACTTCAATACCTCTTTCAGAAATTTTATGTCCTAAGACGATGCCTTCATTAACCATAAAGTGGCACTTCTCCCAATTCAAGACAAGGTTGGTATCTTTACATCTCTGCAAGACTCGATCAAGGTTGCTGAGGCAATCATCAAAAGAAGACCCGTAAACAGAGAAATCATCCATGAAAACCTCAACAATCTTTTCACAAAAGTCAGAGAATATAGTCATCATACATCTTTGAAAGGTAGCAGGTGCATTACATAAGTGTAACATCCCTAATTTTTGGAATGTTAATATAATTATTAGATTTGTTTGCTTGAGTGATTGAAACTTGAGTGAACTTTGAAACGTTTCAAAACTTTTGAATGAGAGGGAATAAAATGACTTTCCCCTTCTCCGGTGAATTCATATTCAATCATTTAAAAGCAAAGAGAGAAGATGACGTGACTTCTTCAACTATAAAGAATTTGAACGGAGATTTGCATTTGAATTCTTTTGCATTTCTATTTGTTTTCTTCGTGCAAGAAGTGCCGGGAAATAATTTCTTGCAAGCAAGAAAGAGAGGAGGAATATGACCCTCCAAAACCAGGGGCACTTTTGAAATATTTTGAGCCAAGAAAGCCAAAGTTTTATTGTGAAAATAATTGCCAAAAATAAATAAAGCATTTAGGGGATTTTCTGAAAAACATTATTTTAAAAGTTTTTATTTTTGCCTTGGAAAAATGTTAATCGAGTAGAGGATATTTTTCTGAAAATTTGGGTATATAATACCCTATATTCATAATTTTATTTTTTTCCTTTTTATTCCTTTTAGTTTCTCTTCTATTAAAAATCAAAAATCGGGAAGGTTTTTTTTTATTTAGGAAAGCGCCTGAGCGCAGGATAACGAATCGGGCCAGATCCCTTGAGGCCCGGGATCTGGTCCTGTTAGGGACTGGTTGACCGACCCGAGTCCCCGTCCTTCCCTCACTACCGCCGGGCCCCACCTGGCCGACTCCACCCCGCCCCGGTCACCCCCTACCTCTCTCCTCTCTCTTTCCTTCTCTCCTCCCCTCTCCTTCCTTCCATGGCCGAGACTGGCCGATCCTCGCCCCGATCTCCTCCACCTTCCCTCCCTAGCCTCTCCTCTCTCCGCCTATATAAGGCCCGAGGCCACCGCAGCCCGAGCCCCTCTCCTCCGCCCCACTTCGCCGCCCCAACCACCCCTGCTACCGAGTTCACCGGAGCCGAAGCTCCAGGGAACTTCCCCGGCGCCTTGCCGCGCCACCCCTCGCCCCCGCAACACCCGACGCCGCCAGGACCTCCCCCATCGCCGCCGCGTCCCATTTTTCTACCCTGCCTGAGCTCCTCGCCACCCCACGCCACCCCGCACCTCGCCGGACTTCCCGAGCCCGGCCGAAGTTCCCCGACCTCCCCTGCTCCTCCCCGGCCATGACTCGCCTCGCCGCCGCCTCCTCTCGACGGAGGATACTCGCCGCGTCCCCCTGGTGCCCTCGGACGCCGCCGAGACCCGCCGGAGCGACGACCTCGACCACCGCCATCCCCCTGCTCGCCGGAGACCCCCTGCCACGGTGAGCCAGCCCCCCTATGAGCCCCATCCCCTCCCCTAGCCATTCGATTTAAATCCAACGCTCGTGATTAGACACTAGGTACCCCTTCGGTCTTTTAGATAAAACCGATCGGTTTTTCTTTCACTTAAGTTTTAGCCAAAGAGAATTAGTTACATTGCGGCCGTTTGTTAGATTTCACCGCAGCACACACACCCTGACCAATCAGAAGATGCCACGTGGACCCCCTGTCCACAAATCAGTTTTTCCTTTTTCTGTTTTAATTCCAAAACAGAGAGAGTTTCAATTTTCTTTTGATCATAACTTTTGATCCACAACTCCAATGAGGTTGATTATTTTTCCAGTAGATCACAATTTTTCTGTAGTTTTTAAAAACATATAATTTGTCTATGTTTGAAATTTTCAAAATTTGAATTAGATCAGATTTAGTTTAAACCTTGTTTTGCCTATTCCAGGAGTTTAAAAATAGCTTTTAATTTGATTCTTTTTGGTACTGATCACTAGTGATCTTGGTTATCAGTGGTAAAAATTTCAGATTTATTTGAGTATTTTAGCTCATTGTTTCTTGTGAAACAATTTCTGTTTCACCTCTTTTAGGATTACGGCTAATTCCTTTTCTATAATTGCTTTTAAATTATTTTTATTTTATATTTCAGAAAGATTATGTTTTGTTTCTGTTAGTTACCAGTAGGTTTGCAACAAGTTTTGATTTTTATTTTTTATATGTTACCATGAAATCAATTCTAGTTCCCTAATAACTTGCAATTGGTTTCTCCACTGTTTCAAATCCCGTTTGGAAATACTTTCAAATAGTTTTCTGAGAAATACTTTATTTTATCATAGTTAAATTTATATCTTAGTTCCTTGTTATTATTTTCCGTTGGACAAAAACTATTTAGTGTTTGATGTAGTAGAAGACTCCCTAGTCTTATTTGAAGTTTCCTTCGGATTCCTATTCGCTCTCTCTTTTGTTTTGATTGCTAGAATGATTGCTAGTATGAGTGCTTATGTGAATGATATGTTTGTTATATAGATTTCATCGGAGAGTGACGAGTAGTCTATCAAGTTATTTCTCGAGAAATTCTTCTTCGTCAACATCACCAGGCAAGTCACTTTGATCATACTATCACCTATGTTTTACGCATCGTAGTTCTACCATCCTATGCCCACATTGCATGCTGCTTAGTTACTTGGAAATTTTAGTATAGGTTGTAGTATCATGTGGTAGGCACCCAACAACCCCGATACTTGGCCCCGGGACGACAAATTTCATATTGCTATGCTTGAGTAGACGGGATTTCGGTTGAGTGCATAACACTAGTGATGCGAGGTTGATTAAATAATAAAGACCGGTTAAGACAAGATTTTCAATACCTCATGATGCAATGCAACTCTGGGTGAAGGACGGTTGATCGGCTCCCTGGAGAACCCAGTGGATGACCCGGGATGCTGGAGACGGCCATGACATCCTGCGGAAAGCTTCACCCAGGCTCAAAGAGACAGACGGATATTTTCAAGACCCAAGGCTTACCTGCACAGCCACAAGTCATTATGGGCTCTCGCTTGGTTGGACAACGCGGCGACTCTGGACAGGCGGTGCTAGCAGATGTAGAAGAACGGTAGGAATGGATGGGCACCGACAAGGATTCAGAGGGACCCGTTGAAAGACCATGTTTTGATCATCCGGTCTTCAAACACCCTGAAGTGCGAGGACATACACGGAGGCGATCAAATCTTGTGGGGAACGTGTGCAAAACTCTGCAGAGTACTCAAACCTAATCGATTAGCCGTGTCCACGGTCATGGACAACTTGAGCCAAAGGAACTGAAGTTATCTGAAATTCTCAACACAAATAATAATATTGATGTGGGTATTATTGACAACATGGGTACGAGAATTGGTTGGCGGAACCATCTCGTTAACAACCAACAACGTAGTAACATTTTGCTTTTAAGACTCTCTTGATGTAGGAGAAAACTTGCTTTTCGCTAAAAACTTATAGCCCCACTTGCCATATATGCATATAGTATAGATGATTACTTTTCACCCCTCTCTTATGTGACTTGCCGGCATATTCAATATGCTGACCTACACGGCTGCAACGTCTTATGTTGTAGATATTTTTCTTCGACGAGTAAGAGTATGATTCAGGGTTACGGTCTATACTCAACTTGCCGTTGGTGTTTTATTGGGACTCCACTCCCTTGACCGCTTCCGCTGAGATATTTAAGGTATATATCAGTTACGCTATTTACATGTGATTGCACTTTGATATATACATTGATGTACTGTGTGTGCCAGCATACTGATCCAGGGATGGCACAGAAAACACAAAGGCTTGGCTCGTCTTGAGTCGGGTCGCTACAGAAATGGTATCAGAGCACATGTTGACTGTAGGACGTGACCCCTAGAAACTGGAAATTTCTTAGGAAAGGATCTCTCAAAAAATTTCTAATTTTCAAGAACACCTTTTACTTCTCATCTCTTCTGATTTCATCAAAAGTTCTCTCTCACCTCAAATAGTTAGACAATGCCCTTTCCCCTTTGACCACGTGAAGGATCAACCGACTCCCACTTCAAAGTAAAGAGGATTTCACCACGCGTTTGAAGAATTGAAGCTACACCAACAGTAGACTCTCAAGACCCGAAGAACTCAAAGACCCTGAAGTGTTCGAATAGTTATATGACCATTAGAAGTCCAAACCCCTTTTATGTACCCATGTTAGATACGATGATTTGTGAGCCGTCATTGGTGTGTGTTTTCCGACAGCCACAAATAAAACCTATTCTCAAAAATATTGTTTGTATTGTGTGTATCTCCCTCCCTCTCTTACCCGTCTCATCCCCAAAACCTCAACCCTACCAGATGGAGTATGAAGCTGGACTTGTAGTCTCTGGACCAATGACCCAACTGGAAGCTAAAATATGGATTCAGAACATGGAGAACCACTTCGGGAGTAACTTGATCTCAAGGAAGTATGAAGTGGAACACGCTCTTCAGTATTTTACACAAAGTGTTGCTATCTGGTGGAAAATGCACCATGCCATACAAGGATTTAGTGGAGCAGAAACTTGGGACAAATTCAAGAAGACTCTGTTAAGATCCCGTCTCATTCGGAAGTGCTATGATAATCCGAAGGAGAAGACTTGTGCATGCAAGATCTATGGAGAAATAGGACACACCCAGGAAGAACACAAGGATGGGTGCACTCATTGTGAAGAAAATCACCCAGCTGAGGAGTGCCCAAGTAGTCAGGTGACTTGTTTCCTTTGTGAAGGAACCACCCACTACCCAGCTCAGTGTCACATTTACCCCAAGGTGCAACAAGTTGTCAAGCAGCAGAAAGATGCAGTGAAGGAAACCCTCAAGAACAAGA
Organism: Hordeum vulgare subsp. vulgare; assembly: GCF_904849725.1. Lineage (NCBI taxonomy): Eukaryota > Viridiplantae > Streptophyta > Magnoliopsida > Poales > Poaceae > Hordeum > Hordeum vulgare. The sequence continues at coordinate 538,749,286 of NC_058524.1, read as the reverse complement.
TTCTAGAAGAACCTGTGATGATTGAAAATATAGAAGACCCTGGTGGACAAGGTTTGACCAGATTTTTCTCCAATGCATGTTACTCATGTGGAGAAGAAGGACATTATTCACAGGATTGCACGAAGAGAAGCCAAGAGTATCTGGGAAACTTCCCGACGGAAGAAATGGAGTTTGATCCACTTGAAATAGAAGAACTGGCCAAAATAAAGGAGTCCGGAAAGAAGAAAAAGTACCCTCGGAAGAGCCAAACCTCGGTAGATATAGACATGAGTCATGTCAGATGTTACAAGTGCATGGAGTTTGGCCACCACAAATACATGTGCTCAGGAAGGAAACCGGAAACCCAAGGAGCAAAAGCAAACACTAAGACGCCTCGAGACTTGTCAGAACTCATTTGTTTTCGTTGCAAGGAAGCAGGACATTTTGCTAGCGATTGTCCAGAAAGGAAGAAAGCTAAAAAGGAGTAGTTAAGTTTTGACCACGGCAATTAGTGTAATATGAAGAACTCTTGTTTTTATGAGATCATGGAGTGAAATTTTTTGTAACAGAAGTCCCTGAGATTGTAATAACATCATGAATAAATGGAACTTATTGTCTCATGATTGCCTATGTTGAAACTGTATGCGTTTTTTCTCTTCGAACAAAGATCTCTGAACATTTATGAGGATATGAGAAAATATGGTCTATGCAGGCATGAGTATAATTCATTTAAGTGTGGTAGTAATCGGTAAACCCACAGGATCCATTGAGTAGGAGTGTACCATGATTACCAAGAAGACATATACATTCCTCTGAGTACCTATTTACTGACACCTGCAGATGGCAACTCTCTACGAGTCATTCCTCAAGGGCCCAGAAACGCTCATGACCCTGACCAGTGATCATGATTACCCGAAAATCCTGAAGGACATGATGAAGCACATTCATCTTGAAGGAGATGCAGTCTACAAAGGCTACCCATTTGTGGAAAATGGAGTGGAACTTTGGTACGTGGAAGTACACCTCCACCATGTGAAAGGAGTTTGTCCAAAGACTATGGGGCAATACCTTTTCATTTCACGTGTACCACGAGCAACCTTCTTTGATGCTGTTCGTGAAGCTGCCATGGAAGCCATACATCAGATTGGAGAAATACTTGAAGCAAGACTTCGTCATACCCAGGAATACCTGAGTGAGGTACGTGCGGAGATGATGGAGATGAAGCTCATGACCACCATGATGAAGCAAAAGATGGATGATTTCAAGGAGCACCTCGGAAAGTTCGAGTGGAACTAAAGTACCCCCAAGAGAGACAGATGAATAAAGTTGGCAGAAATGCTTGAGCATATCGAACAATGTGGATGGCAGCATTTGTAATAAATTACTTTTGAGTTAGAATTTTGAAGAAAGCAAGGATGTAATAAAGGATTGATTATGAAATGAATATGATTTATGGAAGAAGCTATGATGGATCAGCAAACGTTTTCTTAGGAGCATACGAAAACCTGAGAGCTGTGAAGATACGATAGATGTTTCGTTCAGCTTGCAGAACCAATGGATTATCCAAACTTCGTTCGTGGACAAGAGAAACTCTGCAACGCTTGTGAGGATGCCCAAGTGTTAGAATGCGAGATTCGCTAAACCTTATACAGAGAAATGATTTGGGTGCGGAATGGATTGATCACCTTAACGACTTACTCTTATCATTTATCTTGCTATTCGGAATGGTAAGTCTGAGAGACTTACCCATATAGAGAGACGACGTTCTTTGAAGCTTTTGTTTAAGCCTTAGAATGGTATAATGAAATCCCATGTACATGGCACTTGTTGTCACACGTAGGAAATTTTACGGTGAGGATGAAACCAAGACCCCTCTCTCTGCAGGATAGCCACAAATGGTAGACCACCATGAGAATCATCGATAGGTTAGTTAGAATTGATCACGAGACTGTCAGTTAAGAAGACCCAGTAACGGAAGAAGCTTATATCAACGGAAGAGCCCTCGTTTTTGATGGAGACGTTATAACGGAAGATATGAAGACTGTGAGGAGTCAGATGCCAAAACCCGAGAGGATTGTTAAAATCTTAAGGGACCAGTACCTCTCATTTTAAGTGTGGTAGCATCCCACCTTGCCGGAGATTGGAATTGTTAGAAGACCCCCAAACCCTAACCTTTCTTTCTAGCCCCTTCGAATCTCGAGGACGAGATTCATTTTAAGTGTGGTAGATTTGTAACATCCCAAATTTTTGGAATGATAATATAATTATTAGATTTGCTTGTTTGTTTGCTTGAGTGATTGAAACTTGAGTGAAATTTGAAACTTTTCAAAACTTTTGAATGAGAGGGAATAAAATGACTTTCCCCTTCTCCGGTGAATTCATATTCAATCATTTAAAAGCAAAGAGAGAAGATGACGTGACTTCTTCAACTATAAAGAATTTGAACGGAGATTTGCATTTGAATTCTTTTGCATTTCTATTTGTTTTCTTCGTGCAAGAAGTGCCGGGAAATAATTTCTTGCAAGCAAGAAAGAGAGGAGGAATATGACCCTCCAAAACCAGGGGCACTTTTGAAATATTTTGAGCCAAGAAAGCCAAAGTTTTATTGTGAAAATAATTGCCAAAAAGAAATAAAGCATTTAGGGGATTTTCTGAAAAACATTATTTTAAAAGTTTTTATTTTTGCCTTGGAAAAATGTTAATCGAGTAGAGGATATTTTTCTGAAAATTTTGGTATATAATACCCTATATTAATTATTTTATTTTGTTTCCTTTTTATTCCTTTTAGTTTCTGTTCTATTAAAAATCAAAAATCGGGAAGGTTTTTTTTATTTAGGAAAGCGCGTGAGCGCAGGATAATGAATCGGGCCAGATCCCTTGAGGCCCGGGATCTGATCCTGTTAGGGAACGGTTGACCGACCCGAGCCCCCCTCCTTCCCTCACTACCGCCGGGCCCCACCTGGCCGACTCCACCCCGCCCCGGTCACCCCCTACCTCTCTCCTCCCCTCTCCTTCCTTCCATGGCCGAGACCGGCCGATCCTCGCCCCGATCTCCACCACCTTCCCTCCCTAGCCTCTCCTATCTTCGCCTATATAAGGCCCGAGGCCACCGCAGCCCGAGCCCCTCTCCTCCGCCGCACTTCACCGCCCCAACCACCCCTACTACCGAGTTCGCCGGAGCCGAAGCTCGAGGGAACTTCCCCGGCGCCCTGCCGCGCCACCCCTCTCCCCCGCAACACCCGACCGCCAGGACCTCCCCCATCGCCGCCGCGTCCCATTTTTCTACCCTGCCTGAGCTCCTCGCCACCCCACGCCACCCCGCACCTCGTCGGACTTCTCGAGCCCGGCCGAATTTCCCCGACCTCCCCTGCTCCTCCCCGGCCACGACTCGCCTCGCCGCCGCCTCCTTTCGACGGAGGAGACTCGCCGCGTCCCCCTGGTGCCCTCGGACGCCACCGAGACCCGCCGGAGCGACGACCTCGACCACCACCACCCCCCTGCTCGCCGGAGACCCCCTACCACGGTGAGCCAGCCCCCCTGTGAGCCCCATCCCCTCCCCTAGCCATTTGATTTAAATCCAACGCTCGTGATTAGACACTAGGTACCCCTTCGGTCTTTTAGATAAAACCGATCGGTTTTTCTTTCACTTAAGTTTTAGCCAAAGCGAATTAGTTACATTGCGGCCGTTTGTTAGATTTCACCGCAGCACACACACCCTGACCAATCAGAAGATGCCACGTGGACCCCTGTCCACAAATCAGTTTTTCCTTTTTCTGTTTTAATTCCAAAACAGAGAGAGTTTCAATTTTCTTTTGATCATAACTTCTGATCCACAACTCCAATGAGGTTGATTCTTTTTCCAGTAGATCACAATTTTTCTGTAGTTTTTAAAAACATATAATTTGTCTATGTTTGAAATTTTCAAAATTTGAATTAGATCAGATTTAGTTTAAACCTTGTTTTGCCTATTCCAGGAGTTTAAAAATAGCTTTTAATTTGATTCTTTTTGGTACTGATCACTAGTGATCTTGGTTATCAGTGGTAAAAATTTCAGATTTATTTGAGTATTTTAGCTCATTGTTTCTTGTGAAACAATTTCTGTTTCACCTCTTTTAGGATTACGGCTAATTCCTTTTCTATAATTGCTTTTAAATTATTTTTATTTTATATTTCAGAAAGATTATGTTTTGTTTCTGTTAGTTACCAGTAGGTTTGCAACAAGTTTTGATTTTTATTTTTTATATGTTACCATGAAATCAATTCTAGTTCCCTAATAACTTGCAATTGGTTTCTCCACTGTTTCAAATCCCGTTTGGAAATACTTTCAAATAGTTTTGTGAGAAATACTTTATTTTATATTAGTTAAATTTATATATTAGTTCCTTGTTATTATTTTCCGTTGGACAAAAACTATTTAGTGTTTGATGTAGTAGAAGACTCCCTAGTCTTATTTGAAGTTTCCTTCGGATTCCTATTCGCTCTCTCTTTTGTTTTGATTGCTAGAATGATTGCTAGTATGAGTGCTTATGTGAATGATATGTTTGTTATATAGATTTCATCGGAGAGTGACGAGTAGTCTATCAAGTTATTTCTCGAGAAATTCTTCTTCGTCAACATCACCAGGCAAGTCACTTTGATCATACTATCACCTATGTTTTATGCATCGTAGTTCTACCATCCTATGCCCAAATTGCATGCTGCTTAGGTACTTGGAAATTTTAGTATAGGTTGTAGTATCATGTGGTAGGCACCCAACAACCCCGATACTTGGCCCCGGGACGACAAATTTCATATTGCTATGCTTGAGTAGACGGGATTTCGGTTGAGTGCATAACACGAGTGATGCGAGGTTGATTAAATAATCAAGACCGGTTAAGACAAGATTTTCAATACCTCATGATGCAATGCAACTCTGTGTGAAGGATGGTTGATCGGCTCCCTGGAGAACCCAGTGGATGACCCAGGATGCTGGAGACGGCCATAACGTCCTGCGGAAAGCTTCACCCAGGCTCAAAGAGACGGACGGATATTTTCAAGACCCAAGGCTTACCTGCACAGCCACAAGTCATTATGGGCTCTAGCTTGGTTGGACAACGCGGCGACTCTGGACAGGCGGTGCTAGCAGATGTAGAAGAACGGTAGGAATGGATGGGCACCGACAGGGATTCAGAGGGACCCGTTGAAAGACCATGTTTTGATCATCCGGTCTTCAAACACCCTGAAGTGCGAGGACATACACAGAGGCGATCAAATCTTGTGGGGAACGTGTGCAAAACTCTGCAGAGTACTCAAACCTAATCGATTAGCCGTGTCTATGGTCATGGACAACTTGAGCCAAAGGAACTGAAGTTATCTGAAATTCTCAACACAAATAATAATATTGATGTGGGTATTATTGACAACATGGGTACGAGAATTGGTTGGCGGAACCATCTCGTTAACAACCAACAACGTAGTAACATTTTGCTTTTAAGACTCTCTTGATGTAGGAGAAAACTTGCTTTTCGCTAAAAACTTATATCCCCACTTGCCATATATGCATATAGTATAGATGATTACTTTTCACCCCTCTCTTATGTGACTTGCCGGCATATCCAATATGATGACCTACACGGCTGCAACGTCTTATGTTGCAGATATTTTTCTTCGACGAGTAAGAGTACGATTCAGGGTTACGGTCTACACTCAACTTGCCATTGGTGTTTATTGGGACTCCACTCCCTTGACCGCTTCCGCTGAGATATTTAAGGTATATATCAGTTACACTATTTACATGTGATTGCACTTTGATATATACATTGATGTACTGTGTGTGCCAGCATACTGATCCAGGGATGGCACAGAAAACACAAAGGCTTGACTCGTCTTGAGTCGGGTCGCTACAATAAGCCAAAAGGCATACATCTGTAAGCAAAGTTATCGAAAGGGCAGGTGAAAGTGGTTTTCACCTGATCAGATTGTGCAACTGGTATTTGGGAGAAACCAGAATAACCATCTAGAAAGCAGAAGTGTGTGTGTTTGGACAGTTTTTCTAGCATTTGGTCTATGAAAGGCAAAGGGTAATGATCTTTCCTAGTGGCCTTATTCAATTTCCTAAAATCAATCACTATCCTATAGCCAGTAATAATCCTCTATGGGATCAATTCATCTTTATCATTAGGGACAACGGTAATACCTCCCTTCTTAGGGACGCAATGCACCGGACTTACCCAATCACTATGAGCAACAGGATAGATAATAACCGCTTCCAGGAGCTTTAGTATTTCTTTTCTCACTACCTATTTCATCTTAGGATTTCATCTACGTTGATGATCGGCAACTGGTTTGGAATCAGGATCGGTTTTAATCTTGTGCTGGCATAGAGTGGGACTAATGCCCTTAAGATCATCAAGAGTATATCCAATAGCAGCACGGTGCTTCCTCGGAGTTTGTAGTAACTTATTTTCTTCATGCTCTGAGAGGCTAGCACTTATAATAACAGGATATATCTCTTTTTCATCAAGATAAGCATACTTAAGAGTATCAGGCAACTGTTTAAGCTCGAACACAGGATCACCCTTTGGTGGGGGTGGATCTCCAAGCAGTTCAATAGGCAAATTATTCTTAAGGATAGGATATTGTTCAAAGATAACTCTATCTATCTCATCCCTTTCGTCCATGTGCATATCATTTTGATGCTCAAGCAAGTATTGCTCTAAAGGATCAGTAGGAGGCACGGCAATAGAAACTAGGGCAATAATTTCATCCTTACTTGGCAACTCTTTTTCATGAGGTTGTCTACTAAACTTGGAGAAATTGAACTCATGTGACACACCTTCAAAGCCAACAGTGACAGTTTGCTTCTCACAGTCAATATGAGCATTGACAGTATTGAGGAAAGGTCTGCCAAATATGATGGGACAAAAGCTACCTTGTGTGGTAGCAAGAACGATAAAGTCAGCAGGATATTTTGTTTTACCACACAAGACTTCAACATCCCTAACAATTCCCACAGGGCAGATAGTATCTCTATTGGCAAGCTAAATAGTGACATCAATAGGTTCCATCTCAAGAGGTGCAATCTCGTCTTTAATTTCATCATATAAGTATTGAGGTATTGCACTAACACTATCACCCATGTCACATAAACCATGATAACAATGATCTCCTATCTTAACAGAAACAACAGGCGTGCCAACAACATGCCTATGTTTGTCTCTAGCATGAGGTTTAGCAATTATAACAGCATCTTCACACAAGTGAATATCATGTCCCTCAACATCGTTGGACAGGAGATCTTTGATAATAGCAATGCTAGGTTCAACTCTAATTTGCTCAGGGGGTGTAGGTGTTCTAATGTAGCCTCTACGTATCATAGTTGAAGCTTTGGAATGATCCTTTATCCTAACAGGGAAAGGTGGTTTCTCAATGTAAGCACTGGGAACAATAGGATCATTATAAGCGATGACTTTCTCTTCAACTGGATTGGGTTTAACTACATTGACTTCTAAGGGAGGATGATATTTAAACCACTTCTCTTTAGGGAGATCAATATGAGCAGCAAATGATTCACACAATGGAGCTATTATCTCAGAGTCAAGTCCATATTTAGCGCTAAAATCACAAAAAGTATTTGTTTCAACAAAGGATTTAACGCAATCGAACTTAAGATTCATACCTGACTCCTTACCTTCATCAAACTCCCAATCTTCAGAGCTGCGTTTAATTCTTTCCAATAAATTCCATTTGAAGTCAATATCTCTCTTCATAAAAGAACCGGTACAAGAAGTGTCAAGCATGGTGCAATCATCATGAGAAAGCCAAGCATAGAAGTTCTGAATGATAATTTCTCTCGAGAGCTCATAGTTGGGGCATGAATATAACATTGATTTAAGCCTCCCCCAAGATTGAGCGATGCTTTCTCTATCACGAGGCCAAAAAATTTAAATATAATTCCGATCACGATGTACTACATGCATAGGATAAAACTTTTGATGAAATTCCAATTTCAACCAGTTGTAGTTCCATGATCCGGTATCATCACATAGCCTATACCATATCGATGCTTTATCCCTCAAAGATAAGGGAAAGACCTTATTCTTGACCTCATCCTCGGGCAAACCTGCAAGCTTAAATAAACCACAAACTTCATCTACATAGATTAGATGCAAGTGGGGATGTGATGTTCCATCTCCCGTAAAAGGATTAGCCAGTAATTTCTCAAGCATACCCGAAGGAAATTCATAGCAAATATTTTCAGTAGGTGCAGCATGTTGAGGAGAAACTCCTTGTGCTTCCGTTCGAGGTGAAGATACCCCGAATAAGCTCCTCAAAGGATTAGTTTCCATAGTTACAAGTGACAATAAATTTCAGCACACTATATAAATGTTTCCTTACCAAATTCCACTTACCAAAGGCGCTTCACTCCCCGGCAACGGCGCCAGAAAAGAGTCTTGATGACCCACAAGTATAGGGGATCTATCGTAGTCCTTTCCATAAGTAAGAGTGTCGAACCCAATGAGGAGCAAGAGGATCTGACAAGTGGTTTTCAGCAAGGTATTCTCTTCAAGCACTGAAATTACCGGTAACAGATAGTTGTGTGATAAGATGATTTGTAGAAAGTAGCAAGTAAAAAAAGTAACAATGGTGCAGCAAAGTGGCCCAATCCCTTTTGTAGCAAGGGACAAGCCTGGATAAACTCTTATAGGAGGTAAAGCGCTCCCGAGGACACACGGGAATTTCTGTCAAGCTAGTTTTCATCATGTTCATATGATTCACGTTCGCTACTTTGATAGTTTGATATGTGGGTGGACCGGTGCTTGGGTACTGCCCTTACTTGGACAAGCATCCCACTTATAATTAACCCCTCTCGCAAGCATCCGGAACTACGAAATAAGAATTAAGACAAAGTCTAACCATAGCATTAAACTAGTGGATCCAAATCAGCCCCTTACAAAGCAACGCATAAACTAGGGTTTAAGCTTCTGTCGCTCTAGCAACCCATCATCTACTTACTACTTCCTAATGCATTCCTCTAGGCCCAAATAATGGTGAAGTGTTATGTAGTCGATGTTCACATAACACCACTAGAGCAAAAACAACATACAACATCAAAATATCGAACGAATACCAAATTCACATGACTACTTATAGCATGACTTATCCCATGTCCTCGGGAACAAATGTAACTACTCACAAAGCATAATAATATTCATGACCAGAGAGGTATTGAATAGCATCAAGGGTCTGAACATATAATCTTCCACCAAGTAATCCAACTAGAATCAACTACAAAGAGTAATTAACACTACTAGCAACCTTACAGGTACCAATCGGAGTCGCGAGACGGAGATTGGTTACAAGAGATGAACTAGGGTTTGGAGATGAGATGGTGCTGATGAATATGTTGATGGTGATGAGTCCCCTCCGATGAGAGGAGTGTTGGTGATGACGATGGCGACTATTTCCCCCTCCGGGAGGGAAGTTTCCCCGGCATGACGACCCTGCCGGAGCTCTAGATTGGTTCTACTCAAGTTCCGCCTCGTGGCGGCGGCGATTCCTCCCGAAAGCCTCCTCTTGATTTTTTTCTGGAACGAAACCCTCCTTATAGAAAAAGAGGGGGGCCAGAGAGCCAACAGGGAGCCCACAAGCCCCCTAGGCGTGGCCAGGGGGTAGGCCGCGCCTAGCAGGCTTGTGGCCTCCTGCTGGCTCCCCTCTGGTACTTCTTCGGCCCAGTATTTTTTATAAATTCCAAAATAAATCCTCATTGATTTTCACGGCTTTTGGAGTTGCGCAGAATAGGTATCTCAAACTTTCTCCTTTTTCATGCCAGAATCCCAGCTGCCGGCATTCTCCCTCTTCATGTAAACCTTGCAAAATAAGAGAGAAAGGCATAAGTATTGTACCGTGAAGTGTAATAACAGCCCATAAAGCGATAAATATCAACATGAAAGCATGATGCAAAATGGACGTATCAGTATCCTAAGATTTCTATCGGAGAAAGTAGGACAAGAATGTGTATCAACCCTTATGCATTGATTACCCCATTGTCACCACGGGAATCCAAAATTTGAGTACCAAAACATATATCAAGTGAATCAATAGAACACCCAATTGTCACCAGGGTATCCACATGCAAGACATACATCAAGTGATCTCAAATACAATATTTAATCCAACATAACAAAATCTCAAAGGGAAAGATTCAATTCATCACATCAAGATAGCAAGGGACAAACACCATATGATCCAACTATATTAACAAAGCACATGATATATCCAGATCGTGACATCTCAAGAACACGGGAGAGAGAGAGAGAGAGAGAGATCAAAAACATAGCTACTGGTACATACCCTCAGCCCTAAGAGTGAAATACTCCCTCCTCATCATGATGGTCGTTGGGATGATGAAGATGGTCTTTGGTGATGATTGCCCCCTCCGACATAGTACCGGAAAGGGCTCCAGACGAGATTTCTTCTACCTAGAGAGTTGTGGCGGCGGAGCAGAATTTCTAGGTTTATTTCTGAGGGTTTCTATATATATAGGATTTTTCGGCATTGGAATCATGCTAACCAGAGCCACAAGGGGCCCACAAGCTATGAGGGCATGCCAAGGGGGTGGGCGTGCCATGTTGCCTTGTGGCCAGTAGGTGGCCGCCCTCCATGGTTCTTCGCTCCGGTATTTCTCATTGTGCGGAAAAAATCATGAAAAAGTTTCGGGAGATTCCGAGAACTTATATTTTCTCCATAAAAAACAAGACCATGGTAATTCTGCTAAAAACAACATCAGTCCGGGTTAGTTCTAATTAAATCATATAAAGTGCATCAAAACCATATAAAAGTATTGTAAACATAGGTAAATATGGCATGAATACTTCATAAATTATCGATATGTTGGAGACGTATCAAAGCATCAGATTACCAGATTGTAATGAACTAGAGAGAAAGGGGATCAAGAGTTGGTAGGGGGAAGAGGGAGCACGTGAGAAGAGGGGATCAGAGGTGAGGGAGAGACTGGATATACTTTATTTCCAAGTCATATCCTTCTGAGTCGCTCACAAGAGTTTAAGTACACTCTCGATGGGCTCTAACTTGATTACAAGGCACACGGCCCTAAATAGCCCAACTATGGCCTTGCACATTAATGCATCTCTGCCACGCTCCATCTCATTCAGTTATGTGAATGTGAGGAGCAGCCGTGACAATGTGGTGATATTATCTTAGTAATCATAAAAACTGAAACAAATGTAGATGAAAGCAAGGTTTTGATTTTCGATTTGTGTTTGGACATTTCAAATATTTTGGCAAAATCTTGGACGAAATTGTAAAACATTTTTTTGGAGGAAATTTGAGTGAAAATCGGCCGAAATTTGAAATAAATAGAACATTTGTATAACAGTACAACAACCATCAGGAGTAATCATATAATCTTTATCAAATAAGCTATAGGGATGAATAAAACTACATCTGTCCAACATAACAATCATTCATCAGTCATAAAATTTCCTCCAACTTTAATGATGGCCTCCAAAATAACCTTAACAGTCCAACATTAGTTCCAATTGGTATTCTTGAAGGAAGTCCTCCACAAAACGGGTTTGATCACAAATGGGCCAGTTGGATGATGCAGTTGGTTCGTGAGGGCCACACGACGATCAACATTGATGGAGAGGTCAACCTTTACTTCCCAAACGCAAAGGGAGTTAGACATGTTGACCCCATATCACCCCTACTCAAAGTTGTTAGAATCACGATTCTGAATTGGATCGGAGCTCCATTGCTAGGATCGTGAATCGTAGAATCATAACTATCAGGATCGTAGAAACTTAGATTCTATGAGCAAAATCGTAGAATCAGAGGGGCTAGTTTGGATCGTAAGATCGCAAGATTCTAAGACTTGAGTCACGACTCTGACAACTTTGGCCCTACTCTTTAACATCATCACGGATGCATTCGTGGAAATGTTGGATAGGTCTAAAGAGGCAAGCCATATAGAAGGGGTAACTACGAGGATTGTGCATACCGGGTTATCCCACCTACAATACGTCGATGACACACTTATTCTTATATGTTATTCCAAGGCGAGAATCCTCAACTTGGAAATTCTCCTTATGTGTTTTGGCTTTGGAGGCAATTTCGGGGCTTAATATTAACTTTGATAAACGCGAAGCTACTATTATGGTTTGTGAGCGGGAGGATCAATTAAGAGTAGCTCACATGATGAAATGTAAACTCGGAGAGCTACCCATCAAATATCCAGGAAGGCCCATTTACAATAGAGACCTTTGTATCAAAGACTTTGATCAAGTAGTCGAAAACTAGCTACAAGAGTGGAACCATGGCAAGGGATGCTAATGGCGTCGGCTGGTCGATTAGTCCTTGTTAACGATTTCTTAACTAATATCCCAATGTTTACCAATGGCATTTACCTTCTCCGAGATGGGGTGCATGCGGTCCAGATTCTTTTGGGATATAGCAAATAGAAAACAAACGTACCATAAAGTGGTCAACATTTGTATGCCGAAGGAGAAAAAAGGGCTGGGGTGATCAACACTAGAGTGATGAACTAGTCCCTCGTGGCTAAGTGAGCATGGAAAATCCTTACCGACCAAGAGGGACTGTGGATAAAACTATACCTCAAGAAATACATGAAAAACAAGGAGAAAGGGGGTAGAGTCACACCACAGCCATCACAATTTGCCAAAGACATCACCAAAGTTCAACAATGTCACGGGCGGAAACTTGGCCACCTTTCGGCTGGACGTGCGGTCTAGTGACAGACCCATCAGTGAGGTTTTCCCAAGGCTCTTTGCAATAACCGAGAATAAGAATGCTACGGTGTCATAAATGTAGACCACCAATGGGCAGATGCCAAGATTTAGGCGTATATTTGGGAGTGCCGAAGTGGTGCAATGGTAGGCCTTCCAACTTCTCTTACACGATATTACTTTGTATCCATGGAGGGACGAGGTGACTTGGAGATTGGAACCATCTTGTTAGATTTCCACCGGTTCTCTATACGTGAGATATTTAGAGCGGCTCCGTCGATAGATCTTTCGGGTATACGGGCGGCCAAGATTTCGGCGATCAAGATTTTATTATGGCAAACAATGGGAAAAATGACCAAGTGGGAAAATGGCATGGCCCGGGCAACGACAAATGCCCATGGTGTAGGATGGATGAGGATCATGATCACATTCTCTTTTGATGTATTATCACTAGATTCATGTGGAGTGTGATTCACGAAGCAACAAGATGTCAATGGTACCCGTTTGGTTTCTCAAATATCTTTCATCTCATCGAGACCACCTCGGCATGGGATGCAAGACTCGAATGGGTGGAAGTGGGAGCCCTAACTTGGGCACTTTGGAATGCGTGCAACAAGGCATTTATTGAGGGTATCGTCTTCAAACATTCGTCTAACCTTATTACAAAATGGTGATCTGACTACAACTGCGGCGAGCTCTAGGGAAACACTGAGATCGAGTGCAACATGACACATTCATCAACCAACTTTGCCAAAAGTGTACTCAGTTGTGCCATGCATCAAGGATGCATAACACTAGCTAGGGTGGCTAGGAGGTTGAACAACACTGTGTTTGTCCCTGCTTTGTATGTGCGCGTTGCATGCCGAGCTAGGTCATTGTTGGCATTTTTTCTACTCTTCCCCCTCCCCCTCTCTCTCTCTCTCTCTCGTTTCATCTAGCGTGTGTTATCTCACTTATCCAAGGGCCTAATTCTAAGGCTGGGTAATAGCCTCGTATCTAGAAACATATCATTTCAAATCACATCGTAGTTCAAAGTCCAAATACTCCGGTATAACCAATAGACTTTTCCACTTGAATTTGTGTCTCCTTTTCTACTTGCATTTGCTCCTCTTGTTGATCTTGCATTGATGGATCATATTCATCATCCTCACTCACTCCATCATTATCCTCACTCTCATTATCAACAAATTCATTCTCTTCATTACCATCCTCACTCTCGGAGTCTCGGTGTCTACATCCACATTCTCTTCATCATCATTCCTCTCTATTTTCTTGTCATTATCCTTTGTAACAACATATGAAGCTTTCTGCTTGAGTTGAGGCGCCTTATTTTCTCAAAAACAACAGTAGCAGCATCAACTCCATCAATGATTGGATCCTCTTCATCCTCATTCAACCAATCCATTATTGTATTTGTTTCATCAATCATTGTTGTATCATTAGCTTTGCACTTGGATCAATTTCATTATCTATATATCTTGATCTTATTAAGCATGTATCTTCAAGGTTTGAATAGAAAACAAAGTGAATTATTTATCCTAATTTTTATACATGCAAGGATAGTATAAGGTAGAAAGTAAATGTGTTCATTTATACCTTTAGGTTGTAGCAGAAAAACACTAGCTTGTGCATCTTGTCATATCAAAGATGTTTTTTTGTTTTGTGTGCACCGAAGCGATGACACTCCGATTCCTCCCACATCCACTAGATGAGACATATTGTGGGCAAATTATTATTGCACACTTATGCAGTGCAAGAACATCCCCTCCAAACTGAAACCACCATTGGGTTGCAATATATCACCAATGAAATTTTCAGAATTGCAAACTCAAAGGAACTGGAAATTCTAAAACTAAAAGACCATGACTGACTTGGCTCCATTCTCTTTGTATCTTCTTTTTCTAATCTGATCCCAAACCTCCCTTGGCACTTCCTATACTTACTTACTTCATCAATGGCTAAAAGAGCACTCGATCTCTCGATCTAATATATCCATTATGGCATCTGCTAGTGAAGTAGCATCATTTGTACGGTTGCGAAGGTTGAGATGGTGACGTGTGTATGGGTCCAGGATGGAAATTGCATAAAAATAGAGCAATATGAATAAAAAAATTAAAATAAAGAGAAATATAATTACAAAATTCCATTGATTTATCAATACCAGCAACCACAAATGTATCTTGTTCCATTGCATCTATCCTCTTGCCCACCTTGCGCATGAAACTAACGTACAACTTTGATGTAGGTCCAAGATGGGCTTCCCTCCTTTGTATAGCGAGTATCATAACTTTTTTTGAAGCCAAAAAGAGTGCACTTTCCGTGTATCAGCACCTCATCGCCTTATAAAGTGGCCTCAATGCACCCAATACCCACTCTAGTGTTGTCCACGAGATATTACTAGACAAACACTCCTCGGTAAACACGTAGCTAGGCTCATACCTCCATTGACACTCCTTCCAGTCCTTAGAAACCTTACACTCTAAATTTATCTTTCTTCAAATGCTAACTCTCAAGGAACATGAAGACAACTCCAGCACAGGTGGCATTTGGTCTTATTAGGTCACCACCTATGTTCTTCTTCATGTTATCATGCATGTTATTCTGTCTATGCATGAACCTACAGATTGCCTTGGCACTCCTAACTATCACATCAACCTCAGGAAAATTTGTTATATCTTTTAACATAAGATTGACAATGTGTTCATCACATGGTTGCCAAACAATATGGGAGTATTGAGAGTTCTTATATAAGGGTTTGCAAGCTTTCCTATAGTTGGACCCAATATCTTGTACAATTTGAAACTATATGTTCATAGCCTATTTTTTCTCTATAACCTTTTCAATCTATCTATAGATTAAATCTGCAAAATTATGTAAAATGCACATACCTAATTAGAATAAAGCAAATATTTTGAGAACGTAAGACAATTATAGGACATATCCAAGTATTCAAGAAGCGTGTATTGTAAGAACATATGTAAAATGCATATATACCTTATGAGAGACCAATTTGGATGCCGGTAAAATGCATATATACCTTCTGAGAGACCAATTTGGATGCCGGGGCGGCGCCCTGGATGGTAACACTACACGGTTAGCTCTATGGCAGGCAGCAGTGGTGGCGTCTTCTATTTCCTATGTGGGTAGCAAGGGGAGGGGTTTCGGGTACCGTGGCTTCGGCGGTGGCAACCACTGGTCTGGCTGTGGATGCCTCACATAGGTGGCCCCCGCTCTCATCGGTTAGGTCGATCTTGAGTCCGCAGATGGCATTTGTGTGGGTTCGAGCAAAAGCTCTACGCTCATACGCCAACAACAGCGGCACCTACGAGTGTTGCTTCTCTCTTGTAGGTGTTTGTAGGGGTCCCCTCACGATGTCATGGGCCCAGGGTGAAAACCCTAGCCCGCTTCTCATGCTCGATGGATATGGCACCTTGCATCATCACCCTCTTGAGGGCGCCGCCGCGGACCCCCGACCCCTCTAGGTTGTAGATGGCCTATGGCAATCTTTTCCCTGGCGTAGTGTGTCCTCATCTCTCAAGAGGGGTGGATTTGATGGTTCCCTATCGTATAGACGTCCCGGTTGTCTCCATTCTCGGTCCTCATTGTATCTTGGCAGGAGCGGTTCTCCATCGCCTAGGGGGAGGGGGTTGTCTTCCCATTAAAAAGATGGCTCGGCAACACAAGTTTCAATCATGAATTTTTCAAACCCCTTTCTAAATGTACTACTCCTAAATCTTAATCACCAGTATAATTTTCTTTTCCTATAACCGTTTTCTTATGTTAAGGTGATGCATCAGGGTCACATTTTCACCAGGCCCCTGTCAAAATTGGGAGTGTATGAAACAAAGACGTTATACAGACGAGTAGAAGAAGTCAAGGAGCAAGGCTATAGGATGCATGCAAGGGAGCTGCCCGAGCGTAGAAGAAAGAAACAGTCCCACGGTGTGCCACCGTTTGTGCCAGAGAATGGCGCTGCTGCCTGCATGGTGCCCCTCCACTCGCCATATATAGCCTCCTTCCCCGATCAGACGACCGACCTACCACACTCGCCGCCGCCTGCCCTCTCCAGTCTCCACTATGGAGCTCCTCCGCGCGCTCGTCCTGCTCTCCCTGGCGCTCCTGGCGAACGGCCGGGACACCGACCTCTCCCGGGACAGCTTCCCCAAGGGCTTCGTCTTCGGCACCGCCTCGTCGGCGTACCAGGTGGAGGGCAACGCCCTCAAGTACGGCCGCGGGCCCTGCATCTGGGACACCTTCCTCAAGTTTCCAGGTCAGGATCGATGAGATGAGATGGCACTCATTTTTGAACCAAGCCTTGCATGCATGTGTGTGGCGACTCCTGAACCTTAATGTGTGTTCTTGCGCCGTAGGTGCCACCCCCGACAACGCCACCGCCAACGTGACCGTCGACGAGTACCATCGCTACATGGTCAGTGGTCGGGAAGATCACACTGATTCTGATTGTTGTTTGCAAGTGGTTTCCGGCCGGTCG
Source organism: Hordeum vulgare subsp. vulgare (assembly GCF_904849725.1). Classification (NCBI taxonomy): domain Eukaryota; kingdom Viridiplantae; phylum Streptophyta; class Magnoliopsida; order Poales; family Poaceae; genus Hordeum; species Hordeum vulgare. The sequence continues at coordinate 538,732,069 of NC_058524.1, read as the reverse complement.
TGATTCGAACACGAAAACTGATCCTCATTCTCATTCTGATTCAGGACGATGTGGACAACATGGTGAGGGTGGGCTTCGACGCCTACCGCTTCTCCATCTCTTGGTCGCGCATTTTCCCCAGTAAGCCTTTCTCCCCAGCTCGTGCATTCTCTTCAGTTCAGTGATGTGTTATCTTCTTCTTCTTCTTCTTCTTCTGAAACTGTTGACAAATAAAATGCAGGTGGGATCGGGAGGATCAACAAAGACGGCGTGGACTACTACCATCGGCTCATCGACTACATGCTCGCCAACAGTACGATTCGTCCATCCATTTCTGCATTTCCTTGAACTATTTACGACTCCATCAGAATCTCTCCATTAGACAGTTAACGATATTTCCTCTCTGCATAACATACATTAATTTCCCCATTAATCAGATATCACTCCGTATGTGGTGCTCTACCACTACGACCTGCCGGAGGTCCTCAACAACCAGTACAACGGCTGGCTCAGCCCCAGGGTCGTGTAAGTGCTCCTGCTCCATACTCCATATATATATACATAGCCGCAAAATCCTGCAACATTTTACTACGTGCATATGCATGTGATCTCTGGTTAACTCCGACGACTCGCCGCGCGCCTTTCCGCAGGCCCGACTTCGCGGCTTTCGCAGACTTCTGCTTCAAGACGTACGGCGACCGGGTGAAGAACTGGTTCACCATCAACGAGCCGCGGATGATGGCCTGGCACGGCTACGGCGACGGCTTCTTCGCGCCCGGCAGGTGCACAGGCTGCCGCTTCGGCGGCAACTCTGCCACGGAGCCTTACATCGCCGGCCACCACCTCATCCTGGCGCACGCCGCCGCCGTCAAGGTATACCGCGACAAGTACCAGCCCGCCCAGAAGGGCACCATCGGCATCCTCCTGGACTTCGTGTGGTACGAGCCGCTGACCTACACCGAGGAGGACGAGTACGCCGCGCACAGGGCGAGGGAGTTCACCCTTGGCTGGTGAGGAACCACGCACGCACGCACGCACGCATCTCACGGCCGCCGCCGGCGACTGCGAGACTTGACTGAAAGTCTGAAACTGAGCTGAGATGATCATGCATGGCAGGTACATGCACCCGCTTACCTTCGGCCACTACCCGGAGACGATGCAGAAGCTGGTGGGGACGAGGCTGCCCAACTTCACCGCGGAGCAGAGCAAGCTGGTGCAGGGCTCAGCGGACGTCATCGGGATCAACCACTACACCACCTACTACGTCAGGGCCCACGAGAACCTGACGCACATGAGCTATGCCACCGACTGGCAGGCCGAGCTTCTCTGTACGTCCGGTTAATTAACCGAAACCTCACATGAATTGTTCCTCGATCGTCTGCCCGTCTAACACATCTGATCATCTCCCCCTGTCCTTTCAGTCGAGCGCAACGGCGTGCCTATCGGAAAACAGGTACTAACGATCATCAAATTTGACCACAAATATACTGCATAAGGTTGGATGGAGTTATATATATTTATGGTTCATGAATTTGTGACCAGGCATTCTCGAAATGGCTGTACGTGGTGCCCTGGGGATTCTACAAGGCGGTGATGCACGTGAAGAACAAGTTCAGGGACCCGGTGATCCTCATCGGCGAGAACGGCATCGACCAGTCGGGCAGCGACACGCTGCCGCACGCGCTCTACGACACCTTCAGGATCGACTACTTCGACCAGTACCTCCACGAGCTGAAGCGCGCCATCACCGACGGCGCCAGGGTGACGGGCTACTTCGCGTGGTCGCTGCTGGACAACTTCGAGTGGCGGATGGGCTTCACCTCCAAGTTCGGGCTCGTCTACGTCGACCGGAACACCTTCACCCGGTACCCCAAGGACTCCACGCGCTGGTTCCGGAAGGTGATCAAGAGCGAGGAGTGAAGGAGCCGGGAGTTCCTCCTAGGTAGTAGCAGAGGCAGAGACTGCGTTTTTTCTTCTTCTTCTTCTTCTTGTTCCTTTATAACCAACGGTGCCAGATGGATGGATGAATAAGGCGTCTTCTAGTCTAGAATTCTAGATTCGGTTGAATGAATAAGATGTCCTCAGGTAGTTTTTCTTTTTAACATAATACAAACGCAAACGTTCGTATACACACACATACACATGCCCCTATAAACGTACATACGCAGTGACGGAGCCAGCCAGCCCAAGGAGCCGGGGCAAAGTCTTTACACAACAACGTTGCCCAGGGTTTGCCCCAACTGATTAGTAATATTAATTATGGTATCTTTGTATTATTTAGTGAAGAATGGCTGGAGCAGCCCGGGCGGCTGTCCCAGGTCGCCGGGAGCTAGCTCCGCCACTGTACATACGTACGCACTTCCGAGAGACTGAACCGACATATCATCTTAAGATTTATAAAGTCACGGTAGATGCCTCACCGAAAAACATCTCCTTTCACTAAAAGCGCATCACCAGAGATTCCAAAATAATACAAGCACCATGAATTGCACCAAGATGGATTGGAAATATCACTATCCCTCTACCATTCAACCACAGGTTGGTTTGCCAAGTACTTTCAGATCGAAGCGAGATCAGTTCTTTTGTAGTTTTGGTTCTAGATTCTGCAAAATGAGTTATAATTAATGGGTTTCGGTTTTGAATTTTTCATATTTGTTGTCATGATAAATTGTACACACGTCCACATGATACAGAACAACCCTTGTGCCGTACTGCGGTGACGACGGCGAAAGCAAGTAATGGCCCCGCTTGCCATGCTGGAGCAAGACAGGGACAAAGATCGATCTCAAAGTTGAGGCACAGATGGAGACGGCGTGGAGGTTGATCCGACGGCACCATCGTGTGTGTGTTTGTGTTCATATACTCCCTTTCGTTTCTAAATATGAGTGTTTTTAAAGATTTCATCAAGGAATCTACACTCTAATGTATGTCTATATACATCCGTATGTACTTTTCTAGTAAAAACTTTAAAAAACTTATATTTAGGAACGGAGCGAGTAAAATGCATGCATGACCATTAATTCTCTCACATTCACTAAATATATCGTGAGGCTTAAAGCTTTTTAACTCAATTTGACTAAAAAAAAAGCCTAATATAATAAAAATCCAAATAAAAATAGATGGACCCTATAAATCGAAAAAGTAAAAATACTATTATTTTTTTCAGCATTGCGTTCGACTGGCGCGCTTTGTACGACGCGCTTTGCGTTCCACTGGCGCGCCCTACTCAGGGACAGCCTCCCAACTGGCCGGACCGTTATTGCCTTGGAAACTGTTTAAAATTTACACAGAGGTGAGTGACCTGACGACCGAGATGGCTCGTCCCAATTATGAGAGAAGGCACACGCTACAATGTTCGGTTTTGGGACACTTATAAAAGGTTACTGATCGTTTTTGGAATCCTTCTGATCGGTTTTAAGAACCTTCCAGAAAGATCTCAAACTAGTATTTATTGTATTTTTCTCTATTTCTTTTTTCAATTTCTTTATTTTTCGTTTTTCTGATTCTTTTTTTATTATTTTTTCGGTTTAATGTATTTGTTTCATTTATTTACTTATTTTTAATTATTATTTTTCTTCTCTTTTTTGTTCTTCCACATTTCATTTTTTTCCAAAATTTCGACAAATGTTCCTATTATTATTTTAATTATTCACAAATTTAAAAATGTTTGCATATTTAAAAAATCTTCACCTTTTAGAAAGTATTCATAAATTTCAAAACTGTTTGAGTCTTCAAATTTTGTTCATGGACTTTTTAAAAATATTCCCATTTAAAAATTGTGTTTTTAATTTTTTTGTCGGTTTTAAAATAAATTCATTACAAAAATAGGTCGCAATTTCTGAAAAGCTTATATTTTGGAAGGTACGAACATTTTTTCTATTTTTGAACAAATTTTCATAGACAGGAAAAATAAATTGCATATGCGAACAGAAAAATTGAAAATGTAGAAAATGTTTTTGAAGAACACGAACCATTTTTTGAAGTTGTGAACAAATTTTTTCATACACAAGAAAAAAAATTGCATATGCAAACAAAAAATGAAACCGTAGAAAATAGCAAATAGCCAGCCCCGACCTCGGACGGGGAGCCGGAGCGGCGCCACGCGGCATTCACGCCGCGTCGACGATTGAGGCGCCCTTCGGACCGTCGGGTTTCCCAGCAAGTCCATATAAGGCCAAGTCGTCAGGCCGACGTGGCAAGCGTGCCTGGGCTCCCTATGTCCGCCCCATATTTGAGCTGGAAATGAAGGGTGCCGGTCAGATCGGGCGTTTGAGTCTGATTTGAGATGTTTGTTTGGATCGAATTTTTTGTGACTGGTCAATAACCGAACGGCCTGCTCGAGCGTTTCAAAAGCGTTTGAAAGGTCCGATTGTAGCTGCTCTAAGCATGTTGTTTGCTTTTGAGTGTTCGGACATGCAAAAACTGCTCGTTGCTGGTGACTTGAAAGGATATTTTTTTCTCAACAACAGCAAACCGCTAGGTGCACGCGTGTTACGCGCCCTGATGAGTCCACAAGGATCTAGCCGGGAGCGTTTTGGCATTGATGAAGAATGAAGATCCACTCTGTGTAACAAATGAACGGCCAACAATTTTCTTCTATTATGTTGGGAATGACTAGCCCAAGTTCAAAAACTGATGTACTATAATACTCCCTCCGTCCCAAAATAAGTGACTGAAAAGTGAGTCAACTTTGTGTAAAGTTGACTCACTTTTCAGTCACTTATTTTGGGATGGAGGGAGTGGTATATATATATATAGAAACTCTATTCATCACTCAGGGTGCAGATTAAATTATTCCTCACCCAATGTAATTTTATGACCATTTTATAAATAAATTAAATTTGAAATGCAAATAGATACGTTTATATTGATTCATTACGAAAAAAACAAAAATATAGGTCATAAGACCAGAAAAACCACATTTTATGTATAATTTACACTATGTTTTTATATTTGTAATTTTACGTGAAATAAAATATTTTTTACAGTGACTGTGTATTTTTTACGATCCCAAAATAATTTACACTATGTTTTTATATTTGTAATTTTACGTGAAATAATATATATAAATTATATATATATATAGGGTCACGCTATTCGTCACCCTGGGTGAGGAATAGTTATTCTTCACCCCCCTCTATTTTTACATCAATACACAGTAATTTTACGTTTCTGAAATTTTAATCTTATCTCATACGTAAAAAGAGACCTAAAAAAATACATAGTCACCGTAAAAAATATATTATGTCACGTATAATTACAAACATAAAAACGTAGTATAAATTATACATAAAATGTGATTTTTCTGGTCTTATGACCTCTTTTTTTGTTTTCTTATGTCAAATTTTCATAGTGAATCAATATAAACGTATCTATTTGCATTTTAAATTTATTTTATTTATAAAATGGTCGTAAAATTACTTCGGGTAAAGAATAATTTAATCTACATCATGGATGATGAATAGATTTTCTATATATATATATATATATATGACGACCGATTGGGGCACCTAGGTGCCCAGGCTCCTTGCCTTTCGACTGATGGATTCCATTTAGATGCGCACTATCATAACCGGTATGTTTGTTAACGGATTATTCTATTAAAAACCATTGATGAACTAAGTATCACATAAACACTAATTGCATGTAAGCCCCACACACCATTCATGGCAGCGTTCCATGATGGAGAGACATAATAGGAGAGAGAAATTACTAATTAATGCGTGGTGATTAATTGACTCTGTTTTCTTACCATGTTTGATATTTCATAGATGGAAGGTACGTAATACTCATTATAAGGAGAGAAAAAAAACAGTTTTCATTAGGAGGGCATGCACGTGTATTTAAACTGAATTACTAGCACATACACATGAATATCTTGAGTATGTGTATATATTTTTTAGATACAATACCCTAAGTATGTGTATATTTGATAAGGTATAACACCAACACATGAATATTTTTATTAGGTATAATATCCAAAAACTGCATACCCAAAATATTTATGGATATACGAGATATAAAGTACTTAATATATTTCCATGTATGTGCATACTCATTGTATTTCTCCACTAACTACATACCCTCATATGAAATGTATGCGTACATATTCTGAAAGTATGTTAGTGTGCGTCATTTATGGGTATGTATAAATAAATTTCACATCTAGGTATATACGTATAGAGAAATATCTTCAGTATGAATTTATATGTTGAATACTCTCAACTTTCACATATTCATATCTCTCGTATACACGAACCAAAAAAAATCTGATGAGTCAGGAATAAAAAGGGGCCGTACTAAATAAGAAAGTTTGAATTGGTTAAAGTTATCCTATCTTGCATGCATGTAAATTAGGAAAGAAATCATTGACATGCACGTCATTTACAAGAGGAAGCATTAACGGGTTGGACCCGATCAAGGTGCCCTAAACAATTTACCTATATATATATATATATATATATATATATATATATATATATATATATATATATATATATATATATATATATATATATAGACACACACACACACACACACACACAGACACACACACACACACACACACACACACGACCGTTTAGGACACCTAGGTGCCAGGCTCCTTGTCTTTTCACCACTAGATTGCATTTAGATGCGTACTGTCAAAACGGATATATTTGTTAATGGATTATTTATTTAGAAATCATCAATGAAAAAATATGACATAATCACTAATTGAATGCCATAATAATGGCCCTCCATACCATGTATGGCAATGTTCCATGTTGAGACATAATAAGAGAAAATAATTAATAATTAAGATTCCATGTTTCATGTATGGAAGGTACGTGATATTTGTTATTACTAGAGAAAACTATTTGTAACTATATCCGAGCGTATTTTTATTGAAGTACCAGCACGTACACATGGATATCTTTAGTATATGTAGCGTACTTTTTATTGAAGTACCAGCACGTACACATGGGTATCTTTAGTTGTTAGAGCATATATCTCCATATGTGGTTTTGGTAATTGATGACAATTCCTATGGACTAATGGTTGCCTTAAGTTATATTTATAGGATTTGTCCATAGGCACTTCTTGAAGTCCATCTATTGGGTTCAAGGAGTTTATATGATGACCAAGATGGTATTCATTGTATTATCCAAAGAATGGTCATAGAGACACTAGGTTGATCAAGATCTCAGACAAAGAGTAAATCAAGATGATCAACACACAAAGCGTATAAGATGTACTGAGAGGGATCAAGTGATCCCATGGTATGGTAAGCATTGTCCATTACGTGTTTGTGTACTAACCCATGGTCTTTGTGAGACTCCTATGTGGGAGTTAGGTGTGCTTCCATGGGCTTGCATCAAAACGAATATCTCATACAACTCATGAAGGATGACATCAAGTGGTGATCGTCATCAAGATTGTGGTGTGCAAGTTTAAGTGGATCAACACGAATATATCATTGAAACTATTGTTAATAATCATGTGTTGATAAGTACAAGCTCATGTGCTAACAAGGACAAGATCAAGATAAGCATTCCTCAGCACTACATGCTTGATTCTTGTGGATGTTCACATGGTGGACAAATGAAGATGAATACATAAGCTAGGCTTTCCACATTGTGTATGGGAGAGCTGCTTGAAGACTTCATCATGTCTTGCTTTCAACTTGAGCCAAGAAGGAACAACAACATCAAGCTCAAGTGAAAGGGCTAACTCAAAGGTATCAGTTCCTTTGACGTTAGTGGTGCGGAGTGATGATCAGCGAATAAAAGTATACACTCAAGTATGGATCATCGGTACCCCTTTTATAATTCTTGAGTCTTTAGGGATCCTGCACTATTAAGAGGGGATCACAGGTTTTGTGATGAACTTGCTCAAACTAGATATCCACTGTTCTGCTCTTACCACATCTCCACTGCTCTACTGTTAATTATCAAAAAACAGGACCAGTGCCTTGGACATCCGGCCTCCTCCGGACGTCCGAGGCCCAAACATCCGGCCTCCTCCGGACGTCCGAGGCCCGGACGTCCGACCAGCTTCGAAAATCCGGAACTATGCACCACAGAAACTTGAGCCATATAACTCGGACTTCCGGCTCCCTCCGGACGTCCGAGGGCCGGACGTCCGACCAGCTTCGGAAATTCGGAGCTTTGCACCAGAGAAACTTGAGCCATATAACTCGGACTTCCGGCTCCCTCCGGACGTCCGAGGGCCGGACGTTCGACCAGCTTCAGAAATCCGGAGCTTTACACCAGAGAAACTTGAGCCATATAACTCGGACTTCCGGCTCCCTCCGGACGTCCGAGGGCCGGACGTCCGTCCCCTTTCGGAAATCCGGAATCTTGCACCACAGAAGTTTGAGTAGAATAACTCGGACTTCCGGCCTTCTCCGGACGTCCGGTCCCTGTTCAACTCCATAGTGGTTCCAGATATATTTACACCCCTCGGACGTCCGACCCCTGTCGGACGTCCGACCCCTTGTGGACATCCGGACATCCGTGAACTGCCGGATGTCCGACCCCTGTGTGACTTAAAGTGTCCCCAACGACTGTTTTTCTCTCCCCACTATAAATACCCCCTCCCACTTCGTGAGAGGGCGTCCCAACACAGCCTTATCCTCATAAGAACTCATTTCTACCTCACACACATTTGCTCACACCAAATCTTAGATCCCAAGAGAATTTGTGAGCCCCTTTGAGAGTTGTTCCAATCAAAAGATAGATTGTCTCCCTCTCCTTCTCTCAACCCAAGCTATTTGAGATTTGAGCAAGTTTTGAGCATTCCCCGTGATCTTGTTACTCTTGGAGATTGGAGATTCCTAGGCGGTAGGAGTTCTTCGGAGAGGAATCAATCCGTGTGATTACCCCCCGGAAAAGTTTGTGAGGGTTTGGAAGCCACCTCAAAGGCTTATCACTAGTGGTTGAGAAACGCCTTTGTGGTGTTATCTCAAAGGGAGAATAGGGTGAGCCTTCGTGGCGTTGGTGTGCCTTCGTGGTAACATCCACCTCTCTAACGGTGACTAGCTTCCCTCCAAGGAAGTGAACATCGGGATACATCTTTGTCTCAGTGACCTTGGTTATCCTTAACCCTAACTCCTTACTTGTGGTTTACTTGTGTTACTTGAGCATACATACATTGCATATTGTTTGTGCTCATTATATTGTGTTGGCTATTTCTTGTACAAGATTAATCATTCAAGCATACCTTCTATATCCACACGTTCACACTTGCAGCTTTTGATATATTGTGTGCTATAGTGTGATCTAGTATCTTGTGTCGTTCACCTACTTGTCGTGTGATATAGCTCAATTAAGTTTGTGTAACTTACTTGTGCTTGTTAGTAACTGTATTGTGTCCATCTTGGTAGATCGTGTTGTTGATACACGTTGCAGTGCCTAGTGCATTTAGGATTTGTGCTTGACAAGTATCCTCTTAGTTTATTTCCGCATTAGGTTTAAGCCAAATCCGAAGAATTTTTTAAATAGCCTATTCACCCCCCCCCCTCTAGGCGTCATCGAGGTCTTTTCAATTGGTATCAGAGATAGGTCTCTCTTTAATTAGGTTTCACGACATAGAGAGTATCGATGTCGACTATTGGATTAGTGCACAATGGCACCTTTGACTTTGATGGCACAAATTATACCCTATGGAGAATCCGTATGCTTCATCACTTTCGGGCCATGGGCCCAAATACTTTACGAATTGTTCTTGTAGGGATTGCCGACAAAAAGGATGATGCATCTTCATCTACTAATGAAATGTATCTTGATTGTGAGGCTTTTCTTGCCATTCATCGAACCATAAGTCCTGAAGTGTTTAAGTCTATCTCGACTTGCAAGTCAGCTCATGAAGTTTGGACTAAACTTGGAGATATATATGGTGGGTCCAATCTTGATGAAGACGATATTATGATGAAGGAGTTGGTGCATGAGCTCTTCACTCTTTTCGATTGTAAAGAGTCCACCACTACTTCCATATCCGATTGCTTGCACACCTCAGCATCTTCAATCTCACAAGGTAATGACATGGTGAGTGAAGAAATATATGTTGATGAAAATTTCATAGCCTCTATGGACATGAGCATATCTAGCACCACACATAGTGTAAATTATTGTGCTGATAGGTCATGCATTTCACCTAAAGATCCCTCGACAAATGTCTGTGGTGATATGCCTGCTCTCCCGTGTCCTCTTGATCAAAATATCTTGTTTCTCCCTAGTTGTTCTATGACTAATCATTTAGGGGAAATCAAGAAATATGAAGTACTTTTGACTAATGAAGAATCTGATTCACCAAAAGAATCATCATCAACTCCTCCAGTTCACATGTGCCTCATGGCAAGAGGTAGTAATGAGGTATCATCTTCCCTGTGCAATAACGATGATATTTGCGATGAGGATGATGATGATGACTTGACTGAAAATATCTATGTGATCAGTAAAATTCTTCATAAAGCTAAAAATAACGCTCTTCAAAGGTTCCAAGATGTTCTTGCTTACTTTGAACATTGTAATGATTCACTTAATCATGAACAAGCTAAAAGTGAACAACTTGAACATGAACTTGAGAAGAGTCATCAAGCATGTAGAGACTTAAGATCTTCAAAAGGAGAGATTGAAGTTACTCACGATAAACTTAAAAGGGATTTTGAGGTCCTTCTCCTTGAATGCAAGAATGTCAAGGGAGAGCTCGTCAAAACCTCTAAGATCTATGAGGAGCTTCAATCTACTCATGAGAAGTCTCTAATCGCTACTTACTCCTCTCATATTGTTGATGATACTTGTACATCTAACCCTATCTCTTTTGAAGTATCAACATTGAAGGAGAATGTTGAGCTACGTGCTCAACTTGATTTACTAACTAGCAATTATGGGAAGTTGAAAGAAAACCATGTAATGCTCACAAGCTCTCATGCTGATCTTCTAACATCCCATAATGTGCAAAAGTTAGCTCATGAGGCTATCATCACCAAGGTAACATCAAGTGAGCCTCATGTGGACAATGGCACTACTTCTAGTCAAAGTACTATATTTCCATGTGCTAGTCCTCGTAATTCGTCTACTCATAATGTTGCTACCTCGTGTGATGAATTACTTTCCTTGCCTTGTTGCTCTAACATTGAAGCTTACACTTCCTCTAGTACTTGCATTGATACTAACCGCGCAGAGGAAATCGAAGAGCTCAAGGCCAAAGTCACTTCTTTGAAGAAAGACTTGGAACAGTGTCATGAAGGGATGTCCACACTCAACAACGTCTTGTGTGAGCAAACATCTCCGAATGACAAAAATGATGTTGGAGTAAACTCAAACAAGAACAAGAGGGGCCTAGAACAAGTCAAGAATTCAGCCAAAATCATTTGCTTCAAGTGCAAAGTTAAAGGGCACCATGTTAGATCTTGCCCTCTGAAGACAAAGTCTCAAAGTCACAAGCAACAAGGGAAGCGGCCACAAACTCAATCACATATTTAGCTACAAGTTGAAGGAAGGCCTCTTCCCAATAAGACCCAAGCCAACACTCCCCGAGGTGAGAAATCAACTGGGAAGAAAGCAAAGGGTAGATGTTGCTACTTATGTCGTGAGAAGGGTCACGTCGCTTCGTCTTGCACAAGAGGTAACTTATCCAACCCAATCACTATTGATGATATCTATTCCCTTGGGAAGGATAAGGTTGGCAATGTGTTTGCCAAGTTTGTTGGTACTCAAAATGGTGTCAAGAAAAGAACCATTTGGGTTTCCAAGCCTATTGTGATTAACCTCTTAGGACCCAACGTAGTTGGGGACCAACAAGCTCAAACTTGATCAATAGGTGACTATGGAGGACATTAGAGACTTGGATACATAATGAAGAATTAAGGGGTCTTCATCATTCATATTATCTCAAGCCAAGTCATTGGATTATCGAGTTTCTATCTTATATCCAATGTGCCTCCTTACGGTAACTTGTACTTAAACTGTTTATATTGTTAGGTGCTTGCCCCTTTGCATGTTGTGGTTTTGTACCTTGCATACGTTTGTATATGTTGTGCTTCCAACTTGCTTATCTTGAGTAATCGAGTATGTGTATGTTGGTTTGCATATCATGTACATGTGGGTCTTGTATTGAGCCTTTTTGCATCTTGTTTGTATTTTTCTTGGCTCTTGTGAGAGATTAATGGATTATCCCATTGTGGGGGAGTCATGTGCTTTGCACACCTCACAATTCTATAAATGTGTATACATGGGGAATACCACTTAGTTTTGATATTTCAAGATTATCTAGTTTCTATGTGGTATGTCTTACTGAAAGTTCATGATATGCCCTTAATCGTCTTTTGGTGTTAATGACAACACATACATAGGAAACTAATCATATTTGTTGAGTGTATCTCAGGACGGCAAGTACTTTAAGTAGACTGAGATTTATGTGCCAAAGGTTGTCTGAAAAGATTGGTGATTTATATTTCGAGAAGGCTCGGGATTAAGAAGAGATGATGTAGAGTAGTCTTTTGAGTTTACTCATATTGAGTATAGGGATCCCGCACTATTAAGAGGGGATCACAGGCTTTGCGATAAACTTGCTCATACCACATCTCTACTATCATACCAAACACCACATACCATCCACTCCTTCAAATCAATACATGTCCAATTTCCTCGGACATCCGGCTCCCTCCGGTCGTCCGAGGGCCGGACATCCGGCTGGCTTCGGAAATCCGCAGCCAGGCACCAGAAGTTTGTGAGGCTTATAACTCGGAAATCCGGCTCCCTCCGGACGTCCGGCCAAGCTCCGGAAATCCGGAAGTCTACACCAGTAGAATGTGTGCTCTATATCTCGGAAATCCGGCTCCCTCCGGACGTCCGAGCGCCGGACGTCCGACCCCCATCGGAAATCCGGAAGCCACCACCAGTAGAAATTGTGCTGTATAATACGGATTTCCAGGCCACTCCGGACGTCCGTACGCTGATGAATTCAAATATGTTCAGGCGCATCTACAGGCCTCGGACGAACGACCCCTCTCGGACGTCCGGTCGCTGATGAATTCAGAAGAGTTCCAGTCGTGCATACGGGTCTCGGACGACCGACCCCTGTCGGACGTCCGGCCCCTCACGGACGCCCGGACTTCCGGCAAATGTCGGACTTCCGGACCCTGTGTGACTTATTGCACCTCCAACGGCTGGATTTCACTCCACACTATAAATACTCTTCTCCCACCTCGTGAAAGGGTGTTCAACACAGCTAAGATACACCCAAGAACACCTTTCCTCTCACTCACTCTTGTCTACACCAAATCCTAGATCCCAAGAGCATTTGTGAGTCCTTTTGAGTGTTGTTCCAATCAAAAGATAGATCGTCTCCCTCTCCTCCTTCCCACCAAAGTGATTTGTGATTTGAGCAAGTTTTGAGCAATCCCCGTGATCTTGTTACTCTTGGAGGTTGGAGACTCCTAGGCGGTAGGAGTCTTCGGAGAGGAATCAAACCATTGTGATATCCCCCGGAAAGTTTGTGAAGGTTTGGAAGCCACCTCAAGGCTTACCACTAGTGGTTGAGAAACGCCTTCGTGGAGTTATCTCAAAGGGAGAATAGGGTGATCCTTCGTGGCGTTGGTGTGCCTTCGTGGTAACATCCGCCCCTCTAACGGTGACGTAGCTTCCCTCCAAGGAAGTGAACATCGGGATACATCCTTGTCTCTCTCGGAGTTTCGGTTATTCCTAACCCTAACTCTCTACTTGTGTTAATCCTTATTACATACTTGTATTTGATTATTGTTTACCGCTTGCCTTGCTTCACCCCTAATAGCTTACTCTTTGTCATAGCAATTATTAGGCTTACACTCATACTCCGCACTTTAGCCTAAAATTGCTAAGTAATTATTAAAATTTGGATTTTTACCTATTCATCCCCCCCTCTAGGTCCATCTCTATCCTTTTCAATTGGTATCAGAGCGTCGTGCTCTATTTGTGTGGCTTAACCGCCCTAGAGCGAGATGGACGTGGATCCAGCTATGGTAGCTCCAGTGCAGAGGGACGGAACTTCCGTGGAAGTCAAGTCTTTCACCTCTGAGGACCTGGAACGGGCCCTTGCCAAGCAAAAAGAGGAGCATGATGCTTCTCTTGAGGGCATAATTCAAATGAGACTAGCATCACTAACCACGGGGACAACCACGTCCCCGAGGGCCTCAGGGCCCCACGTGCACGGTACCTCATTTGGCCAACCTCCTTCGGAGAGGAACCAAACCAGTGTTCCATGGCTCTATGCTAGATCTCAAATTGAGAAACCTAAGTACAATCCTGGAGGAAAACCTCCCTTGCTTGATGACAATTCCGATTTTGCTTTGTGGAGAGTTGGTATGCAGGATCATCTTAGGTACGCCAATGATGAGATGCTGGACATCCTCGAGCATGGGTACAATCCTGTTGATCCAAGATGCCTCACGCCCAGAGAAACTTATGACAAGCATCTCAATGACACTGCGATCATGTGCATAAGAAAAGGAATGAATGACAAGCAACGAAGACCTTACATTCACATCACAAGTGCCAAGGAATTGTGGGACAGCATCATAAGGATCAAGGCCGGTACCTCCACTCTTCGGCTTGCTCAATATGAAATTTCCAAGGGGCAATTACAGAATTTCTGTATGGAAAAGGGTGAATCTCCCAAGCAGCTACTAGAACGGCTCATGACTCTCGCCGCAGACATTGAGTCATGTGACTATGACAAGACGCAAGATGGTTTCAATCTGACCAAGAGATTTCTTGTGGACAAGTTACTTCACGCTCTTGCTCCGTATCACCATCAAATGGTATGGGACATGAGGCAGCATCATGCTTTCAAAGAAATGACTTCGGATGACATCATATCCACCTTCCAATTATTTGAAGAGTCAAAGGCAAATGCAACAAAGCACCTAGCCATGCATGGCACTTCAACATCAAAGATCAATCTTGCTTTGAAAGCCAAGCATGAGTGTGACGAAGAAGAAAGTGAAGAAGAAGAGGGTGATGATGACTGCCAAGATGGTGATGACGTTGACTCTGATGAAAGCCCGTCTTTTGAGGACATTGCTCTCTTTGTGAAGAAGTTCAGTGCAGGGAAGTTCAAGGGAAGATTCCCAAAGAAGAAGGTAAGGAAATGCCATAACTGTGAGGAAACCAACCACTTCTCCAATGACTTCCCTTATGAGAAGAGAGAAGACAAACCAAGGTTTCCAAAGACCTTTGTAAAGAAGAAGTTGCCAAACCCTATGAACTCCAAGTCCAAGAGGACAGATGGAAGAGCAATGGTTGCACAAGAAGAATCAGATCCAGAAGATGTTGGTGGAGTTGCCGGAGTAGCTCAAGATACACAGAGTACGTTGAGACTAGTCAACAAAAGTGGTGATGTTGTTCACT
The DNA here is from genome assembly GCF_904849725.1 of Hordeum vulgare subsp. vulgare. Classification (NCBI taxonomy): domain Eukaryota; kingdom Viridiplantae; phylum Streptophyta; class Magnoliopsida; order Poales; family Poaceae; genus Hordeum; species Hordeum vulgare. Next base: position 538,716,719 of record NC_058524.1, on the reverse strand, counting down.
ACAACTATATGAAGGACTACAAGGGCAACGCTCACAAGTGCTTGATGGCAAAGACTGCCATGGGAGATGGGGAAGACCAAAGCTCCCATGATAAGGTTAAGGTAACCCCACAGTTAAACTCTTTCAGTCTAGTTTCTACCCCTTCTGATGAGTATCTTGATGCGGAAGATCACTATGAGGATAATGATTTAGATCATCCCATGTTTGCTAAAATGAACAAATGTATGTGCTCTCTTAAAGGAAAGAAGCTCACTATGTTTCGCATACTTATGGAAATGGTGAGTAAGCACACCAATACCATCAAGGAACTCGAAACCCTCGTCACTGAGGAGAAGGAGAGAAATGAACTCCTTGAGCAGAAAGTCCTGTATGAGGAAGCACAAAATGATGCATTATGTTCAAAAGTAGGTGAAAACCTTGATAAACATGCTAATGATCTTGCCTCCTTGAAAAAGGCTGAAAATGTGTTCAGAGAATTACTAAATGATAAAGACCGACTTGTGAACTCTCATGCTTCTCTTTCTAAGGACTCTGAGCGTCTATCCTTGTCTCTCAAAGACAAGGAAGAGAAACTCACTGTTCTTACAAAGAGCTTTGAGGCACTTAAGGTCACTTATCTTGACACTCTAGCTAAGGCCTACTCCTCACCTATTATCAATGTTGATACCTGCACTACTAATCCTAGTAGTGAACTGACATCTATCCTTGAGGAAAATTGTTCATTAAAGGCACAGCTAGACAGAGGTCTCATGACATGTGCACAAGGACAAAAGACTCTCGATAAGATCTTAAGTCGACACAATGGAGGTTTCGCCAAGGAAGGGCTTGGGTTCAACCCAAGCACTCCCAAGAAAAGTGCATCTCATCTCAAGTGTACCACTCCTCTTAAGGAAATATTTGTACCAGAGGGACACACGGAGAAAGGTAAGGTTGTGAGTGGATCGGCCACTAGGGGTTCGTCTACTCACAACAAGACAACCGAATTCATGCCACCATCCTATGTACTACGCAAATCAAAGGAAGGAGAGGTCTATGCTAAATTCGTTGGTCCCCGTAATGCATTTCGATTCTATGCTATTTGGGTCCCTAAGACTCTTGTAACTAATGTGAAAGGCCCCATGACAAAATGGGAACCTCAAACCAAGTCTTAATTCGTTACAGGCTGTTTTCTCCGGTGGAGCCAAATGGGTGATCGATAGTGGATGCACCAATCATATGACCGGAGATAGTAACTTGCTCTATGACTTCATGCAAGCCATTCGACCATATATGAGCATTGTATTTGGTGGAGGGTCGAAAGGGCGGGTAATTGGGTTAGGCAAGGTGGCAATCACTAATGACATGTCTATTGCAAATGTCATGCTTGTCCAATCTCTTCAATATCATTTACTTTCAGTTCGCCAATTGGCTTCCGTCGGTTATGACACACTATTTGGACTAACGGATGTGAAAGTCTTTAAGAGAGACACTCTTGAAGTGGCTTTTGTTGGAGAGTTGGATGGCAACCTTTACACGGTTGATTTCTCGAAAGAGAGCACTTTCCATACAACTTGTCTAATGGCCAAGGCCGGCATGGGATGGCTGTGGCATCGCCGGCTCGCCCATGTTGGCATGAAAAATCTTCAAAATCTCTTAAACGGCAATCACATTCTTGGACTAACAAATGTATCTTTTAAGAAAGATCGTGTGTGCAGTGCATGCATAGCTGGGAAACAACATCAATCAAGACATCCACCCAAGAACATTGTATCCACTTCGAGGCCGTTAGAGCTCCTTCATGTGGATCTGTTTGGGCCTCCTTCATGGGCAAGTCTTGGAGGGAAAAAGTATGGCCTAGTCATTGTTGATGATTACTCAAGATATACATGGGTGTTCTTTCTTAAGTCCAAGGACGAGACGAAGGTCACGTTCATTGACTTTGCCAAACAAGCCCAGCGGAAGTTTGACAAGGACATCAAGGCAGTAAGAAGTGATAATGGCTCTGAGTTCAAGAACTACACCCTAGAAGAATTTCTTAGTGATGAGGGGATTGAACATCAGTACTCCGCACCTTACACCCCTCAACAAAATGGTGTGGCAGAGAGGAAGAACCGGACACTTGTGGAAATGGCAAGGTCCATGTTAGATGAATACAAGTCACCACATAGTTTTTGGGTTGAGGCCGTCAACACAGCATGTCATGCATCAAACCGGCTCTTCCTCCGATCAATATTGGAGAAAACTCCATATGAGCTCCTAACTGGGAACAAGCCCAATGTTAAGTACTTTCGTGTGTTTGGATGCAAATGCTTCATCCTCAACAAACGGGAACGGTTAGGGAAATTTCAATCCAAAACAACTGAAGGGATTTTTGTTGGCTATGGGTCAAACTCTCACGCCTATAGAGTCTACAACAAATCCACTGGATGTGTTATAGAAACCTGTGACATGACGTTCGATGAATTTAACCGCTCCCATGGGGAGCAAGTTGATCTAAATGATGCAGGTGAAGAAGACTCCCCACAAGATATCTTAAACATGGGTGTAGGTGCACTTCTGCCTATGGAACAAAGACCCCATGATGATGATGAAGATGATGAGAATATCTCGCATCCTCAAGACAGTTCACTGCCCGTACCTCCACAAGATATTAGCACACACATCATGCCAGTTGTTGAGGATCAAGTGGGAGAACATGTCTCTCACCCTGATGACACTCAAGAACAAGTTGATCTTCAAGAGGTAGACCAAAGTATGGGTATGCTTGATGATGAACCTCAACAGGTGCAACGCGAAGAGGAATATCTTCCTCCGCATATAAATGATCCATATGTTGAGGACGTTGATGATGGAAACGAAGTGGAACCTCGTGAAACCTTGACCTCCATCATGCCACGTGTGGCCGGTCGTGTTGATATTGATCAAATCCTCACACGCGTGTCGTAAGGTAGAGTGACTCGTAAACAATTAACAAACTTTTGTGCTCACTTTTCGTTTGTCTCTAGTACCGTGCCACACAGGGTTCAGGATGCATTATGTGACAATGACTGGATACTTGCTATGCAAGAGGAGCTAAACAGTTTTACACGCAACGAAGTATGGTCATTGGTAGAACGACCAACTGAGGAACATAATGTCATTGGAACTAATGGATTTTCAAGAACAAGGAAGATGAGAACGGGATTGTCCTACGCAACAAGGCAAGGTTAGTAGCACAGGGGTACTCCCAAGTTGAAGGTTTGGACTTTGGTGAAACTTCCGCCCCTGTTGCTCGTCTTGAGTCCATTCGCATTTTATTGGCCTATGCTGCTTTCAATGGTTTTACTTTGCATCAAATGGATGTGAAAAGTGCTTTTCTTAACGGTCCTCTACAAGAAGAGGTATATGTATCACAACCACCTGGGTTTGTTGAGCCTCATCACAAATACCATGTATATAAACTTCACAAGGCACTTTATGGTCTTAAACAAGCACCCCGTGCTTGGTACGATCATCTTAAGAAGTTCCTACTCGATGATGGCTTTGTGGTGGGGGTGATCAATCCCACTCTTTTTACTAAGAGGGAAAATGGTGATTTGATCTTATGCCAAATCTATGTAGATGACATCATTTTTGGTTCTCCTAACATCCATTTGTGCAAGAAGTTTGCAGCCTCCATGACCAAGACCTTTGAGATGTCACTCAACACGGACTTGAAGTTCTTTCTTGGTTTTCAAATACAACAATTTCAAGAAGGGATTTTCATGTCTCAAACTAAGTACCTCAAGGACATTCTTGATAAATTTGATATGACAAATGCTACACCAATGAAGACACCCATGGCCACCGATGTAGTTCTAAATGAAGACTCAAACGGTATTCCTTTTGACCCATCTACTTACCGCTCCATGATTGGTTCGCTGCTTTATCTTTGCGCATCTAGACCGGACATCATGTTAAGTGTAGGAATATGTGCTAGATTTCAAGCTTCCCCTATGGAAATCCATCACACGGCGGTTAAGAATATTCTTAGATACCTTGTTCACACCCCAAAGTTAGGCTTATGGTACCCTAAGGATGCAAAGTTTGATCTTATTGGGTATTCTGATGCGGATTGGGCCGGTGATAAAGTAGGACAGAAATCCACTTCCGGTGCATGTCAGTTTCTTGGACGCTCGTTGGTAAGTTGGTCCTCGAAGAAGCAGAACTGTGTTTCTCTCTCCATGGCCGAGGCAGAATATATTGCAGCCGCAAGCTGTGCTACTCAATTGCTATGGATGAGGCAAACACTAAAGGATTATGGTATCACGTATCGACACGTTCCTCTTCTCTGTGATAATGAAAGTGCCATAAAGATCTCCGTGAACCCCATTGATCACCCTCGCACAAAACGTATTGATATTAGGTATCATTTCTTGAGAGACCATGTGCAAAAGGGTGACATTGATATTACCCATGTGGGTACCGACATGCAGTTAGCCGACATTTTCACCAAGCCACTTAGCGTAGCTAGGTTCTATCAACTTAGGCGTGAACTTGGTATCTTGGAGCTTGACAACATATCTTGAAATCTTGCACACATACATACACTCACATTATGGTTGTGTCTTGATGTGCGCATATATTTAGGGGGAGTGAGTCGTAAGTCTATGTGCTTTTAAGCTTACAATGTACGCACAGGTCATTTCATGCATGTAATGCTTCTAGGAAAACAGTGTTCGTATTTTGTTTGCGATACCATGCAAGTCATCATCATCAAAACAAAAAATTACCAGAACTGGCCTCTCCCTTCTCCTCTTTTCTCGGACGTCCGGCTAATATCGGACGTCCGGCGGCAAAACCTTCTCCGATCGTCCGACCAGTGTCAGTCGTCCGACGCCAGAACAACCTACGGACGTCCGACGCCTCGGGGCCCCTATATAAAGCTGGGCGCGGGGCTGGGCTTTTGCCCTAACCCCCAGCGCCCCTTTTTTCCCAGCCGCCGCCGCCAGCTCGAGGAGCTCCTGCCCAGCGCCGCCATCCTCGAGATCGGGCCGATCTCCTCCGCGGATCCCCCACTTCTTCCTCCGTATTCTTTGCGGGATCCATTCTCAGGTCGCTCCTCCGTCTCCTTTCGCGATTGGATTTGATTCTCTCTCCCATGTATCTCCATGTTCATTCCTCATTTGGGGATTCTTCATCCGCGTAGGTGTTGAGATTCATGGGCAAGACCAAGCACACCGCTCGGAAGACCGTGGCCGGCTCATCCTTTCGCACCCCTATACACACGGGGTCGGACTCGGATGAGCCAATCCGTCCCTTCAAACGGACTGCCCGGCGTTCTCCGCCCCGGCGTTCGCCGTCTCCCTCGTCGTCTGATGGTGCTGACCCCGACTTCAAGGAGGAGCTTGCCGCCGAGGAACTTCTTGAGCACGTCGCTCGACGGTCCAAGTCCAAGCCCGGGACTCGCAAGGCGTCCTACATGCCGCCACCGCCTCCTGCCCAGCCTGCAGGTGAAGCTCGCCGCATCTCACTAGAGCCTCCTGCCACGTTAGGTCGTGATATCACAAATTTCACCACACTTGGCGCAGCTTCCTATCTCACTTTCCGCCGCGACATAGATCAATACGAGGTCGTTCGTGATTCTACAGATTCACGTTTCCGCACAAACGTCCACGCGGACATCTTTACCACAGTCATAGTTCCTAAGGGGTTATCTAATCATTTTTTTATTGATGTTGAGCATATTCGCATGCACCCGGCGAAATATCCGGGTGCCATTGAGCTTATTGAGGCATCGGGGCTTGCCGCCCCGTTTGTTTTTCATTGCGACTATAGTGCTGCTGCCATTCACCAGTTCTATGCCACATGTTATTTTGGCTCCGACAACACTGTCAGCTGGATCACCTCTGACGTTCGCTTCAAAGCCTCTTATGCTACTTTTGTTGCCGCACCGGGTTTTCCCAATTCCGGCTACAAAATACATAAGGATGATCCTAACCATGCGCCTAAGACTATTGACGTGTGTGGACATCTTCTCAAGCCACTCCGTGAGCTTGATGCGGATGAGCGCCTGAAGGACCTTAACCAAGTATCCATCTGGCGCTCCCCTTACTTCATTATTTTTCAGTGTCTCATCCGCACCATCTATCCCAAGATGGGTGATAAGGGCTCTTGCAGTGACTATTGTATCGACATCATGTATCACTTGTTCGAGAACCCCAAGAGAAAAATCAATGTGCCCCATTTCCTATGGCATGAGATTCGGCTTGCTAGCTTTCAGTACAAGCGAGCCTTTCCTCACGCTCCTTTCATCCAGGCACTTATTAACCACATTGCTGATTTCTCTGTGGCTGCCACTCACACCCATCGCAAGTGGGTCATTCCCGCTCACATGGCGGATGACTTTGCTCCCAAGAAAGCCCCTTCTTCCTCCGCATCCACTCGCCGCACTGCTGCACGGGCCGCCACCCCCTCATCTAGCTCCGCTCCTCTCGGTCGCATTGCCAAGTTCCTTGGCAAAGCTCATTCTGCTTTGATCAAGGTTGTCTCCTTTCAGTGTGGTCAAACCCATGACGTGGTTTCCCGCCTAGTTTCCTCCAAGAATGCCCTCAAGGCTCGTCTGAGAGCCTCGGGCGCTCTTGATGTGAGTGATGATGAGGCCCCTCCTGCTGCTCCTCCTACTGATTTTGGCTTCCCGTCTGGTCCTGAGTGGTCTGAGTTCTTTGATGAGGCTGGGGGCAGTGGCTTGGCTGATGATGCTGATGATGATGGTGATGAGCTTTGAGTTTGATTGGTGCTGTTGACGGCTCCCTTTTTGGTACTTGGTGCCAAAGAGGGAGTAATGTATCGTAGTTAAATTTTTATTATCGTCATTATTAGTCTTTTGAGATTTAATGTAATGGATAAAACTCATGTATGGCTACTTATGAATGGTTGTGACTCGCTATGATATCATCATAGACTATTATGTCTTGCTTCCTTATTTCTATGATGATTTATTATCCTTCCATGTCGATCCATTGGAGCTTCAATTTCTTTATCATGCATATCTTAAGGGGGAGCTCCGTACTAAATATCTCCTAGACTATAATGTATGTTTAATCTTTTTGAGACCTATGTATATGTTGTCATCAACTACCAAAAAGGGGGAGATTGAAAGTGCATGATATGCCCTTAATCATCTTTGGTGTTAATGACAACACATACATAGGAAACTAATCATATTTGTTGAGTGTATCTCAGGACGGCAAGTACTTTAAGTAGACTGAGATTTATGTGCCAAAGGTTGTCTGAAAAGATTGGTGATTTATATTTCGAGAAGGCTCGGGATTAAGAAGAGATGATGTAGAGTAGTCTTTTGAGTTTACTCATATTGAGTATAGGGATCCCGCACTATTAAGAGGGGATCACAGGCTTTGCGATAAACTTGCTCATACCACATCTCTACTATCATACCAAACACCACATACCATCCACTACTTCAAATCAATACATGTCCAATTTCCTCGGACATCCGGCTCCCTCCGGTCGTCCGAGGGTCGGACGTCCGGCTGGCTTCGGAAATCCGCAGCCAGGCACCAGAAGTTTGTGAGGCTTATAACTCGGAAATCCGGCTCCCTCCGGACGTCCGGCCAAGCTCCGGAAATCCGGAAGTCTACACCAGTAGAATGTGTGCTCTATATCTCAGAAATCCGGCTCCCTCCGGACGTCCGAGCGTCGGACGTCCGACCCCCATCGGAAATCCGGAAGCCACCACCAGTAGAAATTGTGATGTATAATACGGATTTCCGGGCCACTCCGGACGTCCGTACGCTGATGAATTCAAATATGTTCAGGCGCATCTACATGCCTCGGACGACCGACCCCTGTCGGACGTCCGGTCGCTGATGTATTCAGAAGAGTTCCAGTCGTGCCTACAGGTCTCGGACGACCGACCCCTGTCGGACGACCGGCCCCTCACAGACGCCCGGACTTCCGGCAAATGTCGGACGTCCGGACCCTGTGTGACTTATTGCACCTCCAACGGCTGGATTTCACTCCACACTATAAATACTCTTCTCCCACCTCATGAAAGGGTGTTCAACACAGCTAAGATACACCCAAGAACACCTTTCCTCTCACTCACTCTTGTCTACACCAAATCCTAGATCCCAAGAGCATTTGTGAGTCCTTTTGAGTGTTGTTCCAATCAAAAGATAGATCGTCTCCCTCTCCTCCTTCCCACCAAAGTGATTTGTGATTTGAGCAAGTTTTGAGCAATCCCCGTGATCTTGTTACTCTTGGAGGTTGGAGACTACTAGGCGGTAGGAGTCTTCGGAGAGGAATCAAACCATTGTGATATCCCCCGGAAAGTTTGTGAAGGTTTGGAAGCCACCTCAAGGCTTACCACTAGTGGTTGAGAAACGCCTTCGTGGAGTTATCTCAAAGGGAGAATAGGGTGAGCCTTCATGGCGTTGGTGTGCCTTCGTGGTAACATCTGCCCCTCTAACGATGACGTAGCTTCCCTCCAAGGAAGTGAACATCGGGATACATCCTTGTCTCTCTCGGAGTTTCGGTTATTCCTAACCCTAACTCTCTACTTGTGTTAATCCTTATTACATACTTGTATTTGATTATTGTTTACCGCTTGCCTTGCTTCACCCCTAATAGCTTACTCTTTGTCATAGCAATTATTAGGCTTACACTCATATTCCGCACTTTAGCCTAAAATTGCTAAGTAATTATTAAAATTTGGATTTGTACCTATTCACCCCCCCTCTAGGTCCATCTCGATCCTTTTCACTTACTCATGAGAAATTCAAATTCTATATGGTCCATTAAGTATCTCTTGTTGGTTTTAATTTGCCACTTGTTAATATTGTTGGTTTATCACATTATGGGGGAGTAATATGCTATGTGCATATTACAAAACTAGAAAATGTGTACATTTGAGGTGTTGCCACTTAGTATTGATATTGTAAATTATCTTGTTCCTAGGTGGCATGTTAGCTTTACAAGTGTCATTTGCTTGCGTTTTATGGGTAAAGATGATCTTGGATATATTTGCGATCTACCAATGAGTATCACTTCCAAAATACTTGTTGTCCTTGACAGTTGGTATTCCCATCATGTGATAGGAATTGCTAATCGTCTTTACATTGGATTTTGTGTTTCGTTTGTCTTCCTTGCCTCTTATGGATCTATTTTAACATGTCTAGTGTTTTTATAGATATAGAGAAAGTGATGATCCCATCGTGTGCATTTTCTATTTAAATGCAAATTCTATATAATGCACGTCCCTTGGGGGAGCTATCCAATTTTCTTTAGAACACTCTCTTTATTCACCCATCATAAAATCTTTTGATCCCCATCAAGTGTGTGTTGATGGGAGGCAAGTCTTGCTCTTTATGATGCTTTGTGCCATCATGAAAATTTGTCGAGGGCTTGGTTTGTTGGAACCTAGCTCTCTTTTGGAAATTAGATACCTCGTGTTTGTTTTCCTTCAATTGGTTTCTTGTTTCCTTTTATTTGGCATGTGTCAATGGATATCTCATTCCTTGAGGTATCTTTTAGTTGATATCCTTCGAGTGATATTTCTTTTTTGTTTAGGATCTTATTATCACTTGATACCTTGTCTTTTGGTGACTTATCAACTTTGTGTTGAGTTGATTCTTGAGAGTCTTGAGCATGCATATCTACTATATACAACTTCTTTTGCTTGCTTTCCTTCTTTGACCCAATATATAAGGAAAACTCCACCTTGTCATAAATTGGGTAAAGTGTGCATGAAATTCAAATTCATATCTATATGCACATATGTATGTGGAGTTTGTCCTATGTATTGCTGGTTTTCTAACTCTTTGGTCCCAATGAGTTTGGGCACCATTTTGTTTGTTTTGCTGTTCCAGGAACAACTGGAGATGCATTGGATGCTCGGCTCACCTATAAGGAAGGTGTTGAGACCATGTGATTATTGGAGCCAAGTTAGGATGATCAAAGAAAAACTATCTACTACATCAATCCAATGTTGTCTCGGTAACAAGTATCCACTTCATGCATTCTTTTCTTGCAAAGGCCCCAACCTGTCTTTTCTTTTTCAGGTTGCATCATAGCATGAATCTCTTGATTCGTTCTTGTAGTACTTGTTTGCTTTCTCAAAGCATCCGAACGATGATGTCTTACTACTAGTTGGGATGTCTTTGATGTTCGTATGTTGTAAGTTCATATTGTACAATAAGAAAATATTATGCCATGTGCTATGCTTCCAAGCAAAAGATCTCATTGATATATTTATGACTTCCTTTTGGATATCTAGTTTGTTCCTTCTTGTAACCATTTCGTGTGTACATCCTTCTTTGTGGATATATATCATCATCATTGTCTTCTACTTAGAATCTTTTTACACATGAGAGAAGTTACATCTCTAATTGATATCCTATTTTCTTTCACGTCCATCATTGCATTTTATTTTTCAGTTTTTGGTGGCTTCGTGAAAGGATTTATTTTGAGTGCGTATTTTATTTTCCTACATCTTGATGCACTTTTTGACCGTGAAGATTATTTTTCCTCATGCTTGTCTTGATGAGGGTTTTGCCATTTCAATTAGTATCCCTCCTCTTGACAAGGTTCTTACTTCCTAGCTTCACAATGGGTTGTCACAAGCGTTGGTTCTTATTGTGTTTATTAGTAAGCTTGTGAACCCATTTTCTAGTATGTGTGTGTGGGAATGATATGTCTTACACTTTGTATCTCATTTCATCAAGACTATGTTGATGAGTAATGCTCATCCTTATCTTAGTCTTCTCAAGTGCTTTGCCATGACTCACACACATTACTTTGGTTGAGCCTATTCTTAAGTTGCTTCTTTTACATGTTGCTCAACCATTTGTTTTGTGCAATTGATATGCTTATTGTCTCATCTATCTTCTTGCACTCGTTGTGTGTTTTTATTCATTTTGGGGGAGCAACGATCCTATTTTGTGCACCTGTATCAAATACAAAAATCTCATATTAGTGCACAAATCATGGGGAGCTTCTCTAGTTTTTTTGATAAAACACTCTGGTGCCTTTATCATAATATCTTTTATTCATGTGGTTTGAAGGACCATATGATTGTTTGTTCCATATGGAATCTTTTGATTGCTTGCCTCTATTTTTGTATGTCTTTGTGGCATACGATCCTTTTATTTGCAATCTTTGGGTCCTCAATATAGTTTGTTTTCCTCCAACTACTTATCATTGTAGTTGTATATTTCTCTGCACTCATGTGCTGAGAAGTACACACTTTTTGGAGGACCACCTACTATATTGGCTTTCTAAACTTTTCGTCCATTTTGGCAATCGATGCCAATGGGGGAGAAGTTTAGAGAGTTTACTTTGGATATGTTTAGAGGGTTTTGCTTTTATTGCGTAAGCATTTACATCTTGCACACATGCATTATTACCTTGTATGTGTGCGCTTGGTTATGCTTATTTCCCTATATAAACTCTCTTGAAGTGGTTGTCTTCAATTACCAAAATGGGGGAGATTGTTAGAGCATATATCTCCATATGTGGTTTCGGTAATTGATGACAATTCCTATGGACTAATGGTTGCCTTAAGTTATATTTATAGGATTTGTCCATAGGCACTTCTTGAAGTCCATCTGTTGGGTTCAAGGAGTTTATATGATGACCAAGATGGTATTCAAGGTATTATCCAAAGAATGGTCATAGAGACACTAGGTTGATCAAGATCTCAGACAAAGAGTAAATCAAGATTATCAACACACAAAGCGTATAAGATGTACCGAGAGGGATCAAGTGATCCCATGGTATGGTAAGCATTGTCCATTACGTGTTTGTGTACTAACCCATGGTCTTTGTGAGACTCCTATGTGGGGGTTAGGTGTGCTTCCATGGGCTTGCGTCAAAAGGAAGATCTCATACAACTCATGAAGGATGACGTCAAGTGGTGATCGTCATCAAGATTGTGGTGTGCAAATTTAAGTGGATCAGCACGAATATATCATTGAAACTATTGTTAATGATCATGTGTTGATAAGGACAAGCTCATGTGCTAACAAGGACAAGATCAAGATAAGCATTCCTCAGCACTACATGCTTGATTCTTGTGGATGTTCACATGGTGGACAAATGAAGATGAATACATAAGCTAGGCGTTCCACATTGTGTATGGGAGAGCTGTTTGAAGACTTCATCATGTCTTGCTTTCAACTTGAGCCAAGAAGGAACAACAACATCAAGCTCAAGTGAAAGGGCTAACTCAAAGGTATCAGTTCCTTTGACGTTAGTGGTGCGGAGTGATGATCAGCGAATAAAAGTATACACTCAAGTATGGATCATCGGTACCCCTTTTATAATTCTTGAGTCTTTAGGGATCCCACACTATTAAGAGGGGATCACGAGTTTTGTGATGAACTTGCTCAAACTAGATATCCACTGTTCTGCTCTTACCACATCTCCATTGCTCTGCTGTTAATTATCAGAAAACAGGACCAGTGCCTCGGACATCCGTCCTCCTCCGGACGTCCAAGGCCCGGACATCCGGCCTCCTCCGGACGTCCGAGGCCCGGACGTCCGACCAGCTTCGGAAATCCAGAACTATGCACCAGAGAAACTTGAGCCATATAACTCGGACTTCCGGCTCCCTCCGGACGTCCGAGGGCCGGACGTCCGACCAGCTTCGGAAATCCGGAGCTTTGCACCAGAGAAACTTGAGCCATATAACTCGGACTTCCGGCTCCCTCCGGACGTGCGAGGGCCGGACGTCCGACCAGCTTCGGAAATCCGGAGCTTTGCACCAGAGAAACTTGAGCCATATAACTCGGACTTCCGGCTCCCTCCGGACGTCCGAGGGCCGGACGTCCGTCCCCTTTCGGAAATCCGGAATCTTGCACCACAGAAGTTTGAGTAGAATAACTCGGACTTCCGGCCTTCTCCGGACGTCCGGTCCCTGTTCAACTCCACAGTGGTTCCAGATATATTTACAGCCCTCGGACGTCCGACCCCTGTCGGACATCCGACCCCTTGTGGACATCCGGACATCCGTGAACTGCCGGATGTCCGACCCCTGTGTGACTTAAAGTGTCCCCAACGACTGTTTTTCTCTCTCCACTATAAATACCCCCATCCCACTTCGTGAGAGGGCGTCCCAACACAGCCTTATCCTCATAAGAACTCATTTCTACCTCACACACATTTGCTCACACCAAATCTTAGATCCCAAGAGCATTTGTGAGCCCCTTTGAGAGTTGTTCCAATCAAAAGATAGATCGTCTCCCTCTCCTTCTCTCAACCCAAGCTATTTGAGATTTGAGCAAGTTTTGAGCATTCCCCGTGATCTTGTTACTCTTGGAGATTGGAGATTAGGCGGTAGGAGTTCTTCGGAGAGGAATCAATCCGTGTGATTACCCCCCGGAAAAGTTTGTGAGGGTTTGGAAGCCACCTCAAAGGCTTATCACTAGTGGTTGAGAAACGCCTTTGTGGTGTTATCTCAAAGGGAGAATAGGGTGAGCCTTCGTGGCGTTGGTGTGCCTTCGTGGTAACATCCACCTCTCTAACGGTGACTAGCTTCCCTCCAAGGAAGTGAACATCGGGATACATCTTTGTCTCAGTGACCTTGGTTATCCTTAACCCTAACTCCTTACTTGTGGTTTACTTGTGTTACTTGAGCATACATACATTGCATATTGTTTGTGCTCATTATATTGTGTTGGCTATTTCTTGTACAAGATTAATCATTCAAGCATACCTTCTATATCCACACGTTCACACTTGCAGCTTTTGATATATTGTGTGCTATAGTGTGATCTAGTATCTTGTGTCGTTCACCTACTTGTCGTGTGATATAGCTCAATTAAGTTTGTGTAACTTACTTGTGCTTGTTAGTAACTGTATTGTGTCCATCTTGGTAGATCGTGTTGTTGATACACGTTGCAGTGCCTAGTGCATTTAGGATTTGTGCTTGACAAGTATCCTCTTAGTTTATTTCCGCATTAGGTTTAAGCCAAATCCGAAGAAGTTTTTAAATAGCCTATTCACCCCCCCCTCTAGGCGTCATCGAGGTCTTTTCATTAGTATATGTATATTTTAATTAGATACAATGCCCTGAATCTGTGTATATTTTAATTATGTATATATGCATTCGCTCGATACCTACAACATAGTATTTAGTCTACATTTACTTTAGGTATATATTTAACTAGTTATAATACTCGGATATGTGTATATTTTCATTTGGTATAATACTTGGGTATGTTAATATGTTCAATAAATATAATACATATGCTATGTGTATATTTTTAATAGATAAAATTATATGTGTATTTTTAATAGGTACAAACAATATGTCAATATTTTTAGTAGGTATAACACCTGCGGTATGTGTATTTTTTTATTAAGTATAACACCTGCGGTATGTGTATTTTTTTTATTAAGTATAACACCTGCGGTATGTGTATTTTTTCATTAGGCATAACACCATGTGTTTGTTTGTATTCATTAAATATAATGCCCTAGGTACATGTTTATTTTTCATTACGTATAACACCCGAGGTATGTGTGTGTGTATTTATTAGGTATAATACTTCATGTGTGTGTATATTTTTGTTAGGCATATCATCAATGCATATATTTGTATTAAGTATAATACCTAACAACTAGTGTCGTGGTCTAATTTCATGTACAAGTGTATATTGTAATAACTAGTGTCGCGTCTAATAATATGTACGTGTGTGTATGATGAATTTTAATTTTGCATGCGTGGGAGTCTCCTCCAAATAAAGCGGGTAGATAAATTTGGTAATAAATTGTAGATCCTCCAAGCATGCAAATGTATCAGGAAACACTAATGCATTATGTTTCCAATTAAATGCATTAACGGGTTGGACCCGAATAAGGTGCCCCAAACATTTTTTTCCCAACCTAACCAACCCCACACACACACATATATATATATATATATATATATATATATATATATATATATATATATATATATATATATATATATATGTGTGTGTGGGGTTGGTTAGGTTGGGAAAAAAATAGCGTTAGCACGCATATTTTTGGATCTACTTCCTTTAGTATGAAAAATATTCTTATATTATGAAACAGAGCAAGTAGTTTGCAAACGCTATCAAACATCTGAATAGCTCATACAGTAGTACTACCGAGCAACCGTCAACTTCAAGGTTAAGAGCCATATATGCTCACCGGATGACTTCAAACACAAGATGCTTTCCGGATGCCCACGCCACTTGTTTCTTCCCAACACTTGATCCTATATAGTACTTCCTTTATCCCAAAATAAATGACGCAAATTTTGTATTAAGTTAGTATAAATTTTGTATTAAAGCAACGATACTTATTTTGGAACGGATGGGGTGTATCACTAATTTTCTTAGGATTGGGGGCTTCACAATCAATTAAGGTCACCAATTAAAATTTGATAATCTGATTTTGACTGGATCAATAATTTCTCGAACCTTCTCATTTATTTATTTTATAAAATACATTATGCTTTCTAATTTTTAAATTCATAATTAACTGAGACTTCAATTTAGACTTTGGTCACCTGATTTTGATCGGATCAACAATTTCGCAAGGAGCTCTCCTGTTTAATTATTTAAATTTTCTATGCTTCCTGATTTTAAAGCTTATTCATTCGGTTGAGGTATTCAATTTTGGATTTGGTTTATGATTTTGATTGGGCCAATGATTTTCCAAATCAATCAACAGCAACTGACGTATAAAAACATATCAACCCCTTGCAGACGCCTATCATCCATAAAAAAGTGTCATCATGTGATAATATAACACGAATATAGTACATGCAAGTGCAACCAGCGCTAAAAAATATCCCCACATAAATATGAATTGATTAGCGGGTAACAAAGAATCACACCGCGAAACACCCACCAAATAACTGCATTATAGTAAACGTAAAACATACTCCATCATCTCCCTCATCGGTCAAACTAAATACTCCATCAGTTTCAAAATATAAGGGTTATTAGTTTTTTAGACAGTTAAAATTCTTTAATTTTGATCAAGTTCAGAGCCAAAAATATTAACATCCACAATATTAAACAAAAAATATGAAAATTCATTTCATGATAAATCTAATAACATTGATTTGATATTATAAGCTTTGCTATATTTCTTTATAAATTTGATCAATTTAAAGAGGTTTGGCTTTTCAAAAAAAATGCATCATATATTTTAAAATAGAGTAAGTAAAGAAATTTAAGAATTCCAACAAATTCAATGACGCAGCAATGCGCACAACCCTTCCCCTTCTAGTTCTGACGATGCCAGCAGGTGATGTCATGTCAAATGTTTCCACCTAAGAGCATCGGCAAGGAGTTTCCATATAAATCATCTCCGATAAAGGGTTCGTCTCCAAGAGAGGAATGCCAAGCAGCGAGGAGTGAACGGAAGTTTTCGATTGGCTGCAGCCACGGCTTGCGGAATAATCGAGGGAGATGCAACCCTCCTTTTTTTTCTTTTTCTTTTTTTGACCTCTGCAACTCCCCTTCTATATGGGGGAAGTTGGGATACTCCCCTCCGTGAGAGGACTTGCCTGTCATATGATGACAGTGTACTGTGAGAGCCGTGGCCGGGCATTGAAGAGATTGCATTGAATCAAAGTTCAAAATAAACGCTGTATATTAATTTGCTAAAGACTTGCCGAGGATGAAAAGATCATTAAATAAGGAACACCACCGCTGCAAATCTCTTGGGAGAAAGGACAGACTTAAAAGTTGGAAGTATGAAGATAACTATACCAGCTGGCCGATACCCTTCTATAAGAATGAGAAGATGAACAAAGAAAAACCAAATACGCTGACCTCAACAACCATAGAGATGCTAATGCCATGATGGTATGTGTATTTGAAACCGCACATCTCTAAGATCAAACAAGATCAGAATTCCCATAGATAACATTTACCTTCAACAAAATTGTGTTTCAAGAAAAACTATCTGTAAAGTACACAGCAAGGTCGAAAATGGTGTCAACAAGATGTGCAGCCAAGAGACTAGTTCAAACACCTCCGCTCTCTCATCTATCCAAGTTACTTGTGAAGGGCTACCCTCCATTGCCTCATTCTAGATCCTGAAATGTTTAGCTAGGCCCAGCAACCTCGAATCTATTTGTTTTTCTTGGCTTTGTCCTTTGCAAATGCTGTACCCTGCAAGGCACAACAGATTGATGTTATATCGATAAGCTTCGGCACCAGACTCAGCTGAACAAAGATATATTGGTGGAGGCCGAATGATACCTCCAGCCACTCGTCCATGTTGGCATCAGTTGTTCCAGTTCCGAGTTCCACCTTGGGGCCTTTCTTTGTTTTCTACAGCACATAAACAAGTATAGAATAAATACACAACAATGAGATGAGTGCTAAATAACAATTATGCATCTCACAGCATGTGATCCTGCTAAATCAGCTACAGGGTCTTAGGGACTCCTAAACAGTCATCATGAAGTAGCCAGGATTAGCTGTTCACATGATTCCACAATGGATATCACATATTTTTAGAAAAGAACTAACGGCACTGCAGAAACATAAAGTGGGGGAATGCCAATGTACAATCTCAGAGTTCAGTTCACTAGTTCAGCACAGCATATCACTGTCAAAAAGAGGATTACCTTCGAGAGCTGCTGCACTTGACCATAAGCCCACAATCCTAGGAGACCAAGAAGTGCAATTCCAAGGGTAATAAGGAACACAGATTCAACACTCAGTAACCCTCCAACCTCAACAACCTCAATGGTGCCATTGTAGAAGACGTTCTGATAAGGGTGCTGATCGATCTCGTACACTATGTAACCAACAAGATCATATGCTCCAGGCTGCAAGGACACAAGCATCAGACCTTCCAGAAGTAAGAAATGAGCATCTTCTCTTTTTATCAGAGGCATCTTCAGTCTTTAGTTCTTCCAAAGGTAAATAAAATAGTAAGGTTGAGCATTGAAACCTGCAAGAATTTGCTCACAGCAAATGTATAGGGAAAGGTTGCTTGCACAGAGACAGGAACTGATGCATTGTAGAAACTCTGCAAGAAAGAAGACATGAAATCTTTCACAGGTATGGGTATGACTGTTTAAAAACATGCTTGGCTCAGTAAAGTATAAACAAGTGGAGATTACTTCCACACACTCAGCTAATGTCATGTTAATAATTTCAGAAATGAGATTGTCAAATCATAGTAGGATCTAAACATTTCTACAGCCCTTGCTACCCTGTAACCTGCCCACATGTTAGCCAATAGCTCCTTACGATCCACATACACAATTCACCTACTCCACTAGGGGTCACACCCATCCAATCGAGGGCTATATTTATTTCTCAGTCTAGCGAAGGCAAAAACAAGTTCTCAGGGAACCAGAATTAAGTAAATGATGACTGAGTAGGACACTTGAGATGGTGCATAACTGACAAATGCAAGATTCAGTTAGTTCAGCTAGCATAAAACATAACAACTCAGCAAGCAACAAAATCATATATTTCCTCACCTGAACTGTAAGGTTCTGTCCGTACATCTTATGATCATAAGGAAGATGTAGGGTTGAATGGACAGCAACAACATTCAAAGTTGATTCACCTGTACAAACAGTATACAAGTGTGAGCCCGGTCAACAGGAACTAGCATGGTAATAAAATATTCAGTGCAGAAAAGTTGTGATTCTACCAAAAACATGCAGATGCTAGAACATACAAGCTAGGATGACAGAGAACTTGAGTATACTGGACTACTCAAAGAATCCCATACACTGCATACCAGCCAAATGTAGATGAATTTGCAGCAAGTTATTAGACATAAAGCGAAAACAACTGGCAGCACACATGTGCATGGAAGAAAGAGAACTTCCACTAAGCACACCACACACCAAGCCTAGTAATAAATGTAGGTGCTAGATAAAAGAATCGTAAGTTGGAAGAAACAGCATTAGTTACCCTCATTTTGCAGGCCAACCAAAAGCTCAGTTTCTTCACCCGCTGGTACAACTGCAATCAAATAATAAAATGGACATGTTATTGATTACTGAACTCAAGAAAGATGCGACAGAAATTTTCAACATAAATGGTTGCTCTAGAAGCATTCATATTTTAGTATGCAAATAGTAAATACATACCAAACTCTACATATATTCATGGAATTTTTTCAGCTTAATAAAAGTAACAAGTTTATGGTCTTCTGAAAGTACAATGAGTGGCAAACATGCATGGTCATATCGGATTTAATATCAAGGTACATAATTCCAGTAGCTTAGAGATGGTGCTACAATTTCTTATGACTGATCATGGAAGAAGAGGCTTAGCAAAGATTGCATACTATAACTTACTTTTCCCAGCATTTTTGGGGAAGACACAAACAGTCTCCACACCAGGTGCGGGGCTTAAAGGCTCTTCACTGGAAACCGGAGTATCATCACCCACATATCCTAGATCAGCCCCATCAACAACTTCTTGCATGGCAGCATCTTCCTCAGACTGAGCTCTAGCAACTGTGGGAATAGAAGAAATATATCAATCAGTCTTAGATGACACATGGAAATAAAATGACTTGGAGCATCAATTGGAAGTCTTGCTTGCTAAAAACAGAACACCGCGTGAAAGAGCACTCATGCTACTTAAGTTCGATCTCCTATTCCAAAATCCAAAAGAGTAAAATAAATTGCAGATTTCAAACTGCTTGCTGCGACCAATTAATTTGTCCGTCAAAAACCGCCAGCCTAGTTACATCATTTAACTATATGGTGTAAAAATTAAAACCGAGAAACAATTGCACCAACTACCGCTGAATTGCCAACCATAAAGCATAGAGAACTCGGAAAATTTCAGAAGCTGCTACTAAATTCCCACGAAGATTCACTGCCGCAGCATGCAACCACAGATAGAGCATGGCATACGTGCGCGCTCAAAATAGCGTCCTCGTTTACATTTCGCCCCAAACACCGCACCAACAAACCAACCGGTCTCGAGCCTCAGCCGGCCGCATCAAAGATGCGCACTCCGCCGCACCGCACCTAAGCCGCGCGCTACACCCCGGCGAGCGGACCGATCTAACCCGCCCGCTCCAAATCCCAGCCAGCTCCGGCGCATGCCCGACCCCCACCCCGCCCTACATGGTCTGATCAGCTCCATCGGCGCTCCAAATCGGCGCGCAGCCGGCGGATCTAGCGCCGCCCCGCCGTGGAATTCCCGAGAGAGCGAGAGGGGGGAGCGGATCTGGGCGGCGGAGACCGATAGGTGGACGAACGGGACGCGTGGTTACCTTGGGCGAAGGGGGAGGCAGCGAGGAGGAAGACGAGGAGGATGGCGGAGAGCCAAACCCTAACCGCCATGGCCGGCTCAGTCAGATCGGATCAGGATGGAGGAGGTGCTGGTGGTCTTGGGCGCGTGGGTTTTTCCGGGGGGGTGGACGTGGTGCGGCTACTAGTAGGAGGAGCAGAGGGAGTTGCTGCCCGTGCCACGAGGTCCACGGCCTGTGGTGACATGGAGGCCGGCATCGTCATAACTTGCCGTGCTGGATTTTCCATTTCTTTTTTCCTCGGGTTTGTTGCTGCTGTTTGTTTTGGCTTGGCACGCTGAATTCGGTGTCTCTTGGCCTCTGGGGGGACGTGACACGGGATGTAGATCCTCTGACAGATGGGGCCCGCTAAGTCTTTCGTGTACATTTTTCCTATGCAAAGACTGGAAGACTAGTAACTAATGTTTGGCTACATTTATAAAAATACATGAATATAATAATAAATTGTGTACGACGTGTAAATATATTCGAGAACGAATCTAATAAATGCTAGTAGATGAAACAAATGTGTACACAAAATCAATTGTTACAGTTAATGTTGTATAGCAAACAATTCCTACACTATTAGCATTGAACTAAAATTTTGTAACAGAAAGCACGAGAAGAGCAAAAATGTTTTGTCACATATGGATGTCATGTGTGCATGACACCTCGACGGCCACACCAGTCTTAAAGCACGAAGGAATGCTGGATTCAAACCTGCTTAACTCCAATATTAAGGCGCACTCCTACGCAAAAGGAGAGCTCCATAGAGTTGAAGCGAATATGCACCAATCTATCTATATGCAAAGCATTTTGGTTATTTTCAACAGCACCAACGGTAAAACAGCAGCTGGATTATATGGCTCAGGCCGGAACGATGAATGGGCCTATGGTTATCTATAATAAAAGAACGGAAATGATAAATCCATAACGTTCAAAATTTTAAAATGACAACCCAAACGTTTTAAAATGACAACTTTAGTTCAAAACGATCTGGGAAAAATCGACATGTTTTAACAACTAAAGTTGTCACCTATTGCATGTCCTTGGGCGCTCGCGGGGGACTTCAATCTAATTGCAGACCCAATTGATAAAAGCAACGATAGAATAAAATCGTCGAATGATGGACCGGTTTCAACGGTGCATCTTCGACTTCGACTTAAAAGATCTCTATCTCAATAGGCGGAGATACACGTGGTCCAACGAGCGGCAGGAGGCCAGACTCGAAAATCCTGATCGGGTTCTGGTTCAGATGGATTGGGAACCGCTGCACCCGCAGTCTTTCTTCACGGCTCTCTCTAAGTGCATCTAGGGTGTGTTTGGTTGCTGTCATCGGCTGGAATGTCATGGGTCGGACCCGTTCCTAGTCCTCGTTCCTGCGTTTGGTTTACCAACTGGAACAGAACCCACTCATTCCACTTTAGGGAATATTCCACTCAGATCTGGAACGTGCTAGTACCACGAAATTGATGGAATCACACGGAACGGCTCGTCTGCTCGCGCTGCGCGTCGCCGCTCGTCGCCGCCCACCCGCGCTGCGCCTGCCGGGGCCGCCGCCCACCCGCGCCCTCGCCGGGGCCGTCGCCCACCCGCGTTGCGCGTGCCGGAGCCGCCGCCCCATCGCCGGGGCCGCCGCGCCCTCGTCGCCGCCGCGCTGCGTCGGGTGCGCGACCCGGACTCGCCGCCGCGCGCGCCATCGCTGGGGCCGCCGCGCCCTCGGCCCCCGCGGCGCTCGGCCCCCTCCCTCTCTGCTGCCGCGCTGCGCCGCCGGCCCTCTCTGCTGCCGCGCCGCGCCGCCGGCCCTCTCCCTTCCTCTCTGCTGTGTCGCTGCCGGCCCTCTCCCTTCCATTTTTCATTCCATGCCTCCCAACCAAACACTCGAACGGAACCATCCCGTTCCACTTTTTTGCTCGTACCAAACACAGGAACGGAACTGACCCGTTCCTCTGGAGTGGAACCATTCCATTCCATGACAGTTGGTTCTCCAACCAAACACACCCCTAGTGTCCCTTAGAGCAAGTACAATAAGGTACAGTCAGCAGGCTATAAGGATTAAAATACTATATTTTTGCTGAGTTGGATGAGAGGGAAGAGGAGAGACAAGGGAAGCGGGCTCTTCGTGAAGAGCTAGCTCTAGCACGTGCTCCTAGGTGCTTTGTGAGAATGAAAGGTGGGTCATATATGACAAAAGTAGTACTCTTTTATAGCTTTGTGAGAATGAAGATTTTGAAAGTGAGAAAATTGGTGTATCCTTGAAGATATTGAAGCGAGGTCGTTGAAGCATGAATACTTGTTTTCGTAGTTCCATTTCCTTCCTTTGAGTCAAAGGAACACCGTACTATTAAAGGGGGTCGAGATAATACTAAGGAAAAGTTTCCAAGTGATGTTCATCTCAAAGCCTACACATACCCAATCCTTCAAGTGAAGCCTTTGGAAATCTTTTACAGTTCAGTCAATTCCTTCTTTGAGGAAATTGCTCTCACTGACAAGTTAGGATTTCGCGAGTGCGAACTGCCTACAAATGAGGAACATGAGAGACATGAGGACTTTCTTAGTTTGAAAGTTCCGACCGTTGCTGCGCCACGCACCAGCTGTTCCCAAACCTTATCCACATAACGATCGTATCATTGGGGCATTTATGTCAAATCATGTCAGGATTGCTCCTTGGCTATAAATAGCCCCCTCCCCCCCACCCCCCATAACCACTAGCTGGTTGGCTGCTCCGAGAAAGAACTTGACACTTGTCATTTTAGAGCATTCCATCATCTGAGGACTTTGAGAGTAAATCATTAGTGAGGAAAAACCCAAACACCCAAACCAAAATTCAAAATCCAAAGTGATTGAGCATCACTGATGAGATTATTCTTGTGTGGAACCAACGCTTGTTACCTTTGAAGATTGTGCATCTTTCACGCGGTTAGACGTCAATGGTCTAGATCATCCATCAGTAAATTATGGAATGATGGGTGATCGAGTTTGTGAGGGTTTGGAAGTCTGCCGTGAAGACTTACCATGAGTGTTGGGTGAGGTTTGTGTGACCTTAGCTCAAGGAGAATACGGTAAGGACTATGTGTCCTTTGGTTTAAATACCAAGCCGCTCCAAACCAGACGTACGACTGTCACAACAGTTGGGACTAGGTCATCACATCACTTTCTTCACCGAGTACTTGGTTCTATTTCCTCATTTACGTGTTGATGCAATTAATCGTTACTTTTTGAAGAATTTGACTGAAGACTTTCTGAATTTCCTCATCTCAGATTCTTCACACCATTTGTTCTTCACCTGTTTATCCGGGTCACGCTACTCACACTAAGTGTTTGTTTCATTCCATCATAATGAACATGCTTGTGCCCTGTTACACTTACACCCGAGTACTTATTTCACTCCAAGACGTTCGTTACTTAGCAATTTCCTCGCACGGAAATTCCTTAGTGATGAATTCATAAAAATCGCCTATTCACCCCCCTCTAGTCGACATAATGCACTTCCACTATCAGTACTAGCACATTTGATCACTGCCCTCTGCATTTCATCTTGGAGTCTGACCTCCGGCGTGGCAAGAGCTTTCACTTCCAGAAATTTTGGACGAAGATTGAAGGCTTCCAAGAAGTGGTTCGAAAAGCATGGGAGAGCCATTCGGGCGTGACAAACCCATTCAAAAGGCTTGCTATGAAGCTTAAGGCCACCGCGAATAAACTCATGAGTTGGAGCGACAAGTATGTGGGAAGCATCAAGCAGTAGGTGCGCATTGCGAATGAGGTAATCTTGCGGCCTGATGCCGTCATGGAGACGAGGTCATTGTCCCTTGACAAGATGGATCTACGGCGACTCGTTAAGCGAAAACTCCTTGGATTGGCATCTCTTGAGCGCTCAATCGTGAGGCAGCGTGTCACTCTAACATCCCAAATTTTGGAATGTTAAAATAATTATTAGTTGTTTGTTTGTTTGCTTGTGTGATTGAAACTTGAGTGGAAATTTGAAACTTTTCAAAACTTTTGAATGAGAGGGAATAAAATGACTTTCCCCTTCTCCGGTGAATTCAAATTCAATCTTTTAAAAGCAAAGAGAGAAGATGACATGACTTCTTCAACTATAAATAATTTGAACGGAGATACTTGCATTTGAATTCTTTTGCATTTCCATTCGTTTTCTTCGTGCAAGAAATGCCGAGAAATACATTCTAGAGAGGACGAACATGACCCTTGAACCCATGGGCATTTTTGAAGTTATTTGAACCCTCAAACTTAGAGTGGTCATTTGAAAATTATTTGCAAAAGAAAATAAACCTTTTAGGCAATTTTGTAAAGATAATTTTTTCTGAAGTTTTTATTTTTGCCGTGGAAAAATGCCCATCCTCTATATTTTATTTTCCTGATAATTTTAGTATATAGAAACTCTTTATTTCGAATTGATTTGCTTTCCTTTTTATCGTTTTAGTTTCCTAGTTTTAAAAATAGGAAGGAAATCACTTTTATTAGGAAATACCTGCTGGCCCATTAAGACTTTCCTATTTTTGGCCCAACAGGAGATCATCTTCTTCCTCCTCTCTCCCTCACGTCACAGGAAGTTTCCTTCCATGGAGAGGAGATCCCCACCTCCGGGATTCGCGAAGCACATTCCTTCTCAGCGCCTCCCGTCGCCTCTATAAGAACCCCCTGCACCTCCTCGTTCCATTCCCGTTGGAAACTTCCCCTCTACTCGCCTCCAACTCGCGCCCCACCTCGCCGGAGTCGTCATCGGAAACTCGCCAGAGAACTTCCCCCGTCGCCCCCCACCTGCAGGCTCCTCCACCTCGCTGCACCCACCCCCTGGCACCCCTGCACCCCTCCACCCTTCGGCCCCTCCTCCACCTCGTCACCCCCCTCGCTGCACCCCTCCCCATCGCCCCCACCAGAATAACGTCAGGAGCTCTCACCCTTCGGCCCCCCTGCACCCTCGCCACTCCCCCTGCCTACCCCTTGAGCCTCGCCACCCCCCCCCCCCCCGTGGAGCCTCGCCACCCCCCGCCGGAGTGCCCCTTTCCCCGCCGGCGCAGCCCCCCCCTCGCCGGAGAAAGGCTCCAGCCACTGCTGCTGCACCCACGGGAGGTAATCCCTCTCCTCTTTCTTTTTTTTCCTGCTACTTGTTCTGTCTTTTTATTGTGTAGTTCCTGCCCTTAGATCTATTCTCAACGGTATAGATTACATAGGTACTTACCCATTCGGTCTTTTAGATAAAACCGATCGGTTTTTCTTTCACTTAAGTTTAGCCGAAGCGAATTAGTTAAATAGCGGCCGTTTGTTAGTTATCCCCGCAGCACTCACCCCCTTAGCCAATTAGAAGATGCCACGTGGACCCCTGCCCACAAATCAGTTTTTCCCTTTTTCTGTTTTAATTCCAAAACAGCAAAGTTCCAATCTTGTTTAGCCCATAACTTTTGATCCACAACTCCAATGATAGTGATTCTTTTTCCAGTAGCTCACAAATTTCCTGTAGTTTTTAAAAACATATAATTTGTCTGTGTTTGAAATTTTCAAATACAAGTTAGATCAGATTTAGTTTAAACCTTGTTTTGCCTATTCCAGGAGTTTAAAATAGCTTTTAATTTGATTCCTTTTGCTACTGATCACTAGTGATCTTATTTATCAGTGGTAAAAATTTCAGATTTGTTTGAGTATTTTACCTCACTGTTTCTTGTGAAACAATTTCTGTTTCACCTCTTTTAGGATTTCGGCTAATTCCTTTTCTACTTTTGTTTTAAAATATTTTCTTTATTATTTCAGGAACATTATTATGTTTTGTTTCTGTTAGTTAAACAGTAGTTTTGCAACAAGTTTTTATTTTATTTTTATTTGTTTTCATGAAATCAATTCTAGTTCCTTAGTAACTTGCAATTGGTTTCCATTGTTTCAAATCCCGTTTGGGAATACTTTCAAAAAGTTTTGTGAAAAATACTTTATTTTATCTTATTTAAATTTTTATCTTAGTTCCTTGTTATTATTTTCTGTTAGACAAAAAAAACCATTTAATGTTTGACGTAGTAGAAGACTCCCTAGTCTTATTTGAAGTTTCTTTCGGTTTCTTATTCGCTCTCTCTCTTTTGTTTTGATTGCTAGAATGATTGCTAGTATGAGTGCTTATGTGAATGATATGTTTGCTATATAGATTTCATCGAAGAGTGATGAGTAGTCTATCAAGTTATTTTCTCGAGAAATTCTTCTTCGTCAACATCACCAGGCAAGTCACTTTGATCATACTATCACCTATGTTTTATGCATCATAGTTCTACCATCCTATGCCCAATTGAATGCTGCTTAGGTACTTGGAAATTTTAGTATAAGTTGTAGTATCATGTGGTAGGCACACAACAACCCCAATACTTGGCCCCGGGAAGACAATTTCTATTTGCTATGCTTGAGTAGACGGGTTTTCGGTTGAGTGCATAACACGAGTGATGCGAGGTTCATTAAATAATCAAGACCGGTTAAGACAAGATTTTCAAGACCTTGGACGCAATGCAACTCTGGGTGAAGGACGGTTTTCGGCTCCCTGGAGAACCCAGTGGATGACCCGGGATGCTGGAGAGGCCATGACATCCTGCGGAAAGCTTCACCCAGGCTCAAAGAGACGAACGGATATTTTCAAGACCCAAGGCTTACCTGCACAGCCACAAGTCATTATGGGCTCTGGCTTGGTTGGACAACGCGGCGACTCTAGACAGGTGGTGCTAGCAGATGTAGAAGAATGGTAGGAATGGATGAGCACCGACAGGGATTCAGAGGGACCCGTTGAAAGACCATGTTTTGATCATCCGGTCTTCAAACACCCTGAAGTGCGAGGACATACATGGAGGCGATCAAATCTTGTGGGGAACGTGTGCAAAACTCTGCAGAGTACTCAAACCTAATCGATTAGCCGTGTCCACGGTCATGGACAACTTGAGCCAAAGGAACTGAAGTTACCTGGATTTCTCAACACCATTAAATATATTTGATGAGGGTAACTATTGACAACTCGGGTACGAGAACTAGTTAGCGGAACCATCTCGTTAACAACCAACAATGTAGTAACATTTTGCTTTTAGCCCACTCTTGATGTAGGAGAAAACTTGCTTTTTCGCTAAAACTTATAGCCCCACCTGCCATATATGCATATAGTATAGATGATTACTTTTCACCCCTCTCTTATGTGACTTGCCGGCATATTCAATATGCTGACCTACACGGCTGCAACGTCTTATGTTGCAGATATTTTTCTTCGACGAGTAAGAGTACGATTCAGGGTTACGGTCTACACTCAACTTGCCGTTGGTGTTTATTGGGACTCCACTCCTTGACCGCTTCCGCTGAGATATTTAAGGTATATATCAGTTTTACGATATTTACATGTGATTGCACTTTGATATATACATTGATGTACTGTGTGTGCCAGCATACTGATCCAGGGATGGCACAGAAACACAGAGGCTTGACTCGTTTCGAGTCGGGTCGCTACAGAAATGGTATCAGAGCACATGTTGACTGTAGGACGTGACCCTAGAAACTGGAATTTCTTAGAGAAGAATCTCTCAAAAAAAAATTATTTTCAAGAACACCTTTTACTTCTCATCTCTTCTGATTTCATCAAATGTTCTCTCCCACCTCAAATAGTTAGACAATACCCTTACCCCTTTGACCACATGAAGGATCAACTGAGTCCCACTTCAAAGTAAAGAGGATTTCATCATGCATTGAAGAATTGAAGCTACACCAACAAAAGACTCTCAAGACCCGAAGAACTAGAAGACCTTGAAGTGTTCGAATAATTATATGACCATTAGAAGTCCAATCCCCTTTTATATACTCATGTTAGATACGATGATTTGTGAGCCGTCATTGGTGTGTGTTTTCCGACGGCCACAGATAAAACCTATTCTCAAAAATATTGTTTGTATTGTGTGTATATCCCTCCCTCTCTTACCCGTCTCATCCCCAAAACCTCAAACCTACCAGATGGAGTATGAAGCTGGACTTGTAGTCTCTGGACCAATGACCTAGCTGGAGGCTGAAATATGGATTCAAAACATGGAGAACCACTTCGGGAGTAACTTGATCTCAAGGAAGTATGAAGTGGAACACGCTCTCTAGTACTTTACACAAAGTGCTGCAATCTGGTGGAAAATGCATCATGCCATGCAAGGATTTAGTGGAGCAGAAACTTGGGACGAATTCAAGAACACTCTGTTAAGATCCCGACTTATTCAGAAGTGCTATGACAATCCGAAGGAGAAGACTTGTGCATGCAAGATCTGTGGAGAAATAGGACACACCCAGGAAGAACACAAGGATGGATGCACTCATTGTGAGGAAAATCACCCAGTTGAGGAGTGCCCAAGTAGTCACGTGACTTGTTTCCTTTGTGAAGGAACCATCCACTACCCAGCTCAGTGTCACATTTACCCCAAGGTGCAACAAGTTGTCAAGCAGCAGAAAGATGCAGTGAAGGAAACACTCAAGAATAAGATTCTAGAAGAACCGATGATGAACGAAAATATTGAAGACCCTGATGGACAAGGTCTGACCAGATTTTTCTCCAATGCATGCTACTCATGTGGAGAAGAAGGACATTATTCACAGGATTGCACGAAGGAAAGCCAAGAGTATTTGGGAAACTTCCCGACGGAAAAAGTGGAGTTTGATCCACTTGAAATAGAAGAACTGGCCAAAATAAAGGAGTCCGGAAAGAAGAAAAAGTACCCTCGGAAGAACCAAATCTGTGCAGATGTAGACCTGAGTCATGTCAGATTTTACAAGTGTATGAAATTTGGCCACCACAAATACATGTGCTCAGGAAGGAAGCCGGGAATCCAAGGAGCAAAAGCAGAAGCTAAGAAGCCTCGAGACTTGTCAGAAATCATTTGTTTTTGTTGCAAGGAAGCAGGACATTTTGCCAGCGATTGTCCACAAAGGAAGAAAGCTAGAATGGAGTAGTTAAGTTTTGACCATGGCAATAAGTGTAATCTGAAGCACTCTTGTTTTTCATGAGATCATGTAGTGAAATTTTTGTAACAGAAGTCCCTGAGATTGTAATAACATCATGAATAAATGGAATTTATTGTCTCATGATTGCCTATGTTGAAACTGTATGCGTTGTTTCTCATCGAACAAAGATCTCTGAGGATATGAGAAAATATGGTCTATGCAGACATGAGTATGTCTCATTTTAAGTGTGGTAGTAATCGGTAAACCCACAGGATCCACTTAGTAGGAATGTACCAGGAATACCTGAGTGAAGTACGTGCGGAGATGATGGAGATAAAGCTAATGGCCACCATGATGAAGCAAAAGATGGATGATTTCAAGGAGCACCTCGGAAAGTTCGAGTGGAACTAAGTACCTTCAAGAGAGATAGATGAATAAAGTTGGCAGAAATGCTCGACCATACCGAACAATGTGTATGGCAGCAATTGTAATAAATTACTTTTGAGTTAGTATTTTGAAGAAAGCAAGGATGTAATAAAGGATTGATTATGAAATGAATATGATTTATGGAAGAAGCTATGATGGATCAGCAAAACGTTTTCTTAGGAGCATACGAAAACCTGAGAGATTGTGAAGATACGATAGATGTTTCGTTCAGCTTGCAGAACCAATGGATTATCCGAACTTCGTTCGTGGACAAGAGAAATTCTGCAACGCTTGTGAGGATGCCCAAGTGTTAGAATGCGAGATTCGCTAAACCTTATACAGAGAAATGATTTGGGTGCGGAATGGATTGATCACCATGACGACTTACTCTTATCATTTATCTTGCTATTCGGAATGGTAAATCTGAGAGACTTACCCATAGAGAGAGATGACGTTCTTTGAAGCTTTTGGTTAAGCCTTAGAATGGTATGATGAACGCCCCATGTACATGGCACCTGTTGTCACGCGTAGGAAATTTTACGGTGAGAATGAAACCAAGACCCTCTCTCTGCAGGATAGCCACAAATGGTAGACCACCATGAGAATCATCGATAGGTTATTTAGAATTGATCACGAGACTGTCAGTTAAAGAAGACTCAGTAACGGAAGAAGCTTATATCAACGGAAGAGCCCCCGTTTTTGATGGAGACGTTATGAATATAAAGGAAGATATGAAGACTGTGAGGAGTCACATGCCAAAACCCCAGAGGATTGTTAAAACCTTAAGGGACCAGTACCCCTCATTTTAAGTGTGGTAGCATCCCACTTTGCAAGAGATTGGATTGCTAGAAGACCCCCAAACCCTAACCTTTCTTTCTAGCCTCTTCGAATCTCGAGGACGAGATTCATATTAAGTGTGGTAGATTTGTAACATCCCAAATTTTGGAATGTTAAAATAATTATTAGTTGTTTGTTTGTTTGCTTGTGTGATTGAAACTTGAGTGGAAATTTGAAACTTTTCAAAACTTTTGAATGAGAGGGAATAAAATGACTTTCCCCTTCTCCGGTGAATTCAAATTCAATCTTTTAAAAGCAAAGAGAGAAGATGACATGACTTCTTCAACTATAAATAATTTGAACGGAGATACTTGCATTTGAATTCTTTTGCATTTCCATTCGTTTTCTTCGTGCAAGAAATGCCGGGAAATACATTCTAGAGAGGAGGAACATGACCCTCGAACCCACGGGCATTTTTGAAGTTATTTGAACCCTCAAACTTAGAGTGGTCATTTGAAAATTATTTGCAAAAGAAAATAAACCTTTTAGGCAATTTTGTAAAGATAATTTTTTTCTGAAGTTTTTACTTTTGCCGTGGAAAAATGCCCATCCTCTATATTTTATTTTCCTGATAATTTTAGTATATAGAAACTCTTTATTTCGAATTGATTTGCTTTCCTTTTTATCGTTTTAGTTTCCTAGTTTTAAAAATAGGAAGGAAATCACTTTTATTAGGAAATACCTGCTGGCCCATTAAGACTTTCCTATTTTTGGCCCAACAGGAGATCATCTTCTTCCTCCTCTCTCCCTCACGTCACAGGAAGTTTCCTTCCATGGAGAGGAGATCCCCACCTCCGGGATTCGCGAAGCACATTCCTTCTCAGCGCCTCCCGTCGCCTCTATAAGAACCCCCTGCACCTCCTCGTTCCATTCCCGTTGGAAACTTCCCCTCTACTCGCCTCCAACTCGCGCCCCACCTCGCCGGAGTCGTCATCGGAAACTCGCCAGAGAACTTCCCCCGTCGCCCCCCACCTGCAGGCTCCTCCACCTCGCTGCACCCACCCCCTGGCACCCCTCCACCCTTCGGCCCCTCCTCCACCTCGTCACCCCCCTCGCTGCACCCCTCCCCATCGCCCCCACCAGAAGAACGCCATGAGCTCTCACCCTTCGCCCCCCCTGCACCCTCGCCACTCCCCCTCGCCTCCCCCTTGAGCCTCGCCACCCCCCCGTGGAGCCTCGCCACCCCCCGCCGGAGTGCCCCCTTTCCCCGCCGGCGCAGCCCCCCCCCTCGCCGGAGAAAGGCTCCAGCCACTGCTGCTGCACCCACGGGAGGTAATCCCTCTCCTCTTTCTTTTTTTTCCTGCTACTTGTTCTGTTTTTTTTATTGTGTAGTTCCTGCCCTTAGATCTATTCTCAACGGTATAGATTACATAGGTACTTACCCCTTCGGTCTTTTAGATAAAACCGATCGGTTTTTCTTTCACTTAAGTTTAGCCGAAGCGAATTAGTTAAATAGCGGCCGTTTGTTAGTTATCCCCGCAACACTCACCCCCTTAGCCAATTAGAAGATGTCACGTGGACCCCTGTCCACAAATCAGTTTTTCCCTTTTTCTGTTTTAATTCCAAAACAACAAAGTTCCAATCTTGTTTAGCCCATAACTTTTGATCCACAACTCCAATGATAGTGATTCTTTTTCCAGTAGCTCACAAATTTCCTGTAGTTTTTAAAAACATATAATTTGTCTGTGTTTGAAATTTTCAAATACAAGTTAGATCAGATTTAGTTTAAACCTTGTTTTGCCTATTCCAGGAGTTTAAAATAGCTTTTAATTTGATTCCTTTTGCTACTGATCACTAGTGATCTTATTTATCAGTGGTAAAAATTTCAGATTTGTTTGAGTATTTTACCTCACTGTTTCTTGTGAAACAATTTCTGTTTCACCTCTTTTAGGATTTCGGCTAATTCCTTTTCTACTTTTGTTTTAAAATATTTTCTTTATTATTTCAGAAACATTATTATGTTTTGTTTCTGTTAGTTAAACAGTAGTTTTGCAACAAGTTTTTATTTTATTTTTATTTGTTTTCATGAAATCAATTCTAGTTCCTTAGTAACTTGCAATTGGTTTCCATTGTTTCAAATCCCGTTTGGGAATACTTTCAAAAAGTTTTGTGAAAAATACTTTATTTTATCTTATTTAAATTTTTATCTTAGTTCCTTGTTATTATTTTCTGTTAGACAAAAAAAACCATTTAATGTTTGACGTAGTAGAAGACTCCCTAGTCTTATTTGAAGTTTCTTTCGGTTTCTTATTCGCTCTCTCTCTTTTGTTTTGATTGCTAGAATGATTGCTAGTATGAGTGCTTATGTGAATGATATGTTTGCTATATAGATTTCATCGGAGAGTGACCAGTAGTCTATCAAGTTATTTTCTCGAGAAATTCTTCTTCGTCAACATCACTAGGCAAGTCACTTTGATCATACTATCACCTATGTTTTATGCATCATAGTTCTACCATCCTATGCCCAATTGCATGCTGCTTAGGTACTTGGAAATTTTAGTATAAGTTGTAGTATCATGTGGTAGGCACACAACAACGCCGATACTTGGCCCCGGGACGACAATTTCTATTTGCTATGCTTGAGTAGACGGGTTTTCGGTTGAGTGCATAACACGAGTGATGCGAGGTTCATTAAATAATCAAGACCGGTTAAGACAAGATTTTCAAGACCTTGGACGCAATGCAACTCTGGGTGAAGGACGGTTTTCGGCTCCCTGGAGAACCCAGTGGATGACCCGGGATGCTAGAGAGGCCATGACATCCTGCGGAAAGCTTCACCCAGGCTCAAAGAGACGGACGGATATTTTCAAGACCCAAGGCTTACCTGCACAGCCACAAGTCATTATGGGCTCTGGCTTGGTTGGACAACACGGCGACTCTGGACAGGCGGTGCTAGCAGATGTAGAAGAACGGTAGGAATGGATGGGCACCGACAGGGGTTCAGAGGGACCCGTTGAAAGACCATGTTTTGATCATCCGGTCTTCAAACACCCTGAAGTGCGAGGACATACACAGAGGCGATCAAATCTTGTGGGGAACGTGTGCAAAACTCTGCAGAGTACTCAAACCTAATCGATTAGCCGTGTCCACGGTCATGGACAACTTGAGCCAAAGGAACTGAAGTTATCTAGATTTCTCAACACCATTAAATATATTTGATGAGGGTAACTATTGACAACTCGGGTACGAGAACTGGTTGGCGGAACCATCTCGTTAACAACCAACAATGTAGTAACATTTTTCTTTTAGCCCACTCTTGATGTAGGAGAAAACTTGCTTTTTCGCTAAAACTTATAGCCCCACCTGCCATATATGCATATAGTATAGATGATTACTTTTCACCCCTCTCTTATGTGACTTGCCGGCATATTCAATATGCTGACCTACACGGCTGCAACGTCTTATGTTGCAGATATTTTTCTTCGACGAGTAAGAGTACGATTCAGGGTTACTGTCTACACTCAACTTGTCGTTGGTGTTTATTGGGACTCCACTCCCTTGACCGCTTCCGCTGAGATATTTAAGGTATATATCAGTTTTACGCTATTTACATGTGATTGCACTTTGATATATACATTGATGTTGTGTGTGCCAGCATACTGATCCAAGGATGGCACAGAAACACAGAGGCTTGACTCGTTTCGAGTCGGGTCGCTACAGTCACGCCCTGTTTTTCACCCCAAGTATTCTACGTTGCAAAAATCAGAGCTTGTTAAAACTATTTCAAATAATGTTGTGAGTGGAATGTGAACCCTTGTTTGAGTGTGTGCTTGTTTGTTTGATGACTCAAACCTATGAAAACTTATTATTTTGCTCTCTTCAAAAACCATTTCTCCTTTATATCAAGATCACCTTCATCATGTTGGGATACACTACTAGCTCATGATGCCAAGTGGCACTTCCAACCAAAGTTGGTGATCTGATCCAAATATTATTTTCATTCATTAAAAACATTAATTGGTGATTTAAAATATTATTTTCCTATTTTATATCTATGTCTGTTTCTAAGGCAGTAATGATATTCCCACAAGGAAAATTGCTTTCCCGCCTTAGAAAAATCTGAGTAAATTCAAACTCAGAAGGACATATATTTTCCATATATAAGATTTTCAACCCTACTTTATATTAATATTGTTTGAGTAAAACCTTGAAAACCATTTCTGTCTGTTTTAGCTTTTTTAGATGTTTCCAAAGGAAATTATCTCAATAAAATCCCATAAAATTACAGGAGCCCTCCCAAACCATATTAGGTGCTCACCTAAAATCTCATCTTGATCCAAGGTGGGGAAGTGCACCTAAAGAGCCCAAAACCCTCTCTGTCCAGAGTAGAGTTGAAACAACTCTACATTGCAAAGTTTCTCCAATGGAGTTGAAACTTTCCAGAGGTGTTTAACACCCCAAATGAGGAATCCACACCAAAGATGAGATTTGTGAGACTCTGTTTGGCCACACTTCCTTTGTAAAGGACAATACTGGTCATTTTGAGATATTTTCAAGTTTACAAAGCCAAACTTGTTCAATGGGGCTCAGATTTGGTGGAACCCCATGTTTTTACCCCAAGACCAAACCTGTTAAGTTTCATTTACAGTGGTGGAGTGGAAGCACCCCAAGTCACTGTCGAACACCTACTGACAGGAAGGTAAAAAACCCCCTAGCCACTGTTTTACCCAATGTCAAGGCCCCAAACTTGGTGGGTTAGAGCACCAGAACACCCTGAGCACCCAGTCAATCAACCCCTCCCCAACTCCATGCACAAGTGACAAGAACTCCAATTTGAGCTGCAGGGCAGTACTGGCAACACTAGTGTTCCTTGCTCCCTTGACCAGCTCGAGCTCCCACTAAGCCACAACGGCTAGGCTCACTCCGAGCAACACTCAGGACATGGAGCACACGTCCCAAGTGCCCCAGAGCGAGCCAGCATGCCGTGGCATGCCAAAACTGCGCTCTGGGCGCGCTGCAGAGAGCCACCAGCAAGGGGCCGACGCTCCGGCCGGTCTCAACCTCCCTAGTTATGTCCAAACGCTCCCCCGACAACCATTCAGTGCAAAGCTACCCCAGGGATCCTCTCCCCCTCGCGCAAGAGCTCAGGCAACGCGTGCCCGTGCGCGCCCGACGCGGCCGAGCATGCACGGTCGCTGCGGATCGACCCCACTGACTTTCCCTCTGTGGCCGTTGCACCAGGAGGTCCTAAACCACGTCCCGAACCCGTGGTTTCGCGGCCAGCACCTCACTGTGCTCGCACACGCGCCACGGTGAGTCACCGGCGCGCCCGAGTCGGGTCACCGTCGTTGGCCTATAAATAGGTTCCCCCGACACTCCAGCACCCTCCAAGCAGCTTCAGCACAACCAGTAGACACTCCCTAGCCACCCAATCGAGCTCGCAAAGCCCCGTGCTCAAGATCGACCGAGGCCCCTCCGCCTCAGAGCTCCGGTCGATCTCCGGTTACACGTCGGCTCCTGCGCTGCCCGACCTCCCATTACGCTCCCCTTGACACCAGGAACATTTCCCCTAACTTTCCCGAGCAAATCCATACCCTAGCCCCTAGTTCAACACCAACCCGAAACCCTTCCGCCACGAGCACCTCGTGGCCGGCGACCCAGACCACCTCAGGTGACGTCCCGACCACGACAGGTAGGCGGAGGCACAAGGGACCCGTTCCCGTTCCTAGATTGGCCTGAGGACAACGGCAGCCTCGTCGGCGTCCATCTCCACCTCTCTGGCTGGAGGTAGGAGAAGGACCCGACAGGTGGAGCCCACCTGTCGGTGTCCTGGGGCAGCCAGCGCGCGCAGCCGCTGACGCTGACCCCAGGGGCCCACAGGTCAGGTTTGAACCCGGCTTGCGCGCGCCTGGTGGCCAGGCCTACTGGCTGGGCCGACTGGGTCCAACCCCTGGCCTTTTCCTTTTATTTTTAATCCAGCAAACTAAATGATTTTTATAAAAAGATTTAGCCAGTAGAAAAATATAATTCTTCCACCAGTAATTTTCTAAAAATGAGTAGTATTTGATTCTGTAATAGTTGACATTTATCAAAAACAGAAACTATTTTGATATAATAAAATGATATTAAAAAGCACTTGTTTGCTTCTGTTTGCTTTTAAATAAATATGCTTAGCTAATA
Organism: Hordeum vulgare subsp. vulgare; assembly: GCF_904849725.1. Classification (NCBI taxonomy): domain Eukaryota; kingdom Viridiplantae; phylum Streptophyta; class Magnoliopsida; order Poales; family Poaceae; genus Hordeum; species Hordeum vulgare. The sequence continues at coordinate 538,680,173 of NC_058524.1, read as the reverse complement.
AAACTATAGGAAACATTTTCCAAAATAATAAATTGAATTTATTCAAGCCTTGCAACATTTTTAAAAGCACTTTGTGATCTGCTTTAGTGAGAGCTAGTATTTATTTATTCCTTTCTCGATGGTAGAGTTACCGAGTGAGGAGGATCCAGAGCGGAAGACCTCGAAGACCCCGGATACCTAGCTGACCAAGGCAAGCAGCCCTTTTGCCATGACTTAAGTATATAAAATGATGCATGCTAGAATAGCAAGTATTTTCCGTTACATGTGATCACGATGCCGGTTCATCATTGATGTGATGGTACCGAAGGCTTCTTCGAAACACTTGCATTGATAGTAATGATGTTCACATGGCTCCTCGGAGCACAAACATGATGAGGTGACCCTACCATCTACGAGGATCATGCTACTGTCATGTTGACTAGTAAAGTAGAATCACTGCATTGAGCTTGACCCTACCCCGTGAGGGTCATGTTATTACCATGTTGACAAGTAAAGTTAGAGCATATTATCACAAGCATGATGTTGAGTTAATAAAGAGTTTATGAAAACCCCGTCGGGTGCCACTAATGCCCGAGGGTGATGATGAGTTGGTGATCACTTTTGGTGAAGTGATGCACCGGTGATTTTGGTGTGAGTATGGTTTCGGAAATGGATTAGATTTATGATGTGTCGACCATCCCAACCTTACCAGTACAACCACGATACCCCTTTTATGGGACGGGGCTTTGTTGATTACTCTGGTCGGTACTAGCAAAGAGCCACATTACTAGTGGCGGGAGTGATCGGTGTCACTCTCGTGATGGGGTCATGCCAGGTAGGACGACTATGCCATTATTATGAGTTCCAGGCACACCATTGGTCCGTGCATGGTTGATACAGTCCAGAGTCGGTGCTCATAAGACGTACAACATGTGGGCTGGGTAGCAATCGAGTGGACCTCTTTGTCTAGTATCGTCAGGGGAAAGATGATGATCGGGTACTTACCTCGGGTATATGTGATATACCGCGAGTCGTGGATGACATGGAAGTTTCCCGTTTCTCGTGGGTCCAGCGTACTACCTCTGTAGAGTGTAAACTATTCGAATAGCCGTGTCCACGGTCAAGGACAGTTGGGTGGTGCTGCTTAAACTACGTCCTGTGTTTCTGCATAAACCAAGTGTGTGTGTGTGGTGTTAAAAAGGCGTTGTTATGATAATCACAATAATATGACAAAGTACGGTGACTTGGCATAAAGGGTAAACCCGGATGGTTTAGCCCTCATTAATACATTGAGATTATGACAAGTCCGATGACTTGGCATATAGGGTGAACCCGGATGGTTTAACCCTCAGCTGATACATTGAGGTTATGACAAGTCCGATGACTTGGCATATAGGGTGAACCCGGATGGTTCAGCCCTTAGCAGATATGTTGATATCTGTAACCTGTTCTTCAAAAGTAATTCTTTAACTTGTTGCACATACCTGATCATGCCACCACATTGCATTCCATTAAAGATACATGTTACTGTTATTCCTTACCACATATATTCATATCATGGGATGTTTGCGAGTACATTCAAAGTACTCATTGGCTTGCCATTGGTTATGTTATTGACCAGACATGGAAGGACCGGAGTTTGGCGATGAGTACGCCGTCGGAGACGAACCTGCGATCTAGGACGCTTCCAAGTCAGAATGCCTGTCGGTGTAGGCTTGATGGCATGGGCACCGCTTAGCCCTTACGAGTTTCCGCTACTCGATGTATCCGTTTAATTTGGCTTTAGGCCTTGCTCTTGAACCCGACCCTCTGGTCGTTCGATGTAATAAATTCGGTACTTGGATGTAAGACTCTATTATTCAGTATCTGTGTTCAGTGAACATTGATCCTTGGGGTCACTAGGCACGGCGAACTCAACTTGCTAGTCGGGGTCCCCACACAGCGATCCTGTTTGAACTGGTTGAATGATGGGGATGCATGTACATAATTTTTCCATGAACATGCAAACGACATAACAAGGAAAAATTACATCTCAAAGTTGAAGGTGGACGACGTGGTGACGTCGGATCACAAGGTTATGGTAGAGGCTGTGGACTCCTTCTTTGCAAACTTACTCGGGTCGCGCCGGACTGGGCATATATGCTAGATCTGAGCGAGCTGGGCATGCACACATTTTACATGACACATTCAGAGAGAGCGTTCACGGAGGAAGAAATTTGGGAGGCAGTTCGCGCGCAAGAGCTTAACAAAGCGTCGGGCCCACACGGTTTCTCGGTCCTTTCTACGTCGCATGTTGGCCGATCATTAAGGACGGTGTATTGGCGGCCTTCCAATCATTTGGGGGCATGGACTTTCGTGGGATGACTTCCATCAATCAGGCATCCGTCACTTTGTAGCCGAAATCTGCTGTTGCGCTTGAGGTTCGTGACTATAAACCGATCAGTTTGATACATTGAAAGGACATATGCTCCCTTGGTGGTTTTGATAATTCATGACAACATACATTGTCTGTTGGAAAGATGAAATGCTTGATATATTTGATGAATTCCATCTGCGCAAGTATGTTGAATATCCCTATGATCCTCCCATTGATCCCTTACATCGTTCTCATGATGAAGAACTTGATATGCTTGGTAATCTTAAAACTGTAAATCTAATCATTAGAGGACTGCCAAGAAATGTGCTTAATTAATTGCAGAATTTTGAGTGTGCTCACACTTTGCGGAAAAACTTAGATAAAAGATATCCCGACTATTCTTTGAAAAATCTTGATACCATTTTCCATAAATGCATTGCCTTTCACATAATGAATCCAAATGATCCTAATTTTGATAAATGTCTATTTGAGCTTCATGACCTCATGCGTGATAAAGGAGATGTCATTACCACTAACAATGTCATTGTTGAAGCCATTTGCATGCATAAACATGAACATTGTCATAGTCAAAATTCTGATGAAATTCTTGTTTCTTCTGACGAGGGCATTTCGTCCAATGATGACAATGTGGAGCATGGCTACTATGATGAAGATGAGGAGTTTGACATCGAGTATGAGAAGACCATGAGGAACCTTAGTCTAATGGCAAACCATAGAAACTACATGGCCGGAGGAAAAGAGTGGATACTTGATAGTGGATGCACCGATCGCATGACCGGAGATAAAGGCATGTTCCATGAGATCACACCAACCGTGGACCTCGAAGGTATGTGACTTTTGGAGACAACTCCAAGGGTAAGGTACTTGGTCTTGGTAAGGTGGTCGTATCTCATGATAATTCCATTCGAAATGTCATGCTTCTTGAATCTCTTGGCTACAATCTTCTTTCTGTATCTAGACTAGCAGACTTTGGTTTCGATGTTCTATTTATGAAAGTTGATTGTCGAGTGTTTCATAGCGACAATCATAACATAGTCTTTACTGGTTACCATAGAGGTGATTTATACATTGTTGATTTCACTAAAAAAATCCAAATCCCGTACATGTCTTATTGCAAAATCTTCCAAAGGTTGGTTATTACATAGAAGGCTAGGCCATGTTGGAATGCGTAATATTGACAAACTCATCAAAGGTGATCATATTCTTGGTGTTAAAGATGTTATCTTTAACAAAGATAGACTTTGTAGTGCTTGTCAATCACGAAAGAAAGTCGGTGGAAGTCATCCTGTGAAGAACATCATGACAACAAGAAGGCCACTCAAGAAGATTCCCATGGATTTCTTTGGTCCCAATGCTTACAAGAGCATGGTGGAAATTCTTATGGTTTAGTCATTGTTGATGATTTTTTTCATATTTACGTGGGTATTCTTTCTTGATGATAAGTCGCAGGTACAAAAGATATTCAAGAACTTCGCTTGGAAAGCTCAAAATCAATTTGAATTGAAGATCAAGAAAGTTCGGAGCGACAACGGAATGGAGTTGAAGAACACAAATGTGGATGCTTTTCTTGACGAAGAAGGTATCTCGCATGAGTTCTCGGTGACGTAGACACCTCAACAAAATGGAGTTGTTGAGAGGAAGAACCGGACTCTCATACATATGGAAAAAATGATGCTTGACGAATACAATACGCCAAGGTAATTTTTTCACAGAAGCCGTGGAAATAGCTTGTCATGCCATAAACCGACTCTACTTGCACAAGCTTATCGGTAAAACGAGATGCGAGCTACTCACCCATAACAAACCCAAAATTTGGATACTTTCAAGTATTCAACTGAAGGTACTACATTCTTGATAAGCATCGTCGCACTAAATTTGCTCCTAAATCTCATGAAGGTTTCCTACTTGGTTACAGATCGAACTCTCACACTTACCGTGTCTACAACAGCTTCACTTGAAAAGTTGAAGAGACAGTAGATGTGAAGTTTGATGAATCTAATGTTCACAAGTCGAACAATTGCCAAATGATGTAGGGGATAAGGAACCTTTGGAAGCCGTCCAAGATTTACCTATCGGCAAGATTCGTCCCATGGAGGTGAAGGAAAGTACTTCATCAACCCAAGTGGAAGCTCCTACTTCGCGCCAAGGCGAACCACAAAACGACATGGAGGCATCCACAAGCAGTACACGACATGATGAAGAAGAGGAAGAAGTACATCATGATGATCCACCTCAACCTTCCTCACCACCACCTGAGGGAGATGACACTGTCAACGAGAACGTGCATGATGATGAAGAAGAAGCTCCACCATCCAACAAGAAGAAGCTGCCATGAGTTCGAGCAAGAGTGGACAAAGATCATCCGCTGAATCAAATCTTTGGTGACATACAAACCGGGAGAATCACTCGCTCTAAATCTCGTTTAGCAAACTTTTGTGAGCATTATTCATTTATCTCTAGCATTGATCCTATGAAGGTTGAAGAAGCCCTTCAAGACCTGGATTGGATGAATGCCATGCATGAAGAGCTACACAACTTTGAGAGGAATCAAGTACAAACACTTGTTGAAAAGCCGAAGGATGAGCGCAACATCATTGGTATAAGATGGGTGTATCGGAACAAGCAAGATGAATATGGTCAAGTTGTACGCAACAATGTGCATCTCTTATCCCAAGGATACATGCAAGTCAACGGTATGGACTATGGTGAGACTTATGCTCCCGTTGCTAGACTCGAAGCTATTCGCATTCTTCTCGCTTATGCCAATCACTATGACATTACTCTTTACCAAATGGATATCAAATGTGCTTTTCTAAATGGTGAAATTGAGGAGGAGGTTTATGTCAAACAACCTCCCTGATTTGTAAACCCTAAGAAACCTAATCATGTTTATAAACTTCGTCAAGCTTTATATGGTCTTAAACAAGCCCCTAGAGCTTGGTACAAATGTCTAACAAAGTTTCCCATTGAAAAGCGTTTTGAGATTGGTAAAATTGACGCAACCTTATTCACTAAAAGAGTTAATGGTGAACTATTTGTGTGCCAAATATATGTGGATGATATTATCTTTGGTTCTACTAACCCACATTTTAGTGAGAAATTTGGAACGTTGATGTCAGAGAAATATGAGATGTCTATGACATACGAGCTGAAATTCTTCCTTGATTTGCAAATCAAACAATCGAGAGAAGGTACGTTTATCTCTCAAATCAAGTACACCAAGGACTTGATCAAGAAGTTCAACATGCAAGAGTGCAAAGGTATGAGACCCCCCATGCCTACTAGTGGACATGTTGACCTCACTAAGGAGGACAAACCAGTTGATCAAAGGGTTTATCGATCAATGATCGGTTCATTGCTATATCTATGCGCCTCCCGACCCGATATCATGTTGAGTGTTTGCACGTGTGCTTGATATCAAGCGACACCTAAAGAGTGTCATCTATTGGTGTGACAAGAATCGTGAGATACGTGATACATACACCAAACTTTGGCATATGGTATCCTAAGGGATCTTCTTTTAATCTTGTTGGCTATTCCGACTCGGACTATGCCAGAGACAAGGTTGATAGAAAATCCACTTTGGGTACATGTTAATTCCTTGGAAAATCTCTTGTGTGTTGGTCATCCAAGAAACAAAACTTGGTATCTTTATCCACTGCCGAAGCGGAATACATTGCCGCTGGATCATGTTGTGCGCAATTACTATGGATGACTCAAACTCTTAAGGATTATGGCATTCATGTGAGAGATATTCCATTATTGTGTGACCATGAAAGTGCTATTAAAATTTCTGATAATCTTGTGCAACATTCTTGAACAAAACATATTGAGGTGCGACATCATTTCATTCGTGATCATGTTGGTAAAGGAGACATAGATCTTAAGCATGTTTGTACCGACAAACAACTAGACAATATCTTTACCAAACCACTTTATGAGAAAGTGTTTTGCCATTTGAGGAGTGAGTTGAAAATCAATGATGCTTCAAACCTGATCTAGACTCACTCGGATGCATGCAAGGGCATGAGCTTGATTGACTATTCCATGATGCTATTGATATTAAATTATATCTTGGAAAACTATGCTACCTTGCATTGCATCTAACCTTTTGTAGGTACTTGGAATAAATACACTCCACAAGATTGCCACCAACTCACATCAAAAGCAATCTTGACATAGCCAAGTATCAACAACCCCTTCTTCGGAGATGGAGGAAGAAGACAATAGAATCATATCCTTTACAACTATATGATGATGAAATTCACTCATGTCATTTGGATATATTATGTTCTTGCTTGCATGACTAACCAATGTAGGTGAAAAGTGAACCCAAACGATAAGGATAGCTCCCAACTCAAGATGATCTTCATCAACTTTGAGCATCCACAACAAGTTCACCTACATGCCACGTCATCAACATTATTCGAAGGTATGTACTCATATCCTTGGTAAAGCTTTGCCCCAAATCATGTGGTAAAGCAACTCAAGTTATATGAAGACATTAAAATGCTTAATCGAAGAAATGGTAACCCCATTTTGCGCTTAACGATGAGTATGACCTATGATCAAGCAATCTTGCTTGACTCCTCAAGTCAATATACTCTAATATAGGTGACCTAGTCACCGCCCCACATCTAGATGGAGATTCTTGTATGTATATATTTTTCAAAAAAAATGGTTTTCTCTTATTTCCTTTTAATCTGTTTACTACAATTGGTATCTTATAACAACCTTTCGTATATTTGTTGTCTATCTTGAGTTAAGGAGTTGATTATCAATACAACTCGGTTGCACCGATCTGGGAAACTCGGTTCAACTGATTTCTTCCAAAGGCCTTCTATCATTCTCAGTTCTACCAAACCATAATTCCTCGGTGACTCCGAAAGTTATCACTCCCTATGTTTTCAGAGATTTTCTGGACTTTTGCCTAAGGGGGAGAAAGATTGTTCAATGATCCCAAGTTTCATTACCTCCTATGATGTGATTGAACATTTTGGGAAACAAAAATAGTTTATGTATTTTTTTTGGGGGGGATAAATCTTCTCTAGGGGGAGAAATCCTTAGTGATCCCACAATATAAGAGGGATAAAACATCCAGGATCCCTAACATAGGGGAGATAGTTCAAGGAACTCTTATCTATTTTTAAAGTGTGGGGATTCAAATTCAAGGAACCCTTATCAAAGAGAGAAGAATCAAGGATCCATGTCTCTCAATGAACTCTTATCCTCTGACCTTTTTGGAAATTAATGCCAAAGGAGGAGAAATATCAAAGCTTCCAATAAGGCTACATAAAGGGGAGAAATATCAAGAGGGGAGATATATGTTCCTTTTGAAGGTCTACCTAAGGGGAGATATATCAAACCTTACATACTCAAGGGGAGAGAGAGAGAGACGTAATTGTTTTACTACTATCTTTAGATTAAACTTTTCTTACCCTACCTACTCCTAATATCTACATGCTATGATTCAGGGGGAGAGAAAATTCTTACATATTCGTTCTTAAGGGAGAAAGTTCTAAATTCTCTTGGAGTCATATCTATATTCAAATCCTATTTTCAATATTTCTTCATTATCATGGTACTTTTGAATCTCTTTGCATCTTTACAATAGAGTAATCTTGTGTTATCTAACATTTGTTTTCCCCGAGCGTATTCCTACTTCTAAGACTCTCAAGAACCACAAGGTAAGTATATGCATCATATCCTTGTTCATGATGATCTATTGTATCTTGCACATATTGTTTGCAAGAGTGAGTCTTGAACATGGAAGTTATTTATTCACGTATGTTTGATGCATATAGCCAAGACTTATATGGCTTGCCTTGTCCTTTCTACCATGTGTGTGCCCATGCAATCCAAAGCAACTATCCTTTAAAAAGGGATTGCACACATTTAGGGGGAGCTTGTACTAGTCATATATCTTTCAAAGTTGTCATATTCTAATGCCTATCTTTATTTGAAGCTTTGTTTGTATGTTGTCATCAATTACCAAAAAGGGGAGATTGAAAGCGCATATGCTCCCTTGGTGGCTTTGATAATTCATGACAACACTCATTGTCTCTTGTAGTAACACTTTTACCTAGTATATTTCAGGTATAGTCCACACACAGCTTTGGCTATAGGTTTGTGAGGAGAAGCCCATGATGCAAGGAAAGGAATAGGATTGGCTCAAGCTTCAAGCAAGAAGACTCTACATTTTATATTTGTGAGAAATCAATTTGAGTCCATAGGAAAGCCAATACTATTAAAAAGGGGGTGAGGTATTGTGATGAATTTGTTGCTCAAGTGGTTAGAGATAGCCACCAAAAATACTCAGCCATTCTCCCACAAAATATCTCTATCCAAACCCAAACCAACAAAATATGTGCCACCAACAATTTCCGTTCAGCCCTACTGATTTTACACTTGAGAGAACCTATGCCAAGCCCTACCATCTCGGTACAACCAACATTCTTATCGGTGCAATCGAGATCCAATTACCAACTTTCTGTTGAGAAGTTTTCAAGTTTTGGAATTTTCGATTTTGAAAGCGTTCTCATCGAGATTTGGAATCTGGTCTAGGTCATCATATCGGTACCACCGAGATTCCTATATCGGTCTCACCTTGAATTCAAAAGTTGCCACATTTAGTGCAGCTCGGTACCACCAAGATTCCTTTCGGTGTCACCGAGTTGGGCAATAATGTTGTAACGGTTGGATTTCGGGGGGATGCCTATATATACCCCTTCACCTCCTCTCATTCGCAGAGGAAGCACTCAGAACACACTTACACTTGACAGATCCATTTTTCTCAAAGAGAGCCTGATACGTCTCCGTCGTATCTACTTTTCCGAACTCTTTTGCCCTTGTTTTGGACTCTAATTTGCATGATTTGAATGGAACTAACCAGGACTGACGATGTTTTCAGCAGAATTGCCATGGTGTTGTTTTTGTGCAGAAATGGAAGTTCTCGGAACGTCCTGAAAATTTACGGAGATTTTTTCTGGAATAAAAGAAAAATACCTGCCCAAAGATCCACGTGAGGGGGCGTGCCAGTGGGCCACAAGCCCCTGGGCCGCGGCCACCCCCTATGGCCGCGCCATGAGGGCTTGTGGGGCCCACGTGGCACCATCGCCCCCAATCTCAGTCCTATATCTTCCGTTTCGCCTGGAAAAAAAATCAGAGAGAAGGTTTCATCGCCTGGAAGAACAGAGGCGCCGCCACATCCTGTTCTTCATCTGGAGGGCAGACGTGGAGTCCGTTTCGGGCTCCGGAGAGGGGAAATCATCGCCATCGTCATCATCAACCTTTCTCCATCGACAATTCCATGATGATCTTCAACGTTCGTGAGTAATCTCATTGTAGGCTTGCTGGACGGTGATGAGTTGGATGATATCTATCATGTAATCAAGTTAGTTCTTGATGGGGATTGATCCCTAGTATCCACTATGTTCTAGATTGATGTTGCTACTACTTGGCTATTCTTAATGCTTGTCACTAGGGACCGAGTGCCATGATTTCATATCTGAACCTATTATGTTGTCACCAATATATGTGTGTTTTAGATCCTATCTTGCAAGTTGTAGTCACCTACTATGTGTTATGACCCGGCAACCCCAGAGTGACAATAGCCGGAACCACTCCCGGAGATGACCATAGTATGAGGAGTTCATGTATTCACCGCGTGTTAATGCGTTGGTCCGGTTCTTTATTAAAAGGAGAACCTTAATATCCCGTAGTTTCCATTAGGACCCCACTGCCACGGGAGGGATGGACAATAGATGTCATGCAAGTTCTTTTCCCTAAGCACGTATGACTACATACGGAATACATGCCTACATTAGATTGATGAACGGGAGCTAGCCACATATCTCTCCGTGTTATAGCTGTTACATGATGAATCACATCCGTCACACTCATCCATCACCGATCCACTGCCTACGAGTCTTTTACTACTGGTTCTCGCTACGTTACTTTGCCTAGGTTTGTCCCTTGCTACAAGAGGGATTGGGCCACTTTGCTGCTGTCACTACTGCTGTTACTTTGGTGCTGTTGTTACTTGTTACTTTACTGCTGCTACTACCGTTCCTTGCTACTCTGTTGTTACTTTTTGCAAGACTTTGTTGGCGCTAACATCCCATCAACAAGGCTTTTTCTAGCGCCGTTGCCAGGGATTGTCAAAGCTTTTTCTGGTGCCGTTGCTATCATACTACCTTGCTACTGATACTTTGCTTGCAGACACTAATCTTTCAAGCGTGGTTGAATTGACAACTCAGCTGCAAATACTTGAGAATATCCTTTAGCTTCCCCTTGTGAGCGAATCAATAAATTTGGGTTGAATACTCTACCCTCGAAAACTACTGCGATCCCATACGCTTGTGGGACATCAAGGCTTTTTCTGGCGCCGTTGCCGGGGAAGCACAACTATATTCTCTGAGTCACTTGGGATTGACGTCTGCTGATCACTATGAGGAATCCGAAAGATCCAAGAACTAAAATCTTGCCTTCCACTATGAGGAGAGGTAAGGAACTTCCATCTAGCTCTGCACTTGATTCACCTTCAGTTTTGAGTAAGTTTGCGACTTCGCCTCCTGCTAGAAATCTTGATATGTCGCCTATGCCGGATGATGCTATGCTTGATACTATGCCTGATGATGCTATGGTTGATACTATGCCTGATGATGCTATGCCTGCTATGCCTGATACTGCTTTGCCACTTGGTGCATTCCTTGATGCACAACTTGCTAGAATTGCTGCTAGATGTGATGATACTTCTGAAACTGCTGATACTATTGAAGTAGAACCTGCTACTATGCGTGAATCCTGTTATGCCTGCTACGCGCTATGTTATGGAGGGAGAGATAGTTGAGGATTTTCTTGCGTGTAAGGATAGCTATGGTGCTGAGAAACTTCTGCGCAAGTGGAAAGAAAAATCTCTGAACGCTAGGATGAAATACGACCCGAAGTTTGCCACTTCACCTATCTTTGTGACCGATAAGGATTATGCATCTCTGCCGACCCTGAGTTAATCACTCTAGTCGAATCTAATCCTTTTCACGGTTATGAGTCTGAAACGGTTGTAGCCCATCTTACCAAAATGCACGATATAGCCACCCTATTCACTAGTGAGGAAAAGATCCGCCACTACTATATGCTTAAGATGTTTCCTTTCTTGCTAAAGGATGATGCTAAGACCTGGTTCACTTCCCTTGCTCCTGGTTGTGTGCGTAGCCCCCAGGATATGGTCTACTACTTCTCTGAAAAATATTTCCCTGCCCATAAGAAGCAAGCTGCCTTGCGGGAAATATACAACTTTGCTCAAGCTGAAGAAGAGAGTCTCCCAAAAGCTTGGGGGAGGCTCATCCAGCTACTGAATGCTTTGCCTGATCACCCTCTTGAGAAGAATGAGATACTTGATATCTTCTATAATGGACTTACCGATGCTTCCAAAGACCATCTAGATAGTTGTGCCGGTAGTGTTTTTAGGGAACGAACCGTAGAACAAGCTGAGATTCTACTGAATAACATCTTGTGCAATGAGAATGCTTGGACTATTCCCGAACCACCTCCTAAGCCAATTCCGAAGAAAAGAGGTATTCTATTCCTCAGTCCTGAAGATATGCAAGAAGCCAAGAAATCTATGCGAGAGAAAGGCATTAAATCTGAAGATGTCAAAAATCTACCACCTATCGAAGAGATCCATGGTCTCGATAACCCGATGCAGGTAGCAGAAGTAAATTCTCTGCGTAGGTTTGATGAGAGTGATATTCCTTTTGATAAACCTGCTAGCTTATGCATGGATGAATTTGATAACTTCGTTGCCAAACAACAAAGTTTCAATGATTATGTTAGCAGACAATTGGAAAAGAATGCTCGTACGCTTAGTCATTTAAGTGCTTGTGTGGACAGAAACGTCAATGATCTTAAGCTTCTGAGTAAACATGCCTCTATGGTTACTACTCAGGTAGAACAAGTACTTAAAGCTCAGAATGACTTGCTCAGTGAGTTGAATGACAATTCCGTCAGAGTCGTTACTAGAGGCGGTAGAATGACCCAGGAACCTCTGTATCCTGAGGGTCATCCGAAGAGAACTGAACAAAATTCTCAAGGAGTTAGCACTGATGCACCTAGTCATCCTAGAAAGAAGAAGAAAGATGATAGGAACCTGCATGCTAGCAACCCCGTTGCTGCTACCCGTGAGAGTCCAAACGATGCCTCTACCTGTGATGTTGAAACACAATCTGGTGATGAACATGAGCCTAATGATAATCTCAATAGTGATGTTCATGAAGATGCTCAACCTAGAAATGATAAGGATGTGGAGATTGAACCTAGTGTTGATCTTGATAACCCACAGCCTAAGACTAAGAGATACGATAAGAATGACTTCGCTGCTAGGAAGCATGGTAAAGAAAGGGAGCCATGGGTTCAGAAACCCATGCCCTTTCCTCCCAAACCATCGAAGAAAAAGGATGATGAGGATTTTGAGTGATTCGTTGAAATGATCAGACCTATCTTTCTGCAGATGTGTTTGACGGATATGCTCAAGATATCTCTGTATGCTAAGTACATGAAAGATATTATGACTAATAAGAGGAGGATACCTGATCTTGAGATCTCCGCCATGCTTGCCAATTACACTTTCAAGGGTGGAACTCCTAAGAAATTAGGTGATCCCGGTGTGCCCACTATACCTTGCTCCATTAAAGGCAACTACGTTAGAATTGCGTTGTGCAACCTTGGAGACGGTGTTAGTGTTATGCCTCTCTCTTTTTATCGTAGACTTGAACTGGATAAGTTGACACCCACTGAAATCTCTCTGCAAATGGCCGACAAATCAACTGCTTTCCCTATCGGCATTTGCGAGAATGTGCCTGTTGTGGTTGCTAACACCACTATCTTAACAGACTTTGTTATATTGGATATTCATGAGGACAATGCCATGGCTGTCATCCTTGGAAGACCCTTTTTAAACACTGCAGGGGCTGTTATAGATTGCAACAAAGGCAATGTCACTTTCCATGTCAACGGTAATGAGCATACGATGCACTTTCTGAAGAAACAATATCAAGTACATTGCATCAATGTTATCGAAAAAACTTCATCGATTCTTATTGGGAGCTTTGAATGCCATATTCCTCGTGTCAAGATGAAGTATGATTTGCTTGTTGGGGAGATACACATCCCCGTTGAGGTGACTTAGTGACTATTCGAAAATTCCCTGTTCTCTTTTGCGATTCGAGAAAGTTTTGTCGAGGGGATTTGATCAACCCCATTGACGGATTTCTTTCAATGACCATGAGATGGATGAATTGAGGAGTCACAAACCTCTGTTCCAAGCTTTCACCTTAGGTTGCTTAGAAGAAAAATGATAGTTTTAGTTTAGTTTTCCCTGTTTTCTGTCTTAGCGTCCGGTGGGAAAGTACCCCCAAAATAAAAGTTCTCCGAACGCTGTGAAATCTAGTATGATTTTTTATGGAATATTTAGAAAATACTGGGACAAAGAGTCTGTCTGGGGCCCACACCAATGGGCCACAAGCCCTAGGGACACGGGCACCCCCTGGCCACGCCACCCAGGCTTGTGGGGCCCACAGGCACCCCCTCCACTCATTCTTGCTCCCATCCAGTTCTCCTACCTCGAGAAAAAATCGTTTCGTAGCTCAAACCCGTGTTCTTGCTCCTCTTGCTGGGATTTTCGATCTCTTTGCTCAAATCACCATTCTCCGAACTGTTTCGGGGAAATTACTCCTTGGTAAGTGACTCCTCCAGTGGTCCAATTAGTTTTTGCTCTAGTGCCTTATACTCCACGTATTTTTGCTGCCTTGGTGACCATGTTCTTGAGCTTTGTATGTTGATTCTAGCTGGTCCCAAGTAGTTTTGATGCGTAATATGGTCTCTAGGCACTTGTGGGAGTAGTTGCTACGAGTTTCATTGAGCCTTATTCACTTTTCCTTAGAATCACTAAAAAATTCAGAAATTTTCAGAGTTAGAAAAGGGGAAAGATGAAGAGGTTCTTAAGAGGCTCGTCAAGCAGTGACCCCAAGGATGATGGGAGTGAGAAGAAGCCCAAGTATCCGGTCCCTCGAGTCGCAGAAGTTCGCGCGTGCGAATGGCCAAGCGACGCGTTCTTATGCGCCGCTGGAATTTATGAGGATATTTATCACTTGGTGGAAAACGCAGGCCTTACCGCCTTCGTTTAAGATAAGTGTTCGCAATACCTCCTCCTCACTAATATCTTCGTACAAAGCTTTAACTTATCTTAGAGGAAGAATCCTCCTATGGTTGAGTTTAAACTTTATGATGTCCCCCAGCGCATGTCACTCCAGGATTTTTGCAATCTTTGCAAATTACCTTACGTTGGGGATATTCATGAACCTCGTCCACGGGACTTGGAAGCTTTTATTGGTACAATTGATGTAGGAGAGGAGAGAGGAGTGTCTTGCGCTAGAGCTGCTAGCATTCATTTTCTCGTGCTTCGGTACTTCTCACTATTTGTAGGAAAATGTTTGATTGGCCGTGGGAAAGCTGGGTCACTTAGTTCCCTAGATCTTGCGATATTGCGCGAAGCCCTTTATAACGATAAAACTTATAGCTTGGGGGCTATAGTAGCTCAATGGTTGAACCTTAACCGCTCTAAAGGTGTTGTCTATGGAGGTATCTACGCTACTCGTCTTGCCACACACTTTGAGATACCCATTAGACTGGAGGAAGAAGAAGAGATGCTTCTTCCCAAGAGATATCTAGATTACGATAGCATGGTTCGCCATGACTTTCTTGATAGAGATATAGGTGGAAGTATGATTTATAACCTGGTATTTAGTCAGGGTACTCGTGAGACTATTACTTTGCATGCTCCTTCTTTGTTCAATCTTCATGCAGGCAGGTACACTATTATGCCCTCGGACATCTACGCATATTGGGGCTTGGCCCAACCACAGGTGCCCGTGCCCGAGCCGTCAGTCGAGTACCAGACGCCGGTTTATCAGTGGGAGCCAGAGGAGCTCACACAGCAGTGGCATCCACAGTCCACTCCGGAGTACCCAGGAGCTGGTTAATTCCCTCCTTGGGAGTAGACCAAGTTAGGCCAAAATCCTAAGCTTGGGGGAGTACGTGTTCTCACCGACTTTACATTCTTGCTTATGCTTTCACTTTGTTAGCCGGTGTTCACACTTTGCCACTGTATCATCCATGCTAGTTTATTTTCTTTTTCTCGTTTTCTTTTCGTGTGTCTGTCTAGTTTGAGAAAACCCAAAAAGATTTTATTTTTCTTCTTTTGCTTGTTGGGAGCTTTCCCGTGTAGATAGTTTTCTTTTTCTTTGGGTCAAGGTAGAAGATATTGGTTACAATGTTTAGTGGCTTTTGCATGCATACCTGTTTAGCTTTCAAAGAGCCATATTACTTTGTCTTCTCCTTTGTGTTTGCCTGCAGATTCCAGCGTAGTCCAATGCACGAGCACGCTTATTATTGTTCACATCGTTCGGTCGTGCAAGTGAAAGGCAATAATGACGATATATGATGAAGTGACTGAGCCTGGAAAAGCTGGTATGAACTCGATCTATTTTGTTTTTGTAAATATGACTAGCTCACTATTCCTTGTTCAGCTTTGTTGTGAGAGAAACATGTTTGGAATGACAACTTAGAGATCATAGTTGCTTATGCCATGCTTACTTAGCTAGGAGCTTATAATGGTTTGTCTTGGATGCCCACATGAATGTTGAGATGACTATGATGTAGTATGATAGGATGGTATCCTCCTTTGAATGTTTCAAGTGGCTTGACTTGGCGCATGTTCACGCATGTAGTTGAAACAAAATCAACATAGCCTCTATGATGTTCATGTTCATGGTGATTTATGTCCTACTCATGCTTGCACTCAATGTTAGTTAATCTCAATGCATTTTGATGACTGTTGTCGCTCTCTAGTTGGTCGCTTCCCAGTCTTTTGCTAGCCTTCACTCGTACTAAGCGGGAATACTGCTTGTGCATCCACTTCCATAAACCCAAAAGTTGTGCCATATGAGTCCACCATACCTACCTATGTGCGGTATGTACCTGCCGTTCCAAGTAAATTTGCATGTGCGACTCTCTAAATCTTCAAGAAATAATCTGTTTTGCATGCCCGAACCGCTCATGTGGTGACAGGGGGCTATTGGTATCTTCCATGCTAGGCGTGTTATCCTCGATATGTGTTTACTGATGTTAGCTGTGCTTCCCTTGCAACGGCGCCAAAAATTGTCGTGATGACGGCACCAGGAATCCTTCAGCTGCGGCTACGCCTTAAGGGACTTCCTAGGCAAGTATGCAAAGGATTTCCCTCGTGGCCTTGGAACCTTGCGTTGGTGTTCCCTCGAAGCGGAAAGGGTGATGTAGCATAGCAGTGGTAAGTATTTCCCTCACTTTGAGAACCAAGGTATCAATCCAGTGGAGGAGTATCACAAGATCCTGCACAAACACAAAAGCTTGTTCCCAACGCTATGAAGGGGTTGTCAATCCCTTATAGATTGTTCGCCAACTGAGAACTGAAAGCAACAAAGTAACAAAGCAAAGTAAAAGCGGAGGTGTAAATGATGGATGTGAATAGACCCGGGGGCCGTAGTGTTTACTAGTGTCTTCTCTCATGAAAGCAAGTAGACGGTGGGTGAACAAATTACCGTCGAGCAATTGATAGAACTGCGCATAGTCATGACGATATCTATGCAATGATTATTCCTATAGGCATCACGTCCAAAACAAGTAGACCGATACTGTGTGCATCTACTACTAGTACTCCACACGTCGACCGCTATCCAGCATGCATCTAGTGTATTAAGTCCATAAGAACAGAGTAACGCCTTAAGGAAGATGACATGATGTAGAGGGATAATCTGAAACCAATGATAAAACCCCATCTTTTTACCCTTGATGGAAACTACTTGATGTGTGCCTTGCTGCCCCTACTATCACTGGGAAAGGTCACCACATGGCAGAACCCAAAACCAAGCACTTCTCCCATTGCAAGAATCATAGATCTATTTGGCCAAACGAAACCCAAGACTCGGAGAGACTTACAAGGATATCAAATCATGCATATAAGAAATCAGCAAAGACTCAAATATATATCATAGATAATCTGATCACAAATCCATAATTCATCGGATCTCGACAAACACACCGCCAAAGAAGATTACATCGGATAGATCTCCATGAAGATCATGGAGAACTTTGTATTAAAGATCCAAGAGAGAGAAGAAGCCATCTAGCTACTATTTACGGACCCGTAGGTCTAAAGTGAACTACTCATGAGTCATTGGAGGGGCGAGGATGATGATGAAGAAGCCCTCCAACTCCAAAGTCCCCTCCGGCAGGGTGCCGGGAAGGGTCTCTAGATGAGATCACGCGGAAACGGAAGCTTGCGGCGACAGAGAAGTATTTTCGAGGCTCCCCTGATTTTTTGCGGAATATTTGGGAATTTATAGGCCAAAGATCTAGGTCAGGGGGCGGCCAGGGAGGCCACAAGCCTGCCCACCGCCGCCTCCCCCTGGTGGCGGAGTGGGGGTTTGTGGGCTCCCTGGAGCCCACCTGGCTTGGCCCAAAGGCCCCCTGATCTTCTTCCGTTCGGGAAAAAAACATTTCGGGGTTTTTCTTCCATTTGGACTCCGTTCCAAAATCAGATCTGAAAAGAGTCAAAAACACGGAAAAAACAGGAACTGACACTTGGCACTGAATTAATAAGTTAGTCCAAAAAAAGATATAAAAGGTACATAAAACAACCAAAGAAGACAAGATAACAGCGTGAAACCATCAAAAATTATAGATACGTTTGAGACGTATCATTTACTCACTATCATTCACGAGAAAGGGGCTGGTAATTGGAATTCCCAGTTCAATGCTCAAATCGAAAAGATAATTGCAAACAAAACTCCCCCAGGATTGATGTTGGTTTGGACGGTACCCGAGGATTCGGCTAGTCGTGGACTGTGATTGATTGGTGGTGGGGGAGTCAAAACTTTACTTTTCTGTTTGGGAACCGCCTATGGCATGTGTAGCGTGGAAGATGTTGAGAACTCTTAGTCATTGCGTTGACAATGAAAGCATGCCACCCAAAATTATTATCTCTGTTTTCAAAGCTTGAGGTCTGGCACCTTTGCAAATCAATGCTTCCCTATGCGAAGGGCCTGTCTATTTATATTCCTGTTGAGTCATCCTCCTCTTACAAAAGCACCAATTAGAGAGCACCTCTATCATTTTTATGCTTTGCTTTTAACTGTGTTGAGTGTGACTATGACTGGATCTTCATTGCCATGAATTACAATGTTTAGTCAGCTCTTGGTCTTTTAAGGTGCTGTGCATTTATGTTTTGCGGTGTCAGAAAGAGCTAGCGAGATACCATCCATTCGTACTGCTTCATGTTGTTTTGATTGAAGTGTTGACACTTGAGGCTTATTATTATTTGCTCGCTAGTTGATTATGCCATTGATATGAGTTTACCATGAGACCTAGATGTCATTTCCTTATGTGGTTTGATTGTGATGTTGCTGAAACTCTGGTTGTGAGTTAGACATAGTTGCAACAACAAGATCAAACAAAGTTCATCAAAGTTTTTCTTTTGTCTCTCTCAGTTTGTCAACTGAGTTGCTTGAGGACAAGCAAGGCTTTAAGCTTGGGGAGTTGATACGTCTCCGTCGTATCTACTTTTCCGAACTCTTTTGCCCTTGTTTTGGACTCTAATTTGCATGATTTGAATGGAACTAACCCGGACTGACGCAGTTTTCAGCAGAATTGCCATGGTGTTGTTTTTGTGCAGAAATGAAAGTTCTCGGAACGTCCTGAAAATTTACGGATATTTTTCTGGAATAAAAGAAAAATACCTGCGCAATGATCCACGTGAGGGGGCGTGCGAGTGGGCCACAAGCCCGTGGGCTTTGGCCACCCTCTATGGCCACGCCATGAGGGCTTGTGGGGCCCACGTGGCACCACCGCCCCCAATCTCAGTCCTATATCTTCCGTTTCGCCTGGAAAAAATCAGAGAGAAGGTTTCATCGCGTTTTGCGATACGGAGGCGCCGCCACATCCTGTTCTTCATCTGGAGGGCAGATCTGGAGTCCGTTTCGGGCTCCGGAGAGGGGAAATCGTCGCCATCGTCATCATCAACCTTTCTCCATCGACAATTCCATGATACTCTTCATCGTTCGTGAGTAATCGCATTGTAGGCTTGCTGGACGGTGATGAGTTGGATGAGAGCTATCATGTAATCGAGTTAGTTCTTGACGGGGATTGATCCCTAGTATCCACTATGTTCTAGATTGATGTTGCTACTACTTGGCTATGCTTAATGCTTGTCACTAGGGCCCGAGTGCCATGATTTCAGATCTGAACCTATTATGTTGTCGCCAATATATGTGTGTTTTAGATCCTATCTTGCAAGTTGTAGTCACCTACTATGTGTTATGACCCGGCAACCCCGGAGTGACAATAGCCGGAACCACTCCCAGAGATGACCATAGTATGAGGAGTTCATGTATTCACCGCGTGTTAATGCATTGGTCCGGTTCTTTATTAAAGGAGAACCTTAATATCCCGTAGTTTCCATTAGGACCCCGCTGCCACGGGAGGGATGGACAATATATGTCATGCAAGTTCTTTTCCCTAAGCACGTATGACTACATACGGAATACATGCCTACATTAGATTGATGAATGGGAGCTAGCAACATATCTCTCTGTGTTATAGCTGTTACATGATGAATCACATCCGTCACACTCATCCATCACCGATCCACTACCTACGAGTCTTTTACTACTGGTTCTCGCTACGTTACTTTGCCTAGGCTTGTCCCTTGCTACAAGAGGGATTGGGCCACTTTGTGTTGGGGAACGTCGCATGGGAAACAAAAAATTTCCTACGCGCACGAAGACCTATCATGGTGATGTCCATCTATGAGAGGGGATATTCGATCTACGTACCCTTGTAGATCGCACAACAGAAGCGTTAGTGAACGCGGTTGATGTAGTGGAACGTCCTCACGTCCCTCGATCCGCCCCGCGAACCGTCCCGCGATCAGTCCCACGATCTAGTGCCGAACGGACGGCATGTGACGCCCAAGATGCGACCCTATCCTCAATTTGGCACAAGGGCCTCGTCAGGGATAGAAGCGCATCTCGTCGTGTCGCAAGAATGGATATCATTACAAGTACATGTACTGAAAAGAAGAGATATATAAGGAGAGTTGGCTTACACTCGCCACAAGCTACATCAGAGTCACATCAGTACATTACATAAATATCAAGAGTAAGAGCAGGGTCCGACTACGGACGAAAACAAACGAGAAAAATAAGAACGACGTCAATCCTTGCTATCCCAGGCTGCCGGCCTGGAACCCATCCTAGATCGATGAAGAAGAAGAAGAAGAAGAAGCAACTCCAAATGAAGAATCAACGCGCTCACGTCAAGTAACCTTTACCTGTACCTGCAACTGGTGTTGTAGTAATCTGTGAGCCACAGGGGACTCAACAATCTCATTTCCAAAGGTATCAAGACTAGCAAAGCTTAATGGGTGAGGCATGGTTAAGTGGTGAGGTTGCAGCAGAGGCTAAGCATATCTTTGGTGGCTAACTTACGAGTACAAGAAATAAGAGGGGGAAGATCTACGCCTAACGGACGTGAACTACTGATGATCAAATGAATGATCCTGAACACCTACCTACGTCAGACATAACCCCACCGTGTCCTCGATCGGAGAAGGAACTCACGAAAGAGACAATCATGGTTATGCACACAGTTGGCATATTTTAATTAAGTTAACTTTAAGTTATCTAGAACCAGTGTTAAACAAAGTTTCCACGTTGCCACATAACCGCGGGCACGGCTTTCCGAAAGATTTAACCCTGCAGGGGTGCTCCAACTAGTCCATCACAAATTACCACAAGCCGCATAGAAATCCTCAATCACGAAGCTCGCGATCTCGTCGGATTCCCTAGTGGAAAACCTCAACTCTGAGATTACCCAAAGCATCACCGGAATCCTGATGCACAAGATATCTCGTCAAAGGTAAAACTAATCCAGCAAGGCCGCCCGACGTGTCGACGATCCCGATAGGAGTCGCGTACCTCGTTCTCAGGACACGACGGATGAGCTAGACGTCGGGATCGCTAAACCTCAGGGTGACCAGAGGGGCGCCGGACATCGCTCAGGTGGGGCCAACACTCATGAGGAGCACTGGCCCGGGGGTTGATTAAATTATCCTCGGGGCCCGGGAAGTCCCTATGCAATTTTATTAGGTGATTAGGCAAATGTAGTACCAAAGTTGGGCCTTGCCAAACCAGCTTTAATCTAAAACGAATTATCAAGGGGGTCCCCATAACAACCCCGATCGTGTTAGGAGCGCTCAATTATGGAACATAACATCGGTAGCCGAAACTAAGGGGGCAAAGGTGGAACAAAACACCAGGCTAGAAAGGCCGAGCCTTCCACCTTTTACCAAGTATATAGGTGCATTAAATTAAATAGTATTTAATATGGTGATATAACAAGGAACCCATGCTTTCACATGGAAGCAACTGCACCTGCAACTAGCAACGCTAACACCAGGTAAAGCAAGCGGTATCATAGCCAATCAGTGGTTTGCTAGGTCGAACAGGTTGAAGGTAATCATGGCATTGTTGAGAGGCTGATATTTAACATGTGGTAGGCAACGAGACAAAAAAGGTAGCAACGGTAAAACTAGCATGGCAATGATAGTAATGGTATCTGGGGAAATGATCATCTTTCCTGAGATCCCGCTTGGAAGAAGAATGCCTCCGTGAAGCAGACAAACTGACGTAGTCGAACGGGTCCTCACAATCCGGCAAGCGTGCGGAGCTCTATCGAGACGAAGCAAACCGGAAACACAAATCAACACACGGAATTCACCACACGATGCACAACACATATGATGCATGAGCTACTGAATACATGCAAGTCACGGCATGACAAATCACACAATCAAACACTACACATTAAGTGAAGTTCAATATGCAACGAGTTGCCTATTGACGAAACTCCACGTTAATTTATTTAGTTATATCCCGATTAAATACACGGCAATATTAAATGTGACTAAACATGGCAAGAGGTGAAGCATAGTTAATCTACCTATCTAGGCATTTTAAATGAGGTCGGAAATGACATATAGCACCTCCGAGACGACCTCACATGTTAATTTACAATTCTGTCCAGATCTGAACTAATGCATTTAATTAGTTGTTAAACAGCAAAACAAATAGGTTCACGTGATTCTACGCGTCAAGGCAAGCAATCTACACATAAAGAACATCTCCAACGGAGCTACGGATCGAAAACTACGAGCAAAACAAGAAATCACTACAATCTGCCAAAATCAGCCACATAGCATTTTCTACGCCCCACAACTATGGCTACACAACTCCGATATGCTCAAGCAAGGCATGGCACGAAAGAGGGCAAGCAGCACTACTACAAACAACTAACAACAACTAGCATGGCAGCAAGGATCACTAGAGAAAGAAGTCACAAAATGACATCTCACACACTATTTCAGACTTAGTGAAAAGTACACCTCACGAAAGTGCAGTTTTCAGCCTGAAGCAATATTAACAGCAGAAAAACCTATAGCTACAGGTCTCCAAATGGCATGAAAATTTACAGCATGCTAGAGAAACACAATGGCTACAACTTACTCCATTGGACCAACCTCAAAAGAGCTACAGATCACAAGATGCAAGCAAGACAAGACAACAACAAAATATAACAGATTCCAGACTTAGAAATATTTCAGCTCCTCTAAAACAGCACTATTTCTAGCAACTTGAGAGCAAGAAAAACACACCTAAACATGCATTTCTATTGCAACTAAAAATACCAGGGGCTAAGCAAAACATCCAAGATCAACTCACTAGTTGACAACTAATTCAAACGAGGCACGGAATAAATCCTACGAATTAATCAAAAGGGCAACATAGCAAAGTATCGCGCGAACTAACTTCCTCAAAAACTAAAACTAATTGCACAAAAAAATCCATTGGATTTTTCTACCCTGGAAACATATAAAATATGTGGGGTTTGCTACACAAAATAATGCCACACATTAATGCGAGATAAACACCTAGATACGGGAAAATAAACTAGAGGCAAACCCTACACGCAAAAATACGAGTGACCACTCTAAAATACATGGATAACTAGTCCCTAAAACATAGGCATTTAATCTAAGGCATACGGGCAATCCGGACTTGCGAGAAAAATAAATACGGGGCGTGTCCTATTAAAACAGCACGCAAAACGATGCATTAGGCACTTCAAACTGCCTCAAATAATTATGCAAGTTAGAAATTCGAAATCTACGCGGAAAAATACACAAGATACATATTCAATACGTCGCGATCCGACACTCGGTTAAAAATTTATGGCGTTTTAATATATAGCAAAAACCTGGAATTAACTAATTCGCAGAAAAACCCAAAATACTTCTATGGGCCAAAATTGGTGGCGCATCTCACTATACCGCGCCTGGTGCGAGAAATAGGGTGGCAAGGAGGGTTGTCACCTCGGGCTGGCCCGGTTGAGGAGGCAGAGGAGGCCTGGGCCGCGTGGAGGGAAGCTGGGCCGGCCTGGGCTGCTGAGGGAGAGGTGGCCGAACTAGGTCGGCTCGGGGCCCAGGTGCTGGCAAGCGTTGCGCTGGCTCGTGCTCGATCCCGAGCGGGACGAGCGAGCGGCGGCGCTCGGCACCTGCGGCGGCGGCCGGCGAGGGGGGCCACCACGGGGGCGCAGCGATGCGGGGCTTGCCGGAGGGGACCGGATCCGGGGGTTGACGGTCCGGATCTGGCGACGGGAGGTTGCATCCAGCGCGGGGCTTAGGGCGGCCGGCGACGAGGCCTTGGCGTCATGCGGGGAACCGGCGGGCGGCGCTGCCAGCGACAACAACGGTGGTTGGGCGACGGCGGCGCGGCTGCTGAGGCGCGTCCGCGGCGAGGAGCTGGCGGCAGAGCACGGGCGCGGGCACGGGGACGAGAGCTTGAACGGGGGCGGCGGCGGCTCGGGCTTTCACGGCGGCGCGATGCGGGCTCGGGCGGGCTCCAAATGGGCCTGGCGGCCCCACGGCGGCTGGGGCTGGTGGGGGAGAGAGAGAGTGTGGGGAATTAGGGTTAGGTGGTGCGGATTTCAAGGAGGAGAGAGGAGTGGCTCTCCAATTAATGGCATGGGGCTATATATAGACAAACGGGGGGGGGGCTCGGTTAACCGGAATCGCGCTCCGGATCCAACCGCGGGGTCGGATTTGGACGATTCCGAACGCAGGAATGGGTACGTGGGCGTGTAGAGGGGATATCCGGAGACGAGAGGGAGAACGGGCGACGCGGCATGAATTTTAAAACACCGACAGACGTCCGACGGTAGCCCGAATACGGTGCCGCTACGGTCGACCGTTCGGGTACCAGACGGTCTCCGATCGCGACGAAATTCGACAGGCGGCCTAGCTATATCTAATCTCGACCGCGTGCCAAGTTTCACCTCGATTAGAGAAAGTTTTAAACGCACTTTAAAAACAGGGTTTCGACGGTGCCGCGGGCGCGTGCGAGTGCGATCAGGCTCGGAACGAACAACGACGCGAACCGGCAACTACCAACGGATGCAAGTTTTGAAAACGGGCGGCAACGAAGACGCCGATGCAATGCAGATGATGCGCATGATGCGAAGATGATGCGACAAATATAAATAGAGACACGACGAAAACGGAAAGAGAGGGGAATCTTCTGGAACGTCGGCATCGGGCTGTCACACGGCACCTCCGCGTTCAGCACACGTACAGCTGGACGATGATCTTGGCCTTCTTGATCCAGCAAGAGAGACGGAGAGGTAGATGAGTTCTCCGACAGCGTGACGGTGCTCCGGAGATTGGTGATGATCTTATCTCGGCAGGGCTCCGCCCGAGCTCCGCAGAAACGCGATCTAGAGGTAAAACCGTGGAGATATGTGGTCGGGCTGCCGTGGCAAAGTTGTTTCAAATCAGCCCTAAAACCTCCGTATATATAGGGGGAAGAGGGGGAGCCTTGCCATGGGGTCCAAGGACCACCAAGGGGTTCGGCCGAGCCAAGGGGGGGAGTCCTCCCCTTCCAAACAGAATCCAACTAGGTTTGGAAGGAGGAGTCCTTCCCCTTTTTCCCACCTCCTCTTTTTTTTCCTTTTCTCTTTGATTTTCTTCCTATGGCACATAGGGCCTTCTTGGACTGTCCCACCAGCCCACTAAGGGCTGGTGCGCCACCCCAAGGACTATGGGCTTCCCCGGGGTGGGTTGCCCCCCCCGATGAACACCCGGAACCCATTCGTCATTCCTGGTACATTCCCGGTAACTCCGAAAAGATTCCGGTAATCAAATGAGGTCATCCTATATATCAATCTTCGTTTCCGGACCATTCCGGAAACCCTCGTGACGTCCGTGATCTCATCTGGGACTCCAAACAACATTCGGTAACCAACCATATAACTCAAATACGCATAAAACAACGTCGAACCTTAAGTGTGCAGACCCTGCGGGTTCGAGAACTATGTAGACATGACCCGAGTGACTCCTGGGTCAATATCCAATAGCGGGACCTGGATGCCCATATTGGATCCTACATATTCTACGAAGATCCTATCGTTTGAACCTCAGTGCCAAGGATTCATATAATCCCGTATGTCATTCCCTTTGTCCTTCGGTATGTTACTTGCCCGAGATTCGATCGTCAGTATCCGCATACCTATTTCAATCTCATTTACCGGCAAGTCTCTTTACTCGTTCCGTAATACAAGATCCCGTAACTTACACTAAGTCACATTGCTTGCAAGGCTTGTGTGTGATGTTGTATTACCGAGTGGGCCCCGAGATACCTCTCCGTCACACGGAGTGACAAATCCCAGTCTCGATCCGTACTAACTTAACGAACACCTTCGGAGATACCTGTAGACCATCTTTATAGTCACCCAGTTACATTGCGACGTTTGATACACACAAAGCATTCCTCCGGTGTCAGTGAGTTATATGATCTCATGGTCATAGGAACAAATACTTGACACGCAGAAAACAGTAGCAACAAAATGATACGATCAATATGCTACGTCTATTAGTTTGGGTCTAGTCCATCATGTGATTCTCCTAATGACGTGATCCAGTTATCAAGCAGCAACACCTTGTTCATAATCAGAAGACCCTGACTATCTTTGATCAACTGGCTAGCCAACTAGAGGCTTGCTAGGGACAGTGTTTTGTCTATGTATCCACACATGTATATAAGTCTTCATTCAATACAATTATAGCATGGATAATAAACGATTATCTTGATACATGAATTATAATAATAACTATATTTATTATTTCCTCTAGGGCATAATTCCAACAGTCTCCCACTTGCACTAGAGTCAATAATCTAGCCCTCACATCACCATGCGAATTACATTGTAATAAATCTAACACCCATACAGTTCTGGTGTTCATCATGCTTTGCCCGTGGAAGAGGTTTAGTCAGCGGGTCTGCTACATTCAGATCCGTGTGCACTTTGCATATATTTACGTCCTCCCCTTCGACGTAGTCGCGGATGAGGTTGAAGCGTCGTTTGATGTGTCTGGACTTCTTGTGAAACCGTGGTTCCTTTGCTAGGGCAATGGCACCCGTGTTGTCACAGAACAAGGTTATTGGATTCAGTGCGCTTGGCACTACTCCAAGATCCGTCATGAACTGCTTCATCCAGACACCCTCCTTAACGGCCTCCGAGGCAGCCATGTACTCCGCTTCACATGTAGAATCTGCTACGACGCTTTGCTTGGAACTGCACCAGCTTACCGCACCCCCATTAAGAATAAATACGTATCCGGTCTGCGACTTAGAGTCGTCCGGATCTGTGTCAAAGCTTGCATCGACGTAACCCTTTACGGCGAGCTCTTCGTCACCTCCATACACGAGAAACATCTCCTTAGTCCTTTTTCAGGTACTTCTGGATATTCTTGACCGCCGTCCAGTGATCCACTCCTGGATTACTCTGGAACCTGCCTGCCATACTTATGGCCAGGCTAACATCCGGTCTAGTGCACAACATTGCATACATGATAGAACCTATGGCTGAAGCATAGGGGACGGTGCTCATATGCTCTCTATCCTCATCAGTTGCTGGGCACTGAGTCTTACCAATCTCGTACCTTGTAAAACTGGCAAGAACCCTTTCTTGGACTGTTCCATTTTGAACCTCTTCAAAACTTTATCAAGGTATGTGCTTTGTGAAATTCCTATCAGGCGTTTTGATCTATCCCTGTAGATCTTAATGCCTAGAATGTAAGCAGCTTCTCCTAGGTCCTTCATAGAGAAAATTTTATTCAAGTAATCCTTTATGCTCTCCAAAAACTCTACGTTGTTTCCAATCAGCAATATGTCATCCACATATAATATTAGAAACGCCACAGAGCTCCCACTCACTTTCTTGTAAATACAAGATTCTCCAACCACTTGTATAAACCCAAATGCTTTGATCACCTCATCAAAGCATTTGTTCCAACTCCGAGATGCTTGCACCAGTCCATAAATGGACCGCTGGAGCTTGCACACCTTGTTAGCATTCTTAGGATCGACAAAACCTTCGGGTTGCATCATATACAACTCTTCCTTAAGGAAACCGTTAAGGAACGCCGTTTTGACATCCATCTGCCAGATTTCATAATCGAAAAATGCAGCTATTGCTAACATGATTCTGACGGACTTAAGCATCGCTACGGGTGAGAATGTCTCATCGTAGTCAACTCCTTGAACTTGTGAAAAACCCTTTGCCACAAGTCGAGCTTTATAAACAGTCACATTGCCGTCAGCGTTCGTCTTCCTCTTAAAGATCCATTTGTTCTGAATAGCCTTGCGGCCCTCAGGTAGTACTTCCAAAGTCCACACTTTGTTCTCATACATGGATCCTATCTTGGACTTCATGGCCTCTAGCCATTTGTTTGAATCTGGGCCCACCATTGCTTCTTCATAATTTGCAGGTTCATTGTTGTCTAACAACATGATTGAAAAAACGGGATTACCGTACCACTCTGGAGCAGCACGTGGTCTCGTCGACCTGCGTGGTTCGACAGGAACTTGAACCGGAGTTTCATGATCATCATCATTAACTTCCTCCTCAACCAGCGTCGCAACGACAGAGGTTTCCCCTTGCCCTGCGCCACCATCTAGAGGGATGAGAGGTTCGACAACCTCATCAAGTTCTATATTCCTCCCACCCAATTCTCTCGAGAGAAACTCCTTCTCGAGAAAAGCTCCGTTTTTAGCAACAAACACTTTGCCCTCGGATTTGAGATAGAAGGTGTACCCAACTGTCTCTTTTGGGTAACCTATGAAGATGCACTTTTCCGCTTTGGGTTTCAGCTTTTCAAGCTGAAGCTTTTTGACATAAGCATCACATCCCCAAACTTTAAGAAACGACAACTTTGGCCTTTTGCCATACCACAGTTCGTATGGTGTCGTCTCAACGGATTTTGATGGTGCCCTATTTAAAGTGAATGCAGCTGTGTCTAATGCATAACCCCAAAATGATAACGGCAAATCGGTAAGAGACATCATAGATCGCACCATCTCTAATAAAGTACGATTACGACGTTCGGACACACCATTACGCTGTGGTGTTCCAGGCGGTGTCAACTGTGAAACAATTCCACATTGTCTTAAGTGAGCACCAAACTCGAAACTCAGATATTCACCCCCACGATCAGACCGTAGGAACTTGATCTTCTTGTTACGATGATTTTCAACTTCACTCTGAAATTGCTTGAACTTTTCAAATGTTTCAGACTTGTGTTTCATTAAGTAGACATAACCATATCTACTCAAATCGTTAGTGAAGGTGAGAAAATAACGATATCCGCCGCGTGCCTCTACGCTCATCGGACCTCACACATCGGTATGTATGATTTCCAACAAGTCACTTGCACGCTCCATTGTTCCGGAGAACGGAGTTTTAGTCATCTTGCCCATGAGGCATGGTTCGCACGTGTCAAGTGAATCAAAGTCAAGTGACTCCAAAAGTCCATCGGCATGGAGTTTCTTCATGCGCTTTACACCAATATGACCTAAGCGGCAGTGCCACAAAAATATGGCGCTATCATTGTTAATTCTAACTCTTTTGGTCTCAATGTTATGTATGTGTATATCACTATCAAGATTCAATATGAACAATCCTCTCACATTGGGTGCATGACCATAAAAGATGTTACTCATAGAAATAGAACAATCATTATTCTCTGACTGAAAAGAGTAACCGTCTCGCAATAAACAAGATCCAGATATAATGTTCATGCTCAACGCTGGCACTAAATAACAATGATTCAAGTTCATAACTAATCCTGATGGTAACTGAAGTGAAACTGTGCCGACGGCGATTGCATCAACCTTGGAACCATTTCCTACGCGCATCGTCACTTCATCTTTCGCGAGCCTTCGTCTATTCCGTAGTTCCTGTTCCGAGTTGCAAATATGAGCAACAGAACCGGTATCGAATACCCAGGCACTACTACGAGAGCTGGTTAAGTACACATCAATAACATGTATATCAAATATACCTGATTTTTCTTTGGCCGCCTTCTTATCAGCCAGATACTTGGGGCAGTTGCGCTTCCAGTGACCCATACCCTTGCAATAGTAACACTCTGTTTCAGGCTTAGGTCCAGCTTTGGGTTTCTTCTTCGGATTGGCAACAGGCTTGCCGCTCTTCTTTGAATTACCCTTCTTGCCTTTGCCGTTTCTCTTGAAACTAGTGGTCTTATTCACCATCAACACTTGATGCTCTTTACGGAGTTCAGACTCTGCGACTTTCAGCATCGCAAACAACTCACCGGGTGACTTGTTCATCCCTTGCATGTTGTAGTTCAACACAAAGCCTTTATAGCTTGGCGGCAGTGATTGAAGGATTCTGTCAGTGGTAGCCTCTTGCGGGAGTTCAATCCCCAGCTCAGCTAGACGGTTTGAGGACCCGGACATTTTGAGCACATGTTCACTGACAGACGAGTTCTCCTCCATCGTGCAAGCATAGAATTTATCGGAGGTCTCATACCTCTCGATCCGGGCGTTCTTCTGAGAGATGAACTTCAACTCCTGGAACATCTCAAATGCTCCATGACGCTCAAAGCGACGTTGAAGTCCCGGTTCTAAGCCATACAAGACTACACATTGAACTACTGAGTAGTCCTCCTTACGTGTTAACCAAGCATTCTTAACATCCTGGTCAGCCATAGTGGGTGGTTCATCTCCTAGCACAGCATTAAGGACATAATCCTTCTTCCCAGCTTGTAAGATTAGCTTAAGATTACGAGCCCAGTCTACAAAGTTGCTTCCATCATCTTTCAACTTAGCTTTCTCTAGGAACGTATTAAAATTCAGGATGACTGTCGCGTGAGCCATGATCTACAACACAAATATATTCAAAGTGGACTTAGACTATGTTCAAGATAATTAGAGTTTAACTTAATCAAATTACTCACTAAACTCCCACTCAAAAAGTACATCTCTCTAGTCATTTGAGTGGTTCATGATCCACTTACACTAGCTGAAGTCCGATTATCACGTGAGTTGAGTATAGTTTCAGTGGTAAGCATCCCTATGCTAATCATATCATCTATATGATTCATGATCGACCTTTCGGTCTCATGTGTTCCGAGGCCATGTCTGCACATGCTAGGCTCGTCAAGCTTAACCCGAGTGTTCCGCGTGTGCAACTGTTTTGCACCCGTTGTATGTGAACGTTGAGTCTATCACACCCGATCATCACGTGGTGTCTCGAAACGACGAACTGTAGCAACGGTGCACAGTCGGAGAGAACACAATTTCGTCTTGAAATTTTAGTGAGAGATCACCTCATAATGCTACCGTCGTTCTAAGCAAAATAAGGTGCATAAAAGGATTAACATCACATGCAATTCATAAGTGACATGATATGGCCATCATCACGTGCTCCTTGATCTCCATCACCAAAGCACCGGCACGATCTTCTTGTCACCGGTGCCACACCATGATCTCCATCAACATGTCGCCATCGGGGTTGTCGTGCTACTCATGCTATTACTACTAAAGCTACATCCTAGCAAAATAGTAAACGCATCTGCAAGCACAAACGTTAGTTTAAAGACAACCCTATGGCTCCTGCCGGTTGCCGTACCATCGATGTGCAAGTCGATATTATCTATTACAACATGATCATCTCATACATCCAATATATCACATCACATTGTTGGCCATATCACATCACAAGCATACCCTGCAAAAACAAGTTAGACGTCCTCTAATTTTGTTGTTGCATGTTTTACGTGGTGACCATGGGTATCTAGTAGGATCGCATCTTACATACGCAAACACCACAACGGAGATATATGAATTGCTATTTAACCTTATACAAGGACCTACTCGGTCAAATTCGATTCAACTAAAGTTGGAGAAACCGACACTTGCCAGTCATCTTTGAGCAAAGGGGGTCACTCGTAGCGATGAAACCAGTCTCTCGTAGGCGTACGAGTAATGTCGGTCCAAACCGCTTCAATCCAAAAATACCGCGGAATCAAGAAAAGACTAAGGAGGGCAGCAAAACGCACATCACCGCCAACACAAACTTTTGTGTTCTACTCGAGAAGACATCTACGCATGAACCTAGCTCATGATGCCATTGTTGGGGAACGTCGCATGGGAAACAAAAAATTTCCTACGCGCACGAAGACCTATCATGGTGATGTCCATCTACGAGAGGGGATTTCCGATTTACGTACCCTTGTAGATCGCACAACAGAAGCGTTAGTGAACGCGATTGATGTAGTGGAACGTCCTCACGTCCCTCGATCCGCCCCGCGAACCGTGCCGCGATCAGTCCCACGATCTAGTGACGAACGGACGACACCTCCGCGTTCAGCACACGTACAGCTCGACGATGATCTCGGCCTTCTTGATCCAGCAAGAGAGACGGAGAGGTAGATGAGTTCTCCGGCAGCGTGACGGCGCTCCGGAGGTTGGTGATGATCTTATCTCGGCAGGGCTCCGCCCGAGCTCCGCAGAAACGCGATCTAGAGGTAAAACCGTGGAGATATGTGGTCGGGCTGCCGTGGCAAAGTTGTCTCAAATCAGCCCTAAAACCTCCGTATATATAGGGGGAAGAGGGGGACCCTTGCCTTGGGGTCCATGGACCCCCAAGGGGTTCGGCCGAGCCAAGGGGGGGAGTCTTCCCCTTCCAAACCGAATCCAACTAGGTTTGGAAGGAGGAGTCCTTCCCCTTTTTCCCACCTCCTCTTTTTTTTCCTTTTCTCTTTGATTTCCTTCCTATGGCGCATAGGGCCTTATTGGGCTGTCCCACCAGCCCACTAAGGGCTGGTGCGCCACCCCAAGGCCTATGGGCTTCCCTGGGGTCGGTTGCCCCCCCGGTGAACACCCGGAACCCATTAGTCATTCCCGGTACATTCCTGGTAACTCCGAAAACCTTCCGGTAATCAAATGAGGTCATCCTATATATCAATTTTCGATTCCGGACCATTCCGGAAACCCTCGTGACGTCCGTGATCTCATCCGGGACTCCGAACAACATTCGGTAACCAACCATATAACTCAAATACGCATAAAACAACGTCGAACCTTAAGTGTGCAGACCCTGCGGGTTCGAGAACTATGTAGACATGACCCGAGTGACTCCTCGGTCAATATCCAATAGCGGGACCTGGATGCCCATATTGGACCCTACATATTCTACGAAGATCTTATCGTTTGAACCTCAGTGCCAAGGATTCATATGATCCCGTATGTCATTCCCTTTGTCCTTCGGTATGTTACTTGCCCGAGATTCGATCGTCAGTATCCGCATACCTATTTCAATCTCGTTTACCGGCAAGTCTCTTTACTCGTTCCGTAATACAAGATCCCGCAACTTACACTAAGTCACATTGCTTGCAAGGCTTGTGTGTGATGTTGTATTACCAAGTGGGCCCTGAGATACCTCTCCGTCACACGGAGTGACAAATCCCAGTCTCGATCCATACTAACTCAACGAACACCTTCGGAGATACCTGTAGACCATCTTTATAGTCACCCAGTTACATTGCGACGTTTGATACACACAAAGCATTCCTCCGGTGTCAGTGAGTTATATGATCTCATGGTCATAGGAACAAATACTTGACACACAGAAAATAGTAGCAACAAAATGACACGATCAATATGCTACGTCTATTAGTTTGGGTCTAGTCCATCACGTGATTCTCCTAATGACGTGATCCAGTTATCAAGCAACAACACCTTGGTCATAATCAGAAGACCCTGACTATCTTTGATCAACTGGCTAGCCAACTAGAGACTTGCTAGGGACAGTGTTTTGTCTATGTATCCACACATGTATATAAGTCTTCATTCAATACAATTATAGCATGGATAATAAACGATTATCTTGATACAAGAATTATAATAATAACTATATTTATTATTCCCTCTAGGGCATAATTCCAACACTTTGCTGCTGTCACTACTGTTGTTACTTGTTACTTTGCTGCTGCTACTACTGTTCCTTGCTACTCCGCTGTTACTTGTTGCAAGACTTTGTTGGCGCTAACATCCCGTCAACAAGGCTTTTTCTAGTGCCGTTGCCAGGGATTGTCAAAGCTTTTTCTGGTGTCGTTGCTATCATACTACCTTGCTACTGATACTTTGCTTGCAGACACTAATCTTTCAGGTGTGGTTGAATTGACAACTCAGCTGCTAATACTTGAGAATATCCTTTAGCTTCCCCTTGTGAGCGAATCAATAAATTTGGGTTGAATACTCTACCGTCGAAAACTGGTGCAATCCCATACGCTTGTGGGACATCAGAGCCACCTACTCATTTGTTGAGATCAAGGGATTCCAATCCAATTATTTGAAACTTGATCTCTAGCTTCCCCAAGTTGCTTTACACAAAATCAATCTCTCCTACCCATGCCAAATATGTGAGAGAGTGATTGAGTGTTGAGGAGACTATCTTTTGAAGCACAAGAGCAAGGATTTCATCGCTCTACCACATCTATTACCTTTTGGAGGGTGGTGCCTCCTAGATTGGTTAGGTGTTGCTTGGGAGCCTCCTACTTCGTGTTGTGGAGTTGAACCAAGAAGTTTTTACGAGCAAGGAGATCACCTACTTCGTGAAGATCTACCGTGAGTGAGGCTAGTCATGTTTGGGTGGAAGTCGTGGTGGAATAGACAAGGTCGCTTCTTCGTGTACCCCTTGTGGGTGAAGACCTCCGTGGACTCTCACAGTCGTTATCTTCATGGGTAGAAGTCTCCACTAACATGGACGTACGACAGCGCCACCTATCGGAACCATGCCAAAATCATCGTGTCAACCTCTTCGCGTTTGATCTTCCTAAGCTCTACTCCTTACTACATGTGCAAAGTCCTTACTTTATGCTGCCATATTTGTTGACTAGCATGTGTAGGGTGCACTAGACTTGTTAGAAATGCTAAAATCTGCCAACCACTAAAATTGTGAACAGGCGAGGATTTTAATTTTTGCAAGTAGTCTATTCACCCCCCTCTAGACACCTCTTCTATCGATTTGACATATATAGCTTTCCCAAACTAGTTGCCAAGGTGCTAGTGGCATGGGTAATCGTCGATATGCCTCGCTTGGTCGGTACCCACCAGAGTGCGTTCATAAGACGAAGATGCCTACATGACAATTACATGATGGTGCAATGCACGATAAAGAAGTTACAAATTTCCTTGACTCCTTCTGTCATGCTTAAACTAGATATCAGCAAAGCATTTGACACTATGGATTGGGCCTTCCTGATGGAGGTTTTGCAACAGCTAGGTTTTGGCCCCAAGTGGATCGCCTGGGTGGCCAGCCTCCTAGCGTCCTCATCAACAAGGGTGCTGCTCAACGGAATTCCACGCGAAGTTATATACAACCGACAAGGGTTTCGGTAGGGAGACCCTATGTCTCCATTGTTGTTCGTTATGGTCATGGAGGGCCTTCACCATTTTCTCCGTCGCCCAACATTGGATGGCCTGCTGATGCTCCTTGCACCAATTGGCTTACGACATATGACATTGATCTATGCGGATGATGCTGTCACATTTCTCAAACCGAACTTCCAGAGCCTTAGGGCATGTGATGCGCTGCTCACAGACTTTGGCATGGCTTCGGGAGTTTGCACAAACACGGCCAAGTGTTCCGCACACCCGATTCGCTGTTCGGAGGAGCAAGTGGAGCGAATAGCTGATGAGGCGGGATGCGAGGTGTCTGGATGGCCATGTCGCTACCTCGGACTGCCTTTGGGCTTGTGCAAAATATTGGCAAAGTAGATGCAATATTTGGTGGATAAATTGGTCGATTGACTTCCTGCGTGGTAGGAAAGACTGCTCTACACGGGTGGGCGTTTGGAGCTAGTGAAGACCATGTTATCTTGTATGCATGTTCATGCAATGGTGGCCCTCGACCTGCGAGTAAAAACCATCGAAGCAACAAATAAGATATGTCGTGGATTCCTATGGAATGGGCGCCAAGATGTGCATGGTGGTCACTATTTAGTGGCTTGGAACTAAGTTTGCATGCCGAATGAATATGGCGGCCTCGACATTCCAAACTTGCGTCTTCTCAATGCGGCACTCAGAGCAAGATGGCATTGGCTGATGAGAACTGAGTGTGATCGGCCATGGAAGGAGCTCACCTTGCAAGTTTTGTCGGACTCATTGAGCATCTACAAGGTGGCGACCAAGTGTGCGCTAGGAAATGGAGAGCTGGCATTCTTATAGACAGATTGGTAGCTATGGGACAGACGAATTCAAGACCTACTTGTAACAGCCCGGAACCGACGCTCCAGAAGATTCCCCCTTTATTCCATTGTTGCCGTGTTAATTATTTGTTTGTTGCATTCATCATCGCATCATTCGCATCATCCGCATTGCATTGGCACTCCGTTGCCATATGTTTTCAAAACTTGCATCCGTTATTTGTTGTTGGTTCTCTCATTTTCGTCGTTGACCGTTTCTAGACCAACCACACACGCACGCGCTCGCGGCATCCTTAAAATCTTGTTTTTAAAAGTGTGTATAAAACCTTCTCGGATTAGGTTGAAACTTGGCGTGCAGTCTTATTTTAATGTAGGTAGGCCGCCTGCCAAATTTCGTCGCAATCGGAGTTTGTTTGATACCCGAACCGTTAAACCTATGGCGGCACTATAGCCTGTCAAACGTCAAACGTTTTTGGTGTTTTAAAAAACCCAATGCCGGGCTACCCATTTTCCCTCTCATCTCCTCCTAGTCTCTCCGCACAATGCATCGGTCCACTCGCAAAGTAGTCCGAAAACCTACCGGAGTCCGAAATATACGATCGTGACCGTAAGGTCCGGATCAACACCGTAATACCCAAAAACATATCCGTTCTTTGTTAGACTACCCTAGCCTATATTTCTCGACCGTCAGATGACGATCATAGGGACGAAATTAACCCCTACCCTGATCCCCTCGCCGCCGCCACCCATCTGTTTCTCCCACCTCAGGGTCCAACCCGAGCCAACCAACGCGTCTCCACTGAATCTTCCATCGATCCTGGAGCCACCAACCTCGCCAGCCCGAGCGCTCTGTGCCCCATCTCAGTATGATCTCGGACGCATCCGGCGATCGAAGCGCCGGTGCAACGCGTCTGCCGCCCTTAGCACGGATGCAGCTCCCCGTGCTCCCGCAACCTCCCCGATCCCGATATGGATCGAGGGAACGAAGTCGTCGTCCCTACCGGCGACCACCGTCGAAGCCCTCCTGGACCAGACGCGCGCTGTAGCTGGCCTTCCTTCGCGGCATCAAGCAGCAACAACAGGCAGGAGTGAACCTCCAGCCGCCCCCATGGCGCCGTGGTCCAGCTAGCTCCACCTGCAAGCAGCCCCATCAGATGAGCGACACCGGCCCTTCTCTTCCCTCCTTGCCTCCTCTCTCTCTCCCCTTGACCTCTCCCTCTCCTTGTTCCTGTGATGCAGAGAAGCACGCTGTAACTCTCTGCCAAGGCTAGCTCGATGGAGCTTCATGCCGCCACTGTCGTGGTCAACCTCGATGATCCCCGTCTCTGGGAATGGAGCAGACGCCCCGGATCCGCCTCCCTCGCCTCGCCTAGACCCCATGCCGGCAGCAAGCGGCGTCGCCGCTTCTGCAACCTACATCTCCAGTGACATGGTACGGACTTGCATCCTCAGCCACAGTAGCAGAGAAATCCATCTCTGTTTTGCACCTTCAGTTCGGTTCAGTCAGCATTATGTTTTAGTTCATATCGCGTAGACATCCATTTTGTACCAAAGTCCGTTGTAGCCCAGCTGGTGAGCGCCTTAGTGTGCAACCGCGAGGTCTCTGGTTCGAACCCCATGCGTCGCATAATTTTTTTCACTGTTTCCTTTTATTTTGCATTCACATCTGCACTGCGTCGTTTAGCTAGTTCTTCTGTGTGAATGCTATATATTATGAGTAACGCATGTCATAGCCCAACTAGTCGGTTTGCTTGCTTACCACCGAGAGGTCGTGGTTTGATTCCGAAGCGATCCAATTTTTGTCATATTTTTTCCTTTTGTTAGGCGCATGCACACACTCAGCCCCTCGGGCTTATCCAATTCCAGGCCGTTGCACTATGTTGAAGTTCGCCCCATAGCTATTTTTTCTGTTGTCTACGATTTTGCTATTAACCTGCGAATTTGCTAGATTTAAAAAAATTGCATTATTTTAAAACACCCGTATCTTTCTTTTAAACCGTGTGTCGGATTGAAATAAGTTAGACATGTGCTACCTCTTGAGCTTGCGTTGGTTTTTCCCTTGAAGAGGAAAGGGTGATGTGATACGTCTCAGTCGTATCTACTTTTCCGAACTCTTTTGCCCTTGTTTTGGACTCTAATTTGCATGATTTGAATGGAACTAACCCGGACTGACACTATTTTCAGCAGAATTGCCATGATGTTGTTTTTGTGGAGAAATAAAAGTTCTCGGAATGTCCTAAAAATTTACGGAGATTTTTTCTGGAATAAAAGAAAAATACCTGCGCAAAGATCCGTCGGAGGAGGTGGACCAGTGGGCCACAAGCCCACAGGCCGCGACCCCCCTGGCCACGCCGTGAGGGCTTGTGGGGCCCACGTGGCACCACCGCCCCCAAACTCGGCTGTATATCTTCCGTCTCGCCCGGAAAAAAAATCAGAGAGAAGGTTTCATCGCGTTTTGCGATACGGAGGCGCCGCCACATCCTATTCTTCATCTGGAGGGCAGATCTGGAGTCCGTTTTGGGATCCGGAGAGGGGAAATCGTCGCCATCGTCATCATCAACCTTCCTCCATCGACAATTCCATGATGCTCTTCATCGTTCGTGAGTAATCTCATCGTAGGCTTGCTCGACGGTGATGAGTTGGATGAGATCTATCATGTAATCGAGTTAGTTTTGACGGGGATTGATCCCTAGTATCCACTATGTTCTAGATTGATGTTGCTACTACTTGGCTATGCTTAATGCTTGTCACTAGGGCCCGAGTGCCATGATTTCTGATCTGAACCAATTATGTTGTCACCAATATATGTGTGTTTTAGATCCTATCTTGCAAGTTGTAGTTACCTACTATGTGTTATGACCCGGCAACCCCGGAGTGACAATAGCCGGAACCACTCCCAGAGATGACCATAGTATGAGGAGTTCATGTATTCACCGCCTGTTAATGCGTTGTCCGGTTCTTTATTAAAAGGAGAACCTTAATATCCCGTAGTTTCCATTAGGACCCTGCTACCACGGGAGGGATGGACAATAGATGTCATGCAAGTTCTTTTCCCTAAGCACGTATGACTACATACGGAATACATGCCTACATTAGATTGACGAACGGGAGCTAGTTACATATCTCTCCGTGTTATAGCTGTTACATGGTGAATCACATCCGTCATACTCATCGATCACCGATCCACTGCCTATGAGTCTTTTACTACTGGTCCTCGCTATGTTACTTTGTGTAGGCTTGTCCCTTGCTACAAAAGGGATTGGGCCACTTTGCTACTACTACTGCTACTGCTGTTACTCTGCTGCTGTTGCTACTGCTGTTCCTTGCTACTTTGCTGTTACTTGTTGCAAGATCCTTTTCCGACACTGTTGTCGGGGAATAATAGTTACTCGCCCACATGCAACCTACTCGCGCCATTGATACAATAGTTCGGAATAGTCTGCCGTCAACAGATCGTTTCTGGCACCGTTGCTATCATACTACTTTGCTACCGATTCTTTGCTTGCACACACTAATCTTCAAGGTCTGGTTGAATCTGACAAACTCAGCTGCTAATACTTGAGAATATTCTTTCGCTTCTCCTTTGGCGAACCAACAAATTTGGGTTGAATACTCTACCCTCGAAAACTGTTGCGATCCCCTATACTTGTGGGTTATCATGATGCAGCACAGTAGTAGTAAGTATTTCCCTCAGTTTGAGAACCAAGGTATCAATCTAGTAGGAGTATCAAGGCAAGTCTCCAGAGTACGTGCGCAAAAACAACAAACTTGCACCGAACGCTACAAAGGGGTTGTCAATCCCTTCACAATTGATTGCAAGGTGAGATTTGATGGCGGAAAGTGCAACACAGTAAAAGTGCAGAGCTGAAAATATGATGTGAAGTAGACCCGGGGGCCATAGTGTTCACTAGAGGCTTCTCTCATGATAGCAAGTATTACGGTGGGTGAACGAATTACTGTCGAGCAATTGATAGAACCACGCAAAGTCATGACGATATCGAAGGCAATGATCATACATATAGGCATCACGTCCGAGACAAGTAGACCGATACTGTCTGCATCTACTACTATTACTCCACACATCGACCGCTATCCGGCATGCATCTAGTGTATTAAGTTCATGACAAACGGAGTAACGCCTTAAGCAAGATGACCTGATGTAGAGGGATAAATTCATGCAATAGATATAAACCCCATCTTTTTACCCTTGATGGAAACAACACGATGCGTGCCTCGCTACCCCTTCTGTCACTGGATGAGGACACCGCACGGTATGAACCCAAAACCAAGCACTTCTCCCATTGCAAGAACTGTAGATCAAGTTGGCCAAACAAAACCCACAACTCGAAGAGAATTACAAGGATATGAAATCATGAATAAAAGAGATCAGAAGAAACTCAAATAAGATTCATAGATAATCTGATCATAAATCCACAGTTCATCGGATCTCGACAAACATACCGCAAAAGAGGATTACATCGGATAGATCTCCATGAAGATCATGGAGAACTTTGTATTGAAGATCCAAGAGAGAGAAGAAGGCATCTAACTACTAGCTATGGACCTGAAGGTCTGTGGTGAACTACTGACGCATCATCGGAGAGGCAATGGTGTTGATGAAGAAGCCCTCCGTGTCCGGATCCCCCCTCCAGCAGGGCACCAGAACGTGCCCCGAATGGGATCTTGCGGAGACAGAAGCTTGCGGCGGCGAAAAAGTATTTTCTTGGCTCTCTCCCATGGTTTCAGGGAATTTATAGGCGGAAGAGGTAGGGCAAAGGAGCCACGGGGGGCCTGATAGGGTTATAGTCCCAGGGTAGGGTCATAGGCCTTCCCTATAGGTCCTACCCAAGGACTACCCTTCATAGAAGACAAGGCCCTTAGACAGTTCCGACTAAACTAAGGACGCCCCCATCATCCAGTCGGCGACGATCCACTCGGAGCATATTTAACGTACCGACTGGAATCCACTCTGTACATCGTAACCTCCCAGGAGGGCAACGGTCATACGTCTTCATACACCATTATTAGCATTTAAGGCTTACGTTACCTGTAACGTAGGCATTTATTCGCCACTATTCCACCCTTGTCCACCGGGCCATTATGAAGGGCAGCGCACTCTATATAAGCCGCCCTTCCCCACTTGTGCAAGGGTTGGCACTTGCTGTAATCCTATAATCCACTCGACACTAAGCTCCCAAGAGCACTGAGACGTAGGGCTTTTACCTCCACCGTAGAAGGGCCTGAACTCATACATCCTCGCCGTAGCTAAGGCTCTGCCCATCCTTTCGTACCCCATACATCTATTGTCAGACTTATACCCACGACAGTTGGCGCCCACTGTGGGGCAGGCATCTAAGCGACTTCCGGCGAGTTTGCGATTTCATACTTTCGTCATGTCGTCCGGTGGAGATCTGTGCATGGGTCATAAGATCCTCTTCGGGGCCCTCTCCTTCATCGCCGACGATTCGACATGGCTTCGGGATGCGCCCCTCGACGTCGAGGCGCTTCCCAGTTGCGGGGCTACGCACTTCCGTGCCAGTTCCTGCTGTGTTCTTCTTCTCCAGCCATCGACCCCGGTGTCGATCTTCACCCCCGTCACGCGCCGCAACAAGCGATCACGTCGTCCGCGGCTCCAGCGTTGGGTGCGACACGCCCAGGCGCGACAGAGCGCTTCCTCTCAAGTGGTGGTGCTCGAATCGGTTGTGGTCCCGCCGCCATCCCAGTGCTTGGACTCAGTTTCGACTGAGCTACCTTCCGAGTACCCGGGTTGCGGGCCTGCAACCGAAGTTCTCATGGCCGATTCCCATGAAAGTCCCCTCCAGACTAGTCGGAACGAGCATGAGTTCGGAGAATCATCCGACGCTCGTCATCAACACCATCGTTCTTCCACTCGACGCACTCGCGAGAGCAACGTCGAGGTGTTCCGCGCACCCATCCTCAACTTGGCTGCGGCTGCCAGGATAGCCGATTTTCTCTAGCCGACTGATTCAGAGGCTGGTAGAGGGATCGAGCAGATCTGTGCCCTGTTGCATACGGCGCAGCAGCAAAATTCGGCGGTCTCCCAGTCGCACAACAGGATCCACAACAGTTCTGTTCACGCGAACACGCATCGATCAGTTTTCAGTCCCGACTCTCATCAGCGGCGCAGAGGAGGCAGCCGTTCCAGGGACCCGAGTCGGAATCCGCTTCCCATTCGGTCTCATCCAGAAGATCGTCGCCGTTCGCGTACCCCTCTGCGGGGTGGGCCTTACAGGCCCCGACATCACGATGATCGTCGTTCGGGCGGTGACGCGCATGATCCAAGGCCTGACGCAAGAGGGCACATCGCCCAGAAGAAGGTCGACAGAAGTCGAGCCCACCATGATGGTCACGATAGAGACCGTCCGACTGGAAGCAGGACCATTGTCTCTGGTCCTGAGTGCTTCAGTCGGGCCATCCGCTCAGCTGACATCCCTCCCAACTTCCGATTGGCGACGGGAATCAGCAAGTTCACAGGAGAGTCCAAACCAGAAACTTGGTTGGACGACTACAGAGTGGCGGTCCAGATCGGTGGCGGAGATGACCATGTCGCCATGAAACATCTCCCCCTGATGCTCGACAGATCGGCGCGAGCTTGGCTAAACCAGTTAGCTCCGTCAAGCATCTACAGCTGGGCAGATCTGTCCCGAGTCTTCATCAGGACCTTCGAGGGTACGTGAAAATGCCGTGCTCGTCTCGTAGAGCTCCAGCACTGTGTCCAGAAGAAGAACAAGCCCTTGCGCAATTTCATCCAGCGCTGGACGACCCTCTACCACACGGTGGAGAACGTCACAGAGCATCAAGCAGTCTGCGCCTTCAAGGCAGGCGTGCGGTACATAGATCTGTACCTGAAGTTTGGTCGGATAGGCGACATATCCATGAGCAAGATGATGGAGATAGCCGCGCGCTATGCAAATGGCGAAGAGGAGGACCGCATTCATAGCGGCAAGCATAAGTCAGTCGCCGACGGAGATGGGAACAACAATCGGAAGCAGAAGCAGAAAGCTCAATCCACTCCACAGGTAGAGGCAGCAGCCGTTACAAAT
This sequence comes from Hordeum vulgare subsp. vulgare, assembly GCF_904849725.1. Classification (NCBI taxonomy): domain Eukaryota; kingdom Viridiplantae; phylum Streptophyta; class Magnoliopsida; order Poales; family Poaceae; genus Hordeum; species Hordeum vulgare. The sequence continues at coordinate 538,637,038 of NC_058524.1, read as the reverse complement.
GCCAAGTTCAAAGGCAAGGGGAAAGCTCAGTACACCCCCAAGAAAAGGCAGTCAGGAAATTCCATCCTGGATCAACCGTGTCCAATCCACACGAAGATGGACGAAGAAGGCAATGCCATATTGCCGAAGCATACCACTCGGCAGTGTCGCCTCCTGATCCAAGGACTCGATGAAGGGAAGCCGAGTGAAAAGGACACCGAGCAGGATGATGAGGACAAGGAGGATCCGTTCCCCCAAGTCCATGCAATGTTGATGATTTTTGCTGATGTGGAAAGCAAAAGTCGACTGAAGCTGGTTAACAGGGAGGTGAACATGGCAACCCCATCCACCCCCACGTTCCTCAAGTGGTCACAGACTGTGATCACCTTTGATCAGTCGGACCATCCAGCACACGTACCCACCCCAGGGAGGCAAGCTCTGGTCATCGACTCGGTGGTGGAAGGAGTCAGGCTTCGCAAAGTCCTCATGGACGGCGACAACGGCTGGAACATCATGTACGCCGACACTCTCAAGGGAATGGGAATTCCGATGTCCAAACTTAGCGAGAGCAGTATGCAGTTCCATGGAGTCGTCCCAGGACGAAAGGCCAAATCAGTCGGTCAGATCGCGTTGGATGTCATCTTCGGCTCTGACAAGAACTTCCGCAAGGAGAAGTTGACATTCGAGGTGGTGGACTTCCAGAGTGCATACCATGCGATTCTGGGCCACCCGGCATATGCGCGTTTCATGGCCCGTCCATGTTACGTCTATTTGAAGCTGAAGATGCCAGGTCGCAAAGGTGTGATTACGGTCACAGGCAATCGACAGCGGGCCGAGGAGTGTCTGCAGCAGGGGTCGAGGATTGCTGATCAGCAGATGGCTATTCTCGAGCTGGATGAGTACAAGAAGACCGCCGACCCCGCAGACGTGATGCGCTCAAAGAAGCCAGCTTCCGAGTCCGCATTCCAGTCGGCGGGAGACACGAAGAAAGTCAGCATCCATCCGACGGACGACACCGCCGCCCCGACAAACATCTCCACCACCCTTGATTCAAAATAGGAAGCCGAGCTCATCCAATTCCTCCGTGAGAACCGGGACATTTTTGCATGGAAGCCTGCTGACATGCCAGGTGTACCCAGGGAGTTGGCTGAGCACCGACTACATGTGGATCCTGCTGCTCGGCCTGTCCAAGAACGCCTGCGTTGGTCCGTCGCGCACAAGAGGAAAGCAATCAGAGAGGAGGTGACTAAACTTTTGGCAGCCAACTTCATTCGCGAGGTACACCACTCCGAGTGGCTCGCTAATGTTGTCATGGTGACCAAGAAGGACAAGTCTCTCCGTATGTGCATCGATTTCAAGCATCTCAATAAGGTCTGTCCGAAAGATCACTTCCCGCTCCCCCGCATTGATCAAATTGTTGATTCGACTGCGGGTTGCGAGCGTTTATCCTTCCTTGATGCCTATTCGGGCTATCATCAGATCCGTCTGTATGGTCCAAATGAATTAAAAACAACCTTCATCACCCCATTCGGGTGTTTCTGTTACATCACTATGCCATTCGGTTTGAAGAATGCAGGAGCAACTTTCATGCGCATGATCCAAAAATGCCTCCTTAACCAGATCGGTCGAAATGTGGAGGCATATATGGACGATATCGTAGTCAAGTCACGCAAAGGTTCCGACCTGCTGATTGACTTGGCAGAAACATTCGCCAACCTACATAGGTACCATATCAAGCTCAACCCAACCAAGTGTTCATTCGACGTTCCTAGCGGGAAGTTACTCGGTTTCTTCGTTTTCGAACAAGGGATCGATGTCAACCCCGAAAAGATCGGGACCATTGTTCGAATGGAGCGGCCGGTAAGAGTACATGATGTTCAAAGGCTCACAGGTTGCCTAGCGGCTTTGAGCAGGTTTATCGCTCGACTTGGCGAGAAGGCGTTACCTCTGTACCGACTCATGAAGAAGTCACATACCTTCGAGTGGACAGACGAAGCCCAAATCGCATTCGACGACCTCAAAGCCCTGCTTTCCACCCAGCCGGTTCTTACTGCCCCGCTCAGTAAAGAACCCCTTCTTCTGTACATCGCGGCTACAAATCAAGTCGTCAGCACCGTTCCGACAGTCAAACGCGAAGAAGAAGGCAAAGCGTACAAGGTTCAGCGGCCAGTATATTATGTTTCCGAAGTCCTGACTCCTTCCAAGCAGAGGTATCCCCATTATCACAAGCTTATTTATGGGATCTACATGACTGCAAAGAAGGTGGCTCATTATTTCCAAGACCACTCGGTGTCTGTCATATCTGATGCTCTGTTGTCGGAAATTCTCCACAATCGGGACGCATCAGGCCGAGTGGCAAAGTGGGCAATGGAGATGCTATACTGCGACATCAAGTTCGAAGCCAAGAAAGCTATAAAGTCTCAAGCTCTGGCTGACTTCATAGCAGGGGTAGAACAACAGCAACCGACTCACATCTACTCGGCTCATTGGACCATGTTCTTCGATGGGTCCAAGATGTTGAATGGCTCTGGCGCTGGCGTAGTGATCATATCCCCAAAAGGTGATAAACTCAGGTATGTGTTGCAGATACATTTTGATTCTTCCAACAACAAAGCAGAGTACGAAGCTCTCCTTTACGGGTTGCGCATGGCCATCACACTCGGCGTCCGTCGCCTGATGGTCTATGGCGACTCAGATCTGGTGGTTAATCAAGTAATGAAGGAATGCGATGTAAGGAACCCCACCATGACTGCATACTGCAACACAGTAAGGAAGCTCGAGAAGAAGTTTGAAGGTCTGGAACTTCACCATGTTCCCCGACTGAAAAACCAAGCAGCAGATGAATTGGCAAAACTTGGATCCACTCGGAGACCGGTCCCGAGTGATGTCTGCCTCGAGCACCTACACCTCCCCTCGGTGAAAGAAGATCCTTTTACAGAGGAACCAGTACAACCGAAGAGCTCAACACATCCGACTGAAGTCGAGGTCCCCGCTGTGGTTGATTTGATCATGGAGATTCTAGCTGTCATTCCCGAATGGACTTTGCCGTTCATTGCATACATCATGAGGCAAGAGTTACCAGAAGACGAAGTCCAAGCTAGGCAGATCGTTCGCAGGTCGAAGTCTTTTACCGTCATTGATGACCAGTTATACAGGAAAAGTGTGTGAGGAGTCCTTCAACGGTGTATCTCTCCTGAGGAGGGGCAGTTAATCTTGGAAGAAATCCACTCGAGAACCTGCGAACATCATGCCTCCTCAAGGGCAATCGTCGCCAAAGCATTCAGAGCTGGTTTCTCCTGGTTGGAGGCCAATGAAATGGCAAAACATATGGTCGACAGTTGCGAAGGTTGTCAGTTCTATTCAAACAAGTCCCACAAGCCAACGTCTGCGCTGAAGACAATTCCTCTTGATTGGCCATTCGCGGTGTGGGGATTGGATACAGTCGGACCATTCAGAACAGGCCAAGGAGGATTCACTCATCTGCTGGTAGCAGTCGACAAGTTTACCAAGTGGATTGAAGCCAAGCCCATCAAGAAGCTTGATGCCCTTACGACCATCAAATTTATCAGAGACATCATCGCCAGATACGGGGTTCCGCACAACATAATCACCAACAATGGCACAAACTTTGACTCGGACAGGTTCAAAGGTTTTTGCACATGCCAAGGTATCCGAGTGGATTTTGCATCTGTGGCGCACCCCCAAACAAACGGGCAAGCAGAGCGGGCGAATGGACTTATTCTTCAAGGGTTGAAGCCTCGACTCCTGCGAGAAGTTGGACATGCCGCCGATGCATGGGTTACCGAGCTGCCTTCGGTGCCGTGGGGCCTCCGCACAACTCCGAATTGATCGACAGGGCGATCCCCGTTCTTCCTTGTTTATGGAGCAGAGGCAGTCCTTCCGAGTGACTTGCTTCACAACTCTCCACGAGTCGAACTCTTCTCCGAATCCGAAGCAGAGCAAGCCAGGCAAGACGGAGTGGATCTTCTAGAAGAAGAGCGCGAGATGGCACTGATCCGTTCAACAATTTATCAACAAGATCTGCGGCAATTCCACGCGCGGCACGTCAGGAGCCGCACATTCCAAGCAGGCGACCTGGTGCTCCGAGTGGATCAGCAGAGACCACACAAGTTGGCTCCCGCCTGGGAAGGACGGTTCATCATCTCTAAGGTGCTGAACAACGGAGCATATCGACTCTACAACCTCGACTGGGAAACGGACGAGCCGCGAGCATGGAATGGAGATCTACTGAAGCGATTCTACACATAACTGCCGACGGAGATAATGTAAAGAACAAGTATCATTGAAGTAATACAAAGCAGATTGATTTCTTGCCGATTCAAAATTCTTCCGCGTTTGCAGACTGCGGTCTAAAAAATTAACTCCGAGTGTGCACTAAAAGTCACACTCGGGGACTTAGCTACGATCCAGAGTTGCCTAAGTACAAACTCGCTCTGAGTGTGCACTAAAAGTCACACTCGGAGACTTAGCTGCGACCCAGAGTCGCCTAAGTATAAACTCGCTCCGAGTGTGCACTAAGAGTCACACTCGGAGACTTAGCTGCGACCCAGAGTCGCCTAAGTACAAACTCGCTCCGAGTGTGCACTAACAGTCACACTCGGAGACTTAGCTGCGACCCAGAGTCGCCTAAGTACAAACTCGCTCCGAGTGTGCACTAAAAGTCACAATCGGGGACTTAGCTGAGACCCAGAGTCGCCTAAGTAAAAACCTGCTCCAAGTGTGCACTAAAAGTCACACTCGGAGACTTAGCTGCGACCTAGAGTCGCCTAAGTACAAACTCGCTCCGAGTGTGCACTAAAAGTCACACTCGGGGACTTAGCTGCTACCCAGAGTCGCCTAAGTAAAAACCCGCTCCGAGTGTGCACTAAAAGTCACACTCGGAGACTTAGCTGCGACCCAGAGTCGCCTAAGCTCGCTCCGAGTGTGCACTAAAAGTCACACTCGGGGACTTAGCTGTGACCCAGAGTCGCCTAAGTAAAAACCCGCTCCGAGTGTGCACTAAAAGTCACACTCGGGGACTTAGCTGCGACCCAGTGTCGCCTAAGTAAAAACTCGCTCCGACTGTGCACTAGAAGTCACACTCGGAGACTTAGCTGCGACCCAGAGTCGCCTAAGTAAACAACTCACTCCGACTGTGCACGAAAAGTCACACTCGGGGACTTAGCTGCGACTCAGAGTCGCCTAAGTAAAAAGCTTCCTCCAAGTGTATACTCGAGATACACTCGGAGGCTTAGCAGACCCTCATTGAGGCTCATGTGGATGTGAAGACAACTGACAACTACATGAGTAACAACTCGCTCCGAGTGCGCACTAACAGTCACACTCGGGGACTTAGCCGCGACCCAGAGTCGCCTAAGTAACAACTCGCTCCGAGTGCGCACTAACAGTCACACTCGGGGACTTAGCCGCGACCCAGAGTCACCTAAGTAAAAACTCGCTCTGAGTGCGCACTCGGAGGCTTAGCATACCCTCATTGAGGCTCATGTGGATGTGAAGACAACTACATGCTCCGCATGTTTGCCATTGGCTTCACCAAGAGACGCCAAACAAAAACCACGAGCCAAAATCGTGTCAAAAAAAACTCAGCTAAAGAAGAGCAAAAGATCTGATTTGAATTCAAGTTGGGTCTACGATCAGTCGGCTCGGTGTGAATCAAGTTTATCCACACCGAACCACGAAGTGACGGCCAACAACAGTGGCCAAAGTTTAATACAGATACCACTCAGCATACCGAGGTAAATGTGCGTTCACCATAAAGTTTTTTCAAGCGTCGCCGGGACTGGCAGGCTCCACAAAGGTGTCGAGGTTGATTCCGTCTGCAATGTGAGTGGCTGTGTCGAGGAAGGTCTCCATGAAATCTTCGAATCGAAGCTTCTTGGTGTTGGCGACCTGCAACGTCTTCAGTTTTTCTTCACGGGCTTCCTTGCAGTGCACTCAGACCAGAGATAGCGCCACGTCCGCACCACACCGAGCGGCAGACTTCTTCCATGCCTGCACTCTGCTTGGGACGTCCTCCAGCCGAGTCATCAACCCATCTATTTCGCTCCGGGAGTCGTCTTCAGGCCACAACTCCTTGTCGATTCGGCCGACAACTTTTCTCAGGCGGCCAATGAAAGGGCCCACCCTGTTAAGGCGAGAATGCGCTCGGAGCATGTCCCGGTTAGCTTCATCACTGAGTGGAACATTCAGAACAAGAGACCGTTCAATTTCGACTGCTTCAGCCTCAACGTCCCGACAAAAATCTGCAAAGAAAAGACAAGCAGAAAATAAGCGCGGAGTGAACTCAAAAGTCAAAAAGCACTCGGCAAGAACTTACCGCCAAGCAGTGCGACCATCTTCCTCGCCCAGTCACTGACGTAGTTCTCCTGCGCTCTGCACCGAGTGTTCATCACCTTCAGCTGAGCCATCGAGTCAGATCTCTCCTTCTTCATTTTGTCTACCTCGGCCACCAGTGCCTTGTTGGTCTCCAGGGATTCCTCCAAAGATTTCTCTCGGTCAGCAAGAGCCTTCTTCACACCAGCCAGGTCATTCACGGCCACCTCCAAGTCCGGAGCAAGCTGAATCTTCTCAGCCTTCAGAGCATTGTACGCAGATCCCATTTCACAAGTCTTCTGCCAAATAGACACAAAGGGAGGATCGGACACATTCAACAAGGAAAAAGTGTCGACAGATATGACAAAACAATCAAAGCTCAAAGTTCTTCAGACTCCTGCCGATGCAAGCAATCGACAACGGTCTCGGGGACTACACCCAGTGGGTTCACTGAGAGTGACCCCACTGGCATGAAGCTCGAACAGGTCGGCCCTATTGAGCTCCATAACAAACCAACACCACTATGATATTCCTATCTCTCGACCCGAGTAACACTACTCTCGGGGACTACACCTAGTGGGTGCACTCGACATGCCCCCACTGGTACCATTCGGGCAGATCAACTCTGATCTGTTCAGATTACGGAAGATACATATAAAGACAACTGTCGGTGCAAGCACTCGGCAGAAGTCTCGGGGACTACACCCACTGGGTTCACTCGGAGTGAACCCACTGCAAAAGAAACCTATTGCATCCGAGTACTTCGCTATAACACCCAGTGGGTTCCAAGAGGAATGTAAACACTTACTAGCGCACTTACTCGGATGTCGTCCTGAAGCTCCAAGCTCTTCTTATACAGGGACGTGATGGAGTCATACCCTCCCTTGGCGTCGCCCACCATCAGCTCCACCTGCACCATGGCGTCCTTGGCGGCTCCTACCTGGTCCTCTGGGAGGCGTCGGGCGTCATATTGAACAGCCGACGGACCCGGCGCGGCAGAAGGCTCCATGGGCATCCCGAGCTCCGCTCCAGTCGGTCCCGCCGTGAGGGCCACCGTCTCAGTCGGCGGCACGTTCATGGTGGGATCAGCAGCAGGTTGGATAACCCCAGGGACAGGAGCCAAAGCTGGCTCCAACCTCCTTTGGTCGTCATCGTCCAGATGGATCACCTCCGAAGGAAGCCCGACTGAACAAAATAAAATTATAGAAAAAGGTCAAGATCAAAGACAGCACTCGCGAAACAGTAATGCAGCTCTCGGAGTCGTGACAACGTACCTTGCTGGGACGTGGCGGCGTTATCCGTGTCCATGGGATCATCGTCCTGGAGCGGCAGAGAGGTAGCGGAGGTAGCAGCTCTGTTGAGTGAAATCCACTCGACGGATAAACATGAGTTCCCAAAAAGAGGAGTTCAATCGGATATTGAAGGAAGATGAAAAAGTAAAGATACTTACGCCGAGGCGACCGGAACATCGATCCTCATCCGAGGCAAGGCTTTCCGAGGTTTAAGCCCACTAGGTTTGTCCACCTTGGACGGCTGGTTCGCGGACTCGGCAGAAGCACCCCTGGTTCTCTTCACACTCCGAGCACTCGGAGCCACGGGAGGAGCTGGTGGAGCACTCGGGGCCGCGGGAGGAGCCGGCGGAGCAGTGGGGTCATGACGGTGCTTGGTTTGGTGCTCTGGTGGTGAGGGTGGCGAGCTCTGCTCCCCATCCTCCTCCTCCTCCTCTTCCGTCTCCCCACTGTCAGAGACGTACTCGGCGCTATCCGCGCTGCCCTCCTGGATGCCCTCCTCTTCTTCGGCTGGATTCCCGTTCGAGACTGCAGAATGCCAGTTAGTCCACTCCTGCGCAAAACACAGTCGGCAACGTCAGTCAGCGGGACAAGAAAAGCAATAAAGCTGAGAAGATTAAAAGCACTCGACAACATGTACTCACCTCATTCGGAGGAGGATTTTCGGCGCAGAAGGGCTTCACCCGCCGGGCTCCTACGCGGTTATCACACGCGCCTGTGATTCCGCGGACCCACGCACTCACAGTTTTCCCGCTCACGTCCTCTGGATGAGACCGAGTGGAATCCGAAGGCCCCGTGTAATGCCACATGGCGTGGTGTCGGGCCTGCAGCGGCTGGATGCGTCGACCCAGAAAAGTCTCGAGCAGATCCGTGCCGGTGACTCCCTTACGGACGACGGCTATCAGCGCGTCGACCAAAGGCTGGATATGGATTCTTTCCCCCTTAGAGAGCGCAAGCTTCCTGGGAGGGCCCGGACGGTCTAAACTGAAAGGTGGCAACCCGATTGAAGCATTCGAACAAGCAACGTCCTGGCAATAGAACCATGACGATTGCCAGTTCCTAACTGGCTCGGATAGCTGGAGGGAGGGATAGCTACTCTTTGTTTTCTTCTGGAAGCCTAAACCCCCGCAGAGCTGGAGGATGTGGGTCTTATCGTCCGACTGGCTAAGCTTTTTGACGGTTTGGGATCTAGCGGAGAAGACATACTTAAAGAGCCCCCAGTGGGGAGGACATCCAATGAAGCACTCACAAAGGGTGATGAATGCAGCAAGGTGAGCTATTGCGTTCGGAGGAAAGTGATGGAGCTGCGCCCCGAAGTAAGTCATGATACCTCGGAAGAAAGGATGGGGAGGCAAGGAGAAGCCTCTGGCCACATGGCTGAGCAGCAGAACGCGCTCCCCCTCCTTCGGCGCCGGCTCCGTCTCGCCTTCCGGTAGCCTCCAGGACTTGTTGTCGACCATGCCATGCTCCACCAACTCCAGCACGCCGTTCTCCGTCACCGAGGAGGGGAGAAAATCCCCCTGGATCCAACGCGCCAGCAGCGCTCGCTGTCGCCGCTGAGTAGGGGCCGCCCCCTTCTTCTTCTTCTTCTGCGACTAGAGCTTGCTGGTCTGCCCCTTCGTCATGGCGAAGGCGACGGATCCGTAGAGGAGGAGGGGAAGGAGGAGGCTTGAGGTGTGCAGAGAGCTGCGGGAGGAGCGAGATTAATGAGAGGAGGATGAGAAGCGCAACAGGAAATCCCGCCGGCGAGGCTTAAATAGGCTTCCGACTGGGTCACTAACAGGTGGACCCAAGATCTTATCCCCCAACCAGACGCTGCAAGATTAGTGGAGAAGATAAAGGCGTGGTAATCGAGGAGGCAAAACCTACTCAATGGCGATGTCGTCATCCCCGCTGAGCGCGCGGCAACTGAAATTTGAGGATCCCGGAAAATCCGGCGCTGTCAGTTTGACCAGTCACGTCGAAAGATTCCGCGGAAGCACTCGGTCCCTGACGGTTCGTTTCACTGGTATATTCACTCGGATCACTGGTTGAAAGGATAAAATGGATCGAGGCAAACAACGCTAAAGTCATCTCCATACGAGGCGGTTCCATACTCCGGACATCACTTCATCGTTCCAACCCCGATCCATTCGGGGACTAATGATGGGGTTATAGTCCCAGGGTAGGGTCATAGGCCTGCCCTATAGGTCCTACCCAAGGACTACCCTTCATAGAAGACAAGGCCCTTAGACAGTTCCGACAGAACTAAGGACACCCCCATCATCCAGTCGGCGATGATCCACTCGGAGCATATTTAACGTACCGACTGGAATCCACTCTGTACATCTTAACCTCCCAGG